>NC_088980.1:118378012-118685929 GCF_963932015.1 Anas acuta | reverse complement strand
AGTTTATTGAACTTGTAAGAAAACAAGAAAGAAAAAAAAAAAAAAAAACAACATAGGAAAGAGATCCTCTTTGCTCCCTACTATTCACTGGAAAAAAATATAAATAAAAATACAAAATAAATAATAATAATTAAAAAAAAATAGTTGCTAATGCTTTGATTCAGGACACAACAGCAAAGTTTTGTGGTTTTGTGAGATTTTCCTCTTCATTTACAGGGCATACAGTAACCTCCCTCCTAACCCTGATCAACTGCATCTTAAGGTAGAAATGACCAGCTTCACTGCAAAGTGACTTCAGATTCATTCCTTCTACAGCTTCCCTATAAGCAAGACAAGACCTTTAGCATCACTTAGTTAAAGTGCAAAGTGCAACAAATAAATACTGTCCTCTTTATTTGCCTTTTTACATAAACAGCATGTGGAAAAAGTCACAGTGATCATGACAAACTCAGAACATAACAGTAAAAAGCAAGAGTATGAAGGGCTCAGTAGGAACATGGTTTTCTATTCAGTCTTCCAATTCTTATTAAAAATAAAAATAAAAAATGACACAACAGTGATGCAGGATTGTGAGCATAAAGCTCGATAACATATGTGTGAAAAACTGAGGAACTGCAACTATCATCTTAAAGGTGTGAAGCAATGATAACCAAAAGTTTGTCATTTGGCAGCCAAGGGGTTGCAGAACGTGGCATGGTGCGTTCCCCATCACACACGGGCAAGGACCCAACCCATCCACCTGTCGTAATCCTATATGATTTCCTAGCAGGGAGACAAAGGCATGTATTTTTCTTAGATATTGCACTGTTCAGTTTGCCAACTATTTTCCTTTTTTGTTATTTTTATAGAGACTTGCGTAAATACAATATTCAACACTGAGCTTTTTGACCTTTTTTGCCTATTTGACAGAATGCCACTGAAATGTTTCAATAATGTAGACCTTACCATTAAAAGGGTGCTATATATACAGGAAATGGTCTGGTCAAAATGCAGGATAAGGTACAAGGATCCTAACTTGTAGGGCCTCGATGTTCAGTATAGCTCACAAATTAAGATATGTGATGTGATTTCTGCCACACATTATCAGAAAATATACATTGCTTAAATACATTCTTGCTGCCGGCTTTCTGAAATAGCAAATCACATTTTATGCTAAACAGCATACTGTGCTTCTAAGGCTGATATTACCCCAGTGTTTTCAAGTACTTTTTTCTTCAGCTAATATCAACTTACTATGAAAACAAACTACTCTATAAACATTGCCACAACATACATATATAAGATGTATGTTAATAAACTTTCTAAAAGGCCTAGATTTAAACTGAGGTCTCTGGAATGAAACAGCAGGTGTGTAGGATCTAGCAGATCTCTATCTTTAATACCACAAGAAGCTGCCAGCTTTCACAAAACATGTCTTTAGTTACATTTTTTATTTGTGCAAAAGAATAATGTAAATGAAGTAGCTGTTTGAAAGTCAATCTCTTTTCTTAGCCAATATCTCTGTGTTTTGAAGTGCCAGTAAGAGGCTGTATTTCCAGGATTTTAAAATATAAGAGCAGTCTTTGTGTCTGCAAAATTATGTTCAACTTCAGAAGCATCCAGAAGACGCTGAGGTTCCTGAGATTATCAGGTTTTTTACTCTTCAAGACTTTCATCCTATTCCTATTTCCTCCACAAATAAGTGAAATGAAATGAAATGAAATGAAATGAAATAAAATAAAATAAAATAAAATAAAATAAAATAAAATAAAATAAAATAAAATAAAATAAAATAAAATAAAATAAAATAAAATAAAATAAAATAAAATAAAAACACCCTTCTGTTGGGCAAACAGTGCTTACTACTTGACCTGCAAATGGGACTGGAAAGCAGATTGCTTTATATTTTGCTCTTTTTAGAGCAACCTTTGTTCTCTGGAAACTGATGAAGAAGGTAACAAAGAGACAAGCAGACCAGCCAGAAAAAAAAAAAGGGGCTAAACAAGTGTTGGCCTTCCACTGTGAATGCAGCAACAGGAAGCAGGTCTATGAATAGGAAGACAAGGTAAGATACAGCTTCTGGCTTCTGATTTGGCTTCTTGCTTGTGATTTTCTCCTTTCTTATAATGGTATATGCTATTGAAATATTTTTTTTTCAGACATAGTTTTAGAAAATACACATTCAATAAACAGAAGTAATAATGTAGGGCGATTACTTTTCTCTTCTTGACAATTTCTAGATGGAACTTAAACTATTTTTGCCATAAAGTAACTGGGTTTAATCTGTTCTGTTAAGACTTACCTGTTTCCAGTCTTCTTTGTGAGGCGGCAGCTTCTTTTACGTCAAAAGTATGGTATAGGGCAGAGGTTAACCCCATGAATGAACTTTCTAGACTTTTAAATTTCTGTAATATATCAAGAAACAACAACAAAAAAAAAATGTAAGGAGGAGGAGGTCCCTTTAATTTGACCATCTGTTTAGAAAAATGTAGCCCTGTAAGGGTGAGGTTGGGTGCAATGGTTTCAGAAACATGATCAGGGTGTGGCTGCTTTCCAGTCAAACTGGCAACTCAACTTTAGTTTATTTTTTGGTCAATCCACCAGTAAAGTAAGGTAGACAAGAACTCAATTTTAAACGAGACTCTTCTGCTCTGCTGACATATGCTTTGCAAACTGTTACATTTTTTTCTATCATCAGGGTACAACTTCTGGACTCTATTATATTTATTTTGCTATTTATTTTTACTCCTCCTTAAACTATGTACTGCCTGAAAATATTTCCCATTGTAATCTCACTTATAATCCATAGTTACTCATTCTGACATTTTGTGCAAGGATAAATTCTTCTATTTCTTAATTTTCAGTATATATATATCATTCTTAAGTCACGTCTTCGACATTCTCTGTCTGAAGGTGTTGAGCAGAGGAATGAGCAAAAGTCTTTCATGTGGTAGTTTCACACTGATGGCTCGCTAATAAGCTCCACCACGCTGCTCACTCACTCCACCTCCTCAAAAGAACAGGGGGAGAATATGACAAAAAAAGGCTCATGAGTTGAGATAAGGATAGGGAGATCACTCAGCAATTATCATCATGGGCAAACAGACTTACCATAGGGAGATTAATATAATTTATTGCCTATCACTCACAGACTAGAGCAGTGAGAAACTCAAAGCAAACTCAAAACACCTTCCCCCCATCCACCCTCTTCCACCTCCTCCTCCACTCGAGCAGTGCAGGGGAACGGGGAATGGGGGCTGTAGTCAATCCTTGACACTGCATCTCCACTGCTCCTTCATGGTCCCTCTCTGCTCCTGCTCCACACGAGGTCCCTTCCACGGGATGCCGTCCTTCCCCAGCTGAGCCTTCAGGGGCTGCCCACAGGCAGCAGCTCTTCAAGAACTGCTCCCACACAGCTCCGTACCATGGGGTCCATCCCCCAGGAGCAAACTGCTCCAGCACGGGTCCCCCATGGGTGGGCGGCAGCTCCCCCCAGACCCTCTGCTCCTGCATGGGCTCCTCTCCACGGGCTGCAGCCTCCTCCAGGCCACATCCACCTGCTCCACCGGGGGCTCTTCCACGGGCTGCAGCATGGGGGATTGTAGGGGTTGGAAGGGACCTCCACAGATCATCAGGTCCAACTCCCTTGCTAAAGCAGGTTCCCTAGAGCGGGTTGCCCAGGTAGGCATTCAGAACAGTCAGCTTGTTCCAGTGCTCCGTCACCCGCATCGAGAAGTTCTTTCACACCTTGGTGTGGAACTTCCAGTGCTCCATTTTGTGGCCATTGCCCCTTGTCCTGGACAAACCACTGAAAAGAGGTTGGCCAAATCCCTCCATCTCCCGCACTTAAGTTATTTGTAAACATTAATAAGATCCCCTCTCAGTCTTCTTTTCTCCAGGCTGAACAGACCCAGGTCTCTCAGCCTTTCCTCATAGGGAAGATGTTCCAGGCCCCATATCATCTTTGTGGCCCTCCGCTGGACTCTTTCCAGGAGATCCCTGTCTTTTTTGTACCAGAAAGAAATGCTATTGACAGAAAGTACTTCAAGAGAGCAAGTTGGATTCTGTATCTGGATCAGTTCTCATGATTGCAGTCAAAAATGTACTATTTTACTTGCACTTGTTAGCAGCACTTTGGGGCATAACCAACTAACAGTGCATGGGAGAATAATTCTTGTTGGGGCTGCTGGTGTTAGATATTAAGAACTGCAAGTGGTTTCATAATACCACTTGAACACTGTGACCAAGGATGTATCATACCATAATAGCACGCCTGCAGAGATGAGCACGTTCTGGCCTGTGCTGACCCAGTCCACAGTGTTCTAGGAGGATGATCTTTGTCAATTACTGGGGTAGTACAGATAACGTGATCCTCACCATCTAAGTCTCTGATTACTACTCCTACAATTTCACTCCATGTAAAAGAATTACAGTTGTTTGATTGTTCTTAATATCAAGATCTTAATATGCTGTCACATCCCAGCAAGATGAAGAATCAGGCTAGGCAACTTGTGATCAGTACTTCAAATGTGATACTTGATCCTTATTTGAAATGATACTCTAAATCAAACTGCCATTCTTCTAGAATGCTCTTTTTGAATGAATAAATAAATAAATAAAAGTAGAATTTACCAAGATGAAATCTCTTTCCAGCCTGCAGAGTAATTTGCCATGCCCATATTAGCAGCGAACATTTTAAAGACCTATGACTAGAAACTCAAAGAGCTCTTTGATATTCATGAATTGGTGTTAAGTTGTTAAATTATTGTTATTTCTACCAGGTATTTTCATGAATTGAACAGTCATGTAGGGGGCTGAATTTTATTTTATTTTTTAACCTAAGAGATTTTCATCCAGGGACCTTCTCTACTGTTGGAAATACATTCAACTGTTTATTGGTAATATGAAAAATCTTGAGCTTGGACAAAGGTAATAAAGCAATAGCAGAAAAATTACATTAAATTATTTGGTTTTATTTGGTATGTTCACTGCAAAAAAAAAATGTACATATATTCCCATAATGGAAGCTATCTTTCTTGGAAGCAATTTTGAGCACTGAAGGAAGAGGTTTTAGAATAAACTAATGAAGTCAATAGTAACAGATTTTCAGGATCAGAAGTGTCACATGGGAACCTTGAAGGAAATCAGATATGGATCTCATGAACTATAAATGCACAGGTGATGTATTGCTAACGACGGGCTTCACTGTCCAAAGAATGAAGAGCAGCAAATATGCCAAAGCTCAAAAGCACTTGAGAAGACACCATGAAACTACAAACCTGTCAGACAGAAAATTGGTACAAACAATAAAAACAATAATAATAAATGAATTAATGGACACCTGGAGAAATATATAACAAAGTATAATCAGCTTAAGTTTTTGTAAATGAAAGTCAGGCTTCCCACAGTTTTGGGGGTAATGAGTAAAAAGCTGAAATGAAACCAGATCTAATAAATTGCTGCTGTTTGTGAAGCTATTTGTCATGTGAAGAAAAGAGGATTATCATACAGATCAGCTCAGTGGTTAAAAGACATGAGAAAGTAGAAAGCTTAGACATCTGCCATACTCAGCAGTGTGCTGATTTTCACTCTCCTGTGCAGATGGAAAGGTGCTGGCATCTGAGCCCTGCTGCCTATGACAAGGAGAAAGCCTGACAAAGCCTGAGTATCAAAACATTCTTCAATGAACACTAAGGCTCCCTGAGAGAGCCAAAGCAAGGTTGAATGTTGGGGAATCAGATCCAAGCACCCATTTCCAAGTTGCCAAACAGCAGCAAATCCGTGATTTTTACATTTTTGTAATCATTCTATGATTTTGAAATACCAAGTAACCATTTGCCTCTAGTACAGAAATCTCTGCTGTGAGTCTTATTCCTAATACTGCAAGTAAATCATGGACGTGTACTTTGATATAAATCCAAATTATAGAACAGAATCTCTGTATTACAAACACAATTTAATGCTTATTTTAGCTTTCTCTCCAAGTGATGTTATATATCTATTTCATGGTATATGCATCTGTACTCAGTGCATTGGTGTCCCCCAAGAATCTGCACCTGATACCTCTCCTGTTCAGTATAAATGATGTAGAAAGGTGGTTTTCCTAAGGAATACATATATTACAATACCAAAAATAGTCAAAAAGAAATATTCATGTTGTAATGCTAAAGAATGCTCACAGTGCACAATAAAACCGCACCTCATTCCCACAGGTTCCTGTGGAAACCAAAAGTATTCTGGAGTTCAGTAAGCAATTAGACAAATTCTTGGGGGGCGGGGGAGGGAAGTCATCATGAGGTTACATTAAATACAAAGATATAAATACCACATCTGGCTCAGGAGGGTCCTAAGTTGCAGAATGAAAAAAGCTGAGGAGTACACTGGAGGAGATCTTAATGTCCTTGTCCACCATGAGACAAAGGGTATGGGGCTAGGTGAACTGGCACAATAAAACAGTTTTTACATACTTATTTTTCCAGTATAGATATAAGTAATTCCAAATATCACTAGACATTTTCATAAATGAAGTAAAAGAGGCAAGGATACCTTCTAATGCTTTTTGTTTATCCTTTTTTAATTCAGGTTAAATGAGAAGTTGGGGATGTTACTGTTCTAATCAATATTGCTTCCCAAATTTGAATAAAAAAATAATAATAATAAAAAAAATAACTTCCTGTCTCGAGTCTGGGTAATATATATACTTTCTCTTCTGGGTGCCTGAAATGCACAGGCAAATATTTCAATCAGAGAATCGCCACAGCAGCACATACCTTGGATACCCAATTTAGAAGAGGGATGGGAAGGTCCTTGAATTCGGAAAGTCCATTTTTTTAATCATCCTGTAACTGGACATATACCAAACTGACAGTGTGACCCCCCATGTCTCAGTAATGTTCACAAAAACTTGCCCAGGCACTCTTCTAAATCCAAAGTCTTTGTATAGCTGTATAATGAAGCATGCTCTGTCAGCTGTGGCTGAAGCTAGTGCTGACACAATGGCCTGTGACTTTTCTACTGCTGACACTTGCTGGCATCAGAGAGCTTTTTCTAATGGACTTGTAGCATTCAGCGAGGCACAACCATGCTGCTTGGTGTCAGTCTTCAGGTTGTGCTTTCATTTCTCATCAGTATCTTCTTCACATACGTAGAAAACTAATCTAAATAGTATGTATTATCTTTGCTTTGTTTTCATTCCAATGAAGGAATTTGCTGTTATCTGGGGTCTCGGTTGTCTGTTAGGAGGTTTTTCTTGTGAGGGAGTGTTACCCTCGCACCCTCTCGTATTTGTTGTTTATACACCTGAGTGAGCAGCCTGCATAAAGGAAAAATGTAGCATCGCAAATTCCTCACTAAATGACATTTCTCACTGGAAAATCATCCCAAGTAAATCTTCTAATCATTTCCCAGCCCACAGTGCATCATTCTTCCACATACATGAGGCAAAAGTATGGGGGGAGATGCTCTTCTAGACAGGTCTGAAGCCACAGAGGACAGCAGGACAGTGACTGTGGACCCCCGACCAAAACAGTATGTACTAGGCCCACATCTGGAGTGACGAACATCGCAGCACATCTCAGCTATTGAAAAAAAAAAAATCTGTAACTACTCTTGTCTCTTTTCTTCTCATTTCATCTCATAAAACACTAGTGTCCTCCTTAGATAATTGTTACCAACCACACTGGTGGTTTGGGGGCCCAGAGTTGTCAGGAAGTACAGTTTGTAATAAATAGGGCCCGGAGCCAGCTGACGTTCCCTTGATGTGTTGACTTCTAGCTCCCTCTTGTGTATCAAGTCTTTACTAACAGACAGACTACTCAAAACACGAGGAAACAGCAGGAAGAGAAAATAAAAACTCCACTGCTTTTAATAACATGGTTTTAATGCTGACAGATCTTCAGATGAAGGGTTGTCATTCAAGGAAATGTCTCCTATTTATTAATTCTTTCAGAGATGGCAAATCAGTTGGGTTTCTTGTGTAATGATGCTCCAGAAAGTAATTCACGTTGTAAAAACTAATTTGGAATGCAACTTTTTTGAAACATCTAGCTGTAATGATATTTTTTTAATGTGTCTCCTAGAATTACAAGGCCTTTTTTCCAGCCATGATCAACTGTAATCATGGATGCCTGGTTAGCATGGCAAGTACAGCAGGATTCTTGGGAGTCTACAAATCATCGTATTGGTGTTGCCAAGTACTATTACGAATTAGATCTACATGCCAATACCATTCCCTAGAGATCTCAGAAATGCTTGGCTTAAGCAGTTTGTACTGTGACATTGACACTCGTGAAGAGCCCACAGATATGAAAGGTGGTGGCATATCAAAGAGGAGGATGGTGGTAGGTTGCCTGTGTGGCACAGGGAGCTCACTACAGATTTTACGGGCTGACTGCAGCCCATCTTATCTCCACAGAAGGGCAACACATCTTGTAGGTGTGCAGTAGAAGGGAGCCCCACATACAGGTTGTCTAACAATTCCTGTTTTTCTGTGGATGGATGTTCAGAGTCCTGAGTGGAACCTGGGACTATACACTTGGTTGGAAAATGGTTTTCAGGTTCAGGAGGCTTTTTGGCAGAATTTTCATCAAAATGCATTCAAATGAACTGTGTTTTAAGCTATGTAACTGCTCCATATTCTCCTCTGTTTCACTCAGGAAAGCTGGCTGCTACAGTCCTGCCCATTGCATCAACCTGTGTGTGCTACCCAAACTCCCTTAATTCTTTCTGACTAGAGCTCTCAGATTGCCCTGTGAGAATGTGAACTGCATATTAATAAGTGCATTTTGTTCCTTCTGCCAGCTGATGGTGTTACTTGGGTGTACATTTGCCGCCTATTACTATTGGGTCAGATTCAGTATTGACAAAAGATCACATTCAGCTTTCTTCATTGAACCATAATGCCTGTAAGAGTGGACCTTTCAGTCGAGGCATTATAACTTTTTACACACTAGCTGTGCACTTTTGCACTTTTAGGTCATATCATTCCATCCATTGTGGGTAAGTTTCTGAAGAATAACAAACTCTTTGATGACAGCTTTTGAACTGTTAGCAGAAGTGGGTTTAATTGCACCTAATATCTATTTTCACACACATTTGAAAAGCCTTAGGAAACTACATGTAAATTCCTATCTTATATAAAGTTTTTACAGTTGCAAAATTGTAGTATAATTTAGGTTGGGAAAAATCTTTTGAGTTCATTTGGTCCAAACCTCCAAATAAAAGCAGGCCCAATTTGTATCAGGTTGCACAGGACCTTGTGCACTCAAGTTTTGATTATCTCCAATAAAGGAGATTACATAAAGCAATACAAATTAGATGAGATTCAGTCTTCCCAGGCAAACAAAATGGTATTGTAGGTACAAAGCAATATCAGAAGAAGAAGTAATGGGTTGAAGCAGTATTTACAGGTAGGGTTTTTAGATTTTACAACTATAAATAGTTCTTACTGACATGTTAACTGTGATATCGAAAGGTGAAAAACATTCTGAACTGAAAGAATGCCTGGTTTGTAAATGAGTGTCTGGAAACGTATATAAAATGTTAAATAAGCCCATCTTTTTATATAGTTCACTGGAAAATCCTCTGGAAATTATGAATCTTAACCTTAGAAATATATGTATCAATCATGGTAGGGGCCACTAACCTTCAGGGTTATTATTACCAATATGCATAGCATCCTTACAATACTAAGTAAAGTCTGCTAATATATAACTAATTAGTATCAGGACTTAAATAGTATTACAAGACATTAAATTCTGTATATAATACTATGGTGCTTTTGAAATAGTTTTGGTCTTTCTTTCTTTACTTTTCAGATTATTGTGGAAGTAAGTATGCAGTCTTCAGAATGATGGAAGCCTTAGATTCAGAATTATATCATGCAAAAAAAAAAATGCAGCTTTAAAAACACAATCATTTACCCTTCTTTTATTAATACTAAATTAGCTAGAGGTTTTCAAACCCAGTTAATGAAACTTACATTATGTTTTATCTCAAGTAAAAAGTAATCGCTGGTCACTAGATATGCCATATATAGTCAGAACATGATATACCACAGATGAGCTGGGAAGTTTTCAACACCACAGTCAATACAGGCACAAACTTCATTAGGGTCTGAGCAGGGCTTATACAAAAGTTAGGTATTAGTAATTAAAATTCAAAATATCACAAAACTTCTCAATGTATTTTGATTATAGAAAGAACAAATTAGATTGGAGACTCCTGTCCAGGACTACATGAGGGGAAGGAGGGAAATTTTTGTATTAAATGATTGCTGGGATAGAATACAACTCAAAAGTAAAGTTTTATAACTCCATAATGCTTTATTTCTTGTTTCACCAGAAACCAACTTTTACTTCCTGCTTATGATGCAGAGTATGTAGCCAGCAAAATCATGGATGCAATTCAAAAGGAAAAGCTGTATCTTTTTATACCTTTGATATTTAGCTTTTTGGCTTTTAAAATATAAAATTGTATCTTCTGTCTCTTATCATTTCATTCCTTCCTTTTCCGTATGCCTGCAAAATCAGCAGGGTGGTTTAGTTAAAATATTCCTTTAGGTAGCATCCCTGCAGTCAAACCAGCTGTATGAATTCAGTTATGAAGAAACGGTGTTTTTAATTTTTAATAATTTAGGTGACTAGCATTCTTCTGGAAGCTTCTGTCTCTAATATATTTCTTAAGCTATAGTTGGGTATAGAAATCAAAATTTTTTATGGGATGGTACACTGGGAACACTGTGGACTAGAAGCTGTGTGCTTTCCATAACCACCTCCACTAATAGCTGGGCTTTTCACAACATTGTTCAGTCTGTATTAATTTTCCCATTTGTAGCACGGGAGTGACAAATGCATTATTGCCAGACCTTAGAAGCATTGTGCACATTCTGAATTTATATGCACTTATTTAGTAAAGTGCATTTTTCTAATTGAAAATAAATAAATAAAAATAAAAAAAAATGAGGCTAACTCAGCCTTTGTCTCATCGGTTTCATTCCTTGAAAAATAGTACTACTTATCCATCCGTTCTTACCCAGAGATCCCCAGCGACTTGGATAAAGTTGTTGGTCAAAAGAAAAAAGATTGAAATAAAATTATTCTCAGGACCTTAAGTGCCATCTAACTGATTTTTTTTTTGGTGAAGGAAAAAAAAAAAAAAAAAAAAAGAAAAAGATCATTCTTTGACAGAAAATTGAAAATTTCCTTCTTGTATAATTTTTGACAATGGTCAGCATACAATACAATTCCAAATAACTGTCTTTTAATACTGAGTCTCAGCCACAACCCGCTGTCTCATTTTGTGACAGCATTCTACTTATATATTTATCTGAGCTCTCAGTAAAAGTCAGTAAAGCCAAGCAGGGATGTTTGACTTCATCTCCTACTCCGAATTCTCAATTTCTGAGCAAATCTCAAAACATGAGAAGGAACTATTGTTCACGCAGAAAGAAAAGCCATAAAAAGTTTAACATCTTTCACATTTTAAAAATCTTAGAAAGTGTAAATAACCACCCTCTCAACATTTAGCGAAGCGTTACCACTTACAGTAAAGAAACAATCCATAAAGAATTCAACTGTCTCTCAGTGAAAATGAAGCTAGTACAAAACAGTCCTAAGGAAAAATAAAACTGAAGAAAAATTGTAGAATTAGTTACACAAAAGTATGTGCTGGTACCCATCAGTAAAACACACCTTTTGAGAGCATATTTTGCTTTTACAGGAAGTTGTAGAATCAAGTTTCTTATAAAGAACATCAGTCATATTCGAATTACAAATTTTTGGAGGAAAGGAAATTTTGAATAATACTAGGTCCCTTTGTAACACAACAAAAATCTTTAAACTGGTGTCAACCACACACAACTTTAATTTCTCAGCAATTTCTGTAGTATCTTGGACATTTCGGTGCCACTCTGTGACACTACCTGAGCACCTCAGATAGAGCTCTGGTGGTCTTGGCCATACACAATACACAATACTCCTGATTCCCTGATGAGCAAACAGAGAGGCTCATTGCAGCAGCTTGCCTCATTACATCCACAGGCTGGATGGCTCAGGGCAGCTTAGTTCCTGTCCCACATCAAAGCTCCTTCTAGAGGAAGAGGTTTTTTAAAAACATCTGCAGAAACCAGTGTATATTGTTTGATGTGAGATGATGTATACCACAGACACTGCTATTCAGTACCCTTCTAGACCCAGACCTAAAATGTCTGCATGTAGTTCTTGGGTATGTGATGCACAGTCGTAGCCAGCTCAGGATAACCATCTGAAATACACAGCTCTAGTGAAGACAGACATTGTGTGGAGATGGGGATGTAGCCTTTATAGTCGATCAAATGGTTTAATCCCACCATTCTCATATCCTCATCTCTAACCTGGGAAGGACAAAAAGTAGTTAAAGTGATATAAAGTTCAAATATTGTCTCTGGTTTTCACTCTTACAAGCTATGGACAAGGAGGCTTCATGCTTATACAATTTTTCAGATAACCAGAAGTAGAAACTTCATGTCTTTATTTTTATACAGAGAAAAAATGTTATTGATCTCTATATTATGTCACAATTTTCAATACTTTATATAATTCCATGAGGTAGAAAAGGCTGAAATCAATCCAAATTGCTCAGTTATTAACAGATCAAAATTCTACTTTGATTACTACTATAGATTTTTCTAGTTCCTTTCTTCAGTCGATAAAGTGTCTCTGTTCAATACTTCAGATAATCCAGGATGACACAGACTGCTAATAAAAAATGATTTTAATTTACAAAATAATGAATACATATCTAATTACCATTTAACAAATGCACAGAACTGTTGCTGAAGCCAGGTAGAAGATCAGGTGTTTATCCATTTCCTTAACTAATCCCAGCTGATAGTACTGCCTGAGATATCAGTGATTTAAACAGCCACAAGGCATTGCTCAATGATTTCATAAACTCCATGCTTCCCATACGTTCGTTGATCAAACACATTGTATTGGTGGAAGTGCCATTCTAGCAGCTCCTCTATCACTTAGTCCATTACATCCTTCACAGAAATGTTGTTAACAAATGAACACGTTAATATTTCCAGTATGCATTTTGAGTGCGCTTTATTTCATCATTCTCCTGATTTCTTATTGCTGTCGGGTTTAGGATGAAATGAATCCTACCCAGCAATGTTGCATTGCCTGTCAAGAGCCTAGACAGATTGTGCAGGTACAGGTGCATATATTTTGTATGCTTTCTTTGGGTTAAATGAATTTCCCATATAGCAGGGTGGCCTTCCTATCTAATAGAGGGAAGACTCAGAAAATTCAAGTGGTATTTTTTTCACTGCACATTGTAGCAGTTCTTCACTTGAAGCATTGCTTGTCATTCCTCCAAGCCACGGGCTGATGATTAGAAGTATTTCTTCATAAAATTGTTCAATGTTACTAGTAGTTCAGACATTCAGGGAAAACATGGTTGCTGTTCTGATATCCACACTTGTAATTTGGAAAGCACAGAAAATAAAGTGACATGACATATGTGTAAAGGTATTGCTTCTATTTTTCACTTGTGAGAGATAAAGAGATGATGTTGGGACAGAAACGGTTGCTTTATTCCTAATTTCTTTCTCCTGTTTCTCAGTCAAAACAAACAAATACTCACAAATCTTAAAAGCTGACCATTTCTGATAATTATTGAAAAATATTTTTTCACTGTTAACATTTTAAAACCATTAGCATTTTAATTATAAACTTACAGCTTTATAAATACTTTTTTTATGAAGTACAGGCACGTCAGGCATGTTATTAGTTCCATATCAAGAAATTGCTCAATAAATAACAGTGTTAAATGATTTATCTTTTGGCAAACTCAGCTCCTTCTAGAAAGTGTATTGTCAAAGTAGCAGCAATGATAAGCCCAGTACAAATAACAGAGATGTTGACACACAATAATGCTTCATTATCTAAACCACCCCACCTGGTAGTTAAGACTAAACAACTGTTGTGAAATACTTCCATGCTCTAAGACGCTAAGAGCTCTGTAGCACCTCAGCTGCTGTCAATGTTGCCCATACGTTAGTTAGACATTTTCCAGTGTTTTGGGGGACCAGTGTCCCACAGTTTTGGGGGTAAATTTTACTCTTCCTTTGGACCTTATAGTCAGCCAGGTTGCTCTGATGTGCCTCGCTAAAGTTAAACTTTTGCAGTACTTTATCACTAGAAGACGATATCCAAAATAGATTTTATGAGTTTGGTTCTAAATCGCCTTGGTTTTCATTTTATCAAGAAAGACCTGATGTAATTTTCAGCTCTATTATAATGTATTTTAATGTCCTTCTTGAGTTTTTGACATTAGAGAATATACACAAAGTTCAGTTGACCTATACAGTGATTTTAGTCTAGTACAGTAGAAGGAGAGCACACATATAATTAATGCAAAGTATCAAAATATGAAAGGGTATGTGTGTGTGTGTGTGTGTGTAAATATGTCAGTAGTGTAGTTGTAGCTGTTGGCCTATGTATATCCGAAAGTGGTTTTGCCAAAAGTTTTTAATTCTTGAAATTTCTCCAGTTGAGTCACCTGTACTGACTTTTACAGAAAAAGAAAAAAAAAAAGATGTATTTTTAAAAAACATGATGTAATGCTTCTTCTCTAACTTTTGTTTGTTTGTTTTTCATGTAATTAAAATAAATACAAATTTCATGCAGATGCAAGTGTATATGTTCTTATTTTATACTTACATGCTTTCCTTTCTGCAATAGAGGGGATTAGATAGAGTAGGCTAAAGTGTAATCAGTGTCTTCTGTTGGATGATATGTTAGGAAGCAACAGAAAATAAAGAAAGAGGATGCATCCTCCTTCAGAACAGGAAACGAATTTGAAAGGAGGCAGAGTAGCAGTCCTAAAAAAAAGTCTTTGAAAGATACTTAGATCCTGACAGCAAATAACCGTAAAGTAGGAAATTGGGTTAGACCCGATGGCTCCTTCATTATCTAAAGTCCTTCAGTACCTATAGCTTATATTTTCCTGTAGGCTGAAGGAACAGTTGTGCCTTTACTGCTAAAGTGGAAAATTTGAAAGTCCCAAAATTAATCAACTACCTTAAATTAAGAGCAGAACTGTGTTTCTAATCACGCCTCCTTCACACTCAGGAGGTGAGCTCCCACACTGTAATCCCACGTGGAAGTGGAAATTAGAAAAAAAAAGTTTCCGTTTAATATGTAAGCCATGTTACATAGGACCATGCTTTCCTTATGTCTGCCATCTCATAAATTGGTGATGTTACCTTAAGATGCGTAATTCTTTAATATATAAATATATTCTGTATATCTATGTTACTTAATAAATAATGCACAATACTTAATACATAAATAATTCATTAATATATATATGACATTAATTTCATCATAGCTGATTGCTTTCTATGCAGACTTTACAGTGGCTTTCTAATTAATGATTTCTTTCAATTTTCATTTTTTATTGTTTCCTTTCCAAAGAACACACAACTTTAGAGTTAGCTTAGAGAGTTAGTAACCACTGCAATAACTAATGAAGAAGCAAGAAGAAAAATACCATTTATTGTATATAAGAAATAATGTTATTTGTTTATCAACAAAAGTATTAAACAGAATTACTAGATAACGACCTACATAATTTTGGAATAATGGTACATTTCTCACAATTTAAAACATATGTGATTTCAACCACACATATCTGCAACTGATGTATTGTTTGAATACTTTCTCATCACATGCACTTTGTAAATGAAAGGCATGTTTCCAGTTTGGCGATGGCATCATACCTAATGATGCTAATGCTGATTGATTAGATTCAGTGGTTAGTATTCCACCAAATGCAAAATACTTTAAAATACTTTTAATAGTATTGCAACATAAATGCATTCAGATACTTATCAATATAAGTATCTAAGTAGAAAAGTGTGGATTATGAACACTAGGAGATTTTGAGAATACTAGACTTGTAGCATTGTGTTTCTCTTGTACTATTAATGGGAATTGTCAACTTTCTGGGAAAATACAAGGAAGGAGTATTTAGCATTAAATAGCATTACATGCAAAAGTGAGAGGTGAGACATTTCTAGCTCTTCAGTACACATAAATCCTTTTTTGTCCTAGCATTTTTACCCTAGAAGAAGGGTAAAACAGAATTTCTTGCTTATATGTTGTTCTGCAGAAGAGTAAATCTTTTAAGATTATGTTTTGTTAAACTGTGACACTTGGAAAAGATGATTAACCACAGAGAATATTTTTCTAATTCTACAAAGAAGTTGTAGACAATATTTAAGCTGCATCTGTGATGAATAGCCTAACGTGCCTTGGAAGCTGTTCCACCTAAATTTTCCTGTAAAATACATAAGCTGCTCTGGTCCAAGATCAGAATTATGTGTAACAATTGAAGTTTTATGCTTTTTCTGGCTTCCTGAGAATCAAAAATTTTAACAGGATACCAAGGAAAAAAGAAAAGCAGGAAAGTTGCTTCTGCTTTTATTCTCTATGCTTAGTCAAATGTACATGTATATGAGCAGTGCAATGCTTCGGGGGATGACTAAAATCAAGGACAGTGTTAGTTTCTCCACTGAGTTGATGACTTATGCCTGGCTGTCACAATAGGTGTAAAACTCTGCTTGTGGTGTTCACTAGGCAGTACATCACAGGCACACACCACGCGCTAGCCCCCACTTTGCTCTTTAAGTGCACTTCCTCCTCATCTTTGCTGGAGGGGTCCCAAATACTGCTAAAATGTAATGGTAAAATAATATTCCACTGATTGCAGACATGACAAGGTCCATTTTCAAATCCTCCTGACTATTAAATCAAACCATTTATTAGAGGCAAAGACTTCAAAGACTCTTTCTTATAAGGAATACTTGTTTCCAGACATATTTCTTTCAGCCTGTCATTGTCAGAAAGAACTAACCAGTTTTCCTAAAACTGTAAACCACAACAAGAGTAATGAAAACCAACAATATAGAAAGCTATATGGAAAACTGTTTTTATCATCTGTGCCAAACCAGTCTGCAAACTATAAGGTGTGGGAGAACGTTTTTCTTTCATTCATGAGACATGACTTTTATCAAAGGACAGCAAGGAATTGCAGTCACATGGCAAATTTGGGGAGAAAGTGCTAACAATTTGGAAGAAAGGGGATTTATCTTGAGCAGGTGACAGCAGAATGAATTACTGCCTCTGCATTACAGACAGGCATCTCAGGAAGGAAAGTAAGAAACAGCTATAGAAAGACACTTAACCTTTTATACCTCTTTTCCCCACCAAAACTCTGCAGAGGTTCAGAAGATTTGGACCTCTACTGAAGTGTGGTGAGATCCAGAGCACAGTGGAGGCTGTTGGAGAGCTCGAGGTTGACCAGGTAACTCTGTCCTGTCCCTCACCGATGGGAATATTTTCTGTCAGTGTTCACAGACAAATGCAGACACACAACCACTCTTTCAGTCCTTTATGTTAGAGCATGTAAAACTGCTCAGAATTCCCCAATCATTAGAAAAGATACCTATAATTTATGTCACTTCAAATAACAGAGGACTGCCCTCCCACTTTTCTCTCAGGACATGGAGCTACCAGGTAGGTGGCTGGCATCAGAGCTCTCCATGCCTAGGTACCTTTCCATAGCTACAGAGAGGTCAGGCTGATGTCCACGTCATGATTTGTTCTTCCCAGAGCACTGGGATTTTCAGCTCGCCACAGAGCCAGTCTTTCCACAGATGACTCTGATCTAAAAAGCAAAGATTCTTAGCATTTCCCTTAATTTAAAGCTTATGGAAAAAAAAAATGCATTCTACTGTAAAGCATTTTCCTTCTTTAGCATCAATCAAATTATATTCAAATGGTAATTAACTTGTCCCATTTGATTAACTAGTCCTCTGAACTGGACTAGCCTTAGCTCGTATCAACCAGGCTGAAAATCTTTTTTAATTCAGCAACCCTCAGTATACACTGTCACAACTCAGTTGGTGATACCAATGGCCTCCTGTCTCCCCAAAAATATGGGAAAGAAAAATCAGGAGCTTCCAATCATTTTAAGAAATATGTAGTCTTGCCTTATTAGAAAGGCCTTGGGTGACACCATAGCCCCAAACAACTTAATAGTTGATAGAAATAACCATTAAAATGGCTAATTAAGTGGTTATACACATTTCCATGTGAGCTAAAAGTGTTCCCACAAGACTGATATATCCCTAGCCTCCTGCTGGTCCCCAGTGTACTTTTCCCATCATGATTCTGAGGAAGAGGGACCAAGGGAGGAGTAGGTGACTCAGAAAAAGGAAAAGTCAGTCTGAAGCTGGTTGCTGCCATTCTTAGCTCAAACTAAAACAAACATTAAAAATAGTTGACTTTGTTTGGAAGCAAGGACGCCTCCTCTGAAAACTGCTCCTTTGTAAGCTGCTACAACACACTGAGAGGCAGCAAAGCTGTCTTCACTGTCAGCAAAATTCCCCAACTGGACCCAAAGTGGAAGAAACACAGGGGTGCTTTTTGCAGACTCCCTCTTTTCAACTAGTCAAGGTGAAATGGATTTAATAAATAAATGTCTGTGAGTCTATGGCATCTATTCTCAGATGTCCTATTTTTCTCACAAAAACACAGAATGAAGAACACCATTTAAATGAACTGGAGTCTTTCCTGATTTTTCCTTCTAAATATTATGAGGTCATTTGGTTCATTCTCACATGAACGTCTCCCTTTTCATCACCAGAAATCACTGAAGCACTTTTCTGAGCTTAAATAGCAGAAGAAACATTTGCTGGTGATGCTTGTTTAAATTCAAAGTATATTACACAGAATTACAGCACACTCTAAACAGAAAATCTAATTGTGCAGCACTTATTTATACTAATCTGTGTTCTCCCACCTGAAGTATGTGATTTGTCTCACTTGATTTTGACTAGCTAAAGGACAGGTGGCAGACCCAAGCTACCCGCTTCATTGCCTGATTGTTTTATGGCAGCACAAATCCTTCTGCAGCAATTTATTTCTACCAGCCAACGAAGAATTTTGGATGAATTTTCTGTCCTGAGTTGTTTGTTTCAATGGCTAAAAATGGGGTGGAGGAATTCCACTCTGTGTTCTCAGGGGTATGAGTTCAAATATTTGGGCTTTGACTATTCATCGTGAAAGAGACAGGAAGCATCACTGTATAACAATTTATATGCAAGTTCAATGTGGTCTTAAAAATTAAATCTATAGTACCAAAACTTCACAATGCTGTTGATGGGTTTGTTTTTTCCTTCTTTCTTCACTTCATTGATTAGCATTTATATAGAGTTAATACACTTGTAATGATTGGGCAAACTGGAAACAATAGATTCAGAGGTGAATGCTGCAGGCAGCGTGAGCATTACAACAACTGAAGTCTTTCCGATGATTATTCAATTAGCTGCAGGTGTTCAAACGCATTTATTTTAGGTAAGCAGCCTTTCTCTGGTAAAATCTGCCTCACATCACAGTCTCTGCAGAGATAAATGACGGGGAAAGATGTTTATGCCTTACAGGACATTTTCCTTTCAGGGCTGGGAATGAGTGTTTCTGAACGAGCCATGGCAAACGTGTTCCCAGCTAGACGGATTGCTTGCCATTTCTCATCCGCACCTCTGGAAAGGCAAACCTGTCCTGAAAAACACCGATGAAGACACGAAGTTTGGGTTCAAATTCTGGATTTTTTTATATCTTCTTATCACATGGAATCCCCCTACATCCCCTGGGCCTTTTCTGCCCGGGCGGCGCTGAGGGGCCGGGACGAGCCCCGCCGCCGCCCTTCCCCTGCTCAGCCCGCTGCGGCCTGCAGGTGGCGGCCCCGGCACGGCGCGGCCTCTGCGAGCCTTGGCGTGAAACCTGAAAGGCGGAAGGCTCAAATTTTCCTTCCCTTCCCTTCCCTTCCCTTCCCTTCCCTTCCCTTCCCTTCCCTTCCCTTCCCTTCCCTTCCCTTCCCTTCCCTTCCCTTCCCTTCCCTTCCCTTCCCTTCCCTTCCCTTCCCTTCCCTTCCCTTCCCTTCCCTTCCCTTCCCTTCCCTTCCCTTCCCTTCCCTTCCCTTCCCTTCCCTTCCCTTCCCCTCTTCTTTCCCTTTTCCTCTTTTTCCAAGCTGCCAGTGGTTTCTATTTCCCCTCCCAACTAAGGCACACACTTATCCTGAGACCATTCACTTTATAAGACACTGAGGGGTCAGTTCTCTTTTTGCTGCCGATTTCTACACAACCCCCCGAAGTGTGCAGCGTACCTTTCAAAGGCAGGATAGATTCATAAAGAAATAAAGTATTTTAAAAGAAACAGATTTCCATGACATTGCTATGAAACTGTACGATCCTAGATCCAGCTGTCACTTCTAAGGTCTTGCCTGTGTCTCTTCAGTGCCACGCAGACATTGTGCACACAGGAGATGCCCTCTGCTGAAGGAAAACATCTGTACATTCAAAGCAATACCTCTTCATGCATGTTTCAAAATTTCAGTGTGGTTTTCATGCTTGTGGACTGAAAGCATTTGGGGGGTTTTCTTTAGAAAATTGCCTTATGTACCAGAAAAATCATGCGCGCCTTATAAATTGACCCATAGTTATTCATATTCCTAGGACTGCACTTGTGTTTGTTTTCTTTAATGTGTCTGAGGGCAGCCTTAATAATGCCCTCATTAACTGCAAGCCTGGCAAAAAGAAAAGACTGAGCACAAGAGGGGAATCAGAAGGGCAAATTGTTAATGTCACATTTGAAGGGCAGCAAGCTATCTAAAAGGAGATGCCCAGAAGACTGCTGGATGTGCGAGAGCAGACATGGCTCAGAGCCAGACTTGGAAGTCCTTGCTAACATAAAATAACAGGAGCAGATGAGGATGCCCAGTTTACAGAGGGAAAAGAAGGATGAACACAGAAAAGTACAGAAGAGTTGGCAAAGGGGCACCCTGAGCATTAACTATGCTACAAGTGGGAAGATACAGTTATGAACACATAACAAATAGTGTCCTCCAGCACAAGATAAAGAAGCAGATCACTACACTGAAAAGTCATGTATTTAGGCTTTACTGCAGGAGATGGTTCCCATCATTCTCACCGCAATGCAAGTTTCCATTGGCATTACATGCTGAGATGTTCTGACTGGAGATTTTCACCTGCTGTAAACATGACAACATCCAGGATGTACAGGAGATGAAAAATAGTGATGTCCCTGTGGTGCAGGTCTAGTGCTGAGCAAGAAGTAGTTTTTGCTTCTCCTGAAGCAGTAGAAAATAGCTACATTGCAAATATCCTCAGAAACAAAAGCAAGATATAACCTTATGCAGACATGCAGTGTAAAAAGCATAGGTGTTTTGTGCACTTGCCTGAGAGGGTCAGACACTGTGAGACAGATGCAGGCATCTGCAGGCTCCAACAGACACCCTCTGGCTCTGCAAAGCCTGCGCAGTGTGTGGATAGTTTACAGTCACGTCCAAGCCACAACAATTGTACAGATAGCCTGGAACTAATGTGTAGAGAGACACCCACTGTGTGGCTATGTCCTTTTGTAATGAAATCTTTGTACACTACCTATACACTTCAGTCTCAAAGAATAAGCATTTTCTCCCAAAAGAATTTAGATCCAGTTTGAACGCCCCATCAAATGGCATTGCAATTCTTCATGCTTTTACTTCAATTTCCAGTTGAAGGCACACGGATTTCACAGCATGTTATAGCTCCTGATGTGCATCATGTAGGACAAGAAAGAAAGAAGGCTTTTCCAGGAACTCTGGCATCCTTTTTAGTTACCAGGCAGGTAATGCTGATATGTTCCAGGTATTATCAGGCTGTCCCAGCAGTACAGCTTATCAGCCATGAGCTGATATTTTAAGATACTATATTTAATGAATTTGCTCACAACTGTCAATTGTAATTCCAGGAGCATATTCCCCACACACAGTCAGTGAAAAGATTGAAGAAAAGACAACTGAAAGAAGGTAACTAGTCTGAAGTTCTGCTGAGATTTTGAGCTTTCTTCATACATCTGAGTACGAATAAAGTCTGCCTTCCCAGACAAGTGTTCGTATCACCGCAGGAGACAGCATGGAGAGTCGCCTTCAGCTGGTGCACATTAGGCATGCATTTACAAAAGCAGAAGTCTGAATATTTATATATAGCACGAATTAGTAAACTCTTGAACAAGTCAGTTACTGTGGGAAAAAGTCCTATAAATTTAATCGGGCTCTGGAAGTAGTGCTGCAGGAAGTGTAATTTATTCATTGTTAAAATCTCACAATGTCTGCAGCTGTTCTTACATATTTTATTGAGAGGAAACTCTGTAAGACTGGAGAATCAATACGGAAATATCTTTAAAAAGAAAAAAAAAAAAGGAACTCAAATATGAATCTGCACTTTTTTGAGATCCACATTTGTTATTTTATCAGGTGCTCATTTTCATTTTCTATTTCAGACATAGAGCATGCCATCAAAAGGATCACAGTTGAAGTTTAAGTGGAAAAACGCATGCACATTTTTACTTAAACACTTAAGAATGTGTCTTTTCTTTTCATGGTCTCTTTCTTCTCTCTGCCAAATATCGATTAGCAAATATCGATTACTACAAACCTTGTAAAAATGTGCAGTAAGACAGACTGTCAAGCTCACAGTCATTTTCAATATGATTCACAAAGAAAAAAGTGTTTTCAAATCTTGTTATGTTTTAGGTGAATAGGATTCCTATAGAAACACATGCTTCGTATATATTTTTCCAGTCCCATGTATGCATATATTTAGTCCAAGAATTTCCATGAGTCTCAAGCAGAATTCTTTGGCAAAATGCCCTCAGAGTGAGAAATCAACAATTCCCAGTTTCTGAAGCCTCTATTACTGCCTGCTCTGTCGCGTAAATGCTTCAATTTAAGCACAGGGCTTCTTCATTTGCAACCTGAGAAAGTCAAATACATCGTGAAGAACTGCGTCAAAAATGTAAATGCAATTATCAATACCGTTATTACTAAATAAGAGAGTATTGCAGGAATATCCAAATAGCTTATTGCAGTAACCATATTAATGAAAATACGGTGAATTTAACAGTTTTAAAACACACACACACACATTATTATTTTATTTTATTTTTTTAAGATACCGTTAGTGAAGGGAATATATAATATATTCAGGGCTAGCTAAAAATTTCTCCTTGGTTTGGCACCTTCAGAAGTGGTGCTAATCTTTCATTTACCTTGCTGTCTTTCATTGAGTGAATTTACTCAGTTTGTTGGAGACTCACTCAATGAAAAGAAAAGATTAAATAATATAATAAGTCTCTGGAGATCTTCAGTGCCAGCAATTTATCAAGTTCCGTGGCTGCATCAACTTGTGTTCTTGGCCATATGAATTCATCTATTTTTGTTGCTTCCTGTACAACCTTGCAAGCAAAAAATGAAAACAAAACACAGACACTTAAAGAAACACTTGTGAATTATGAAAAGTATTTTGATTTTAAACTGAATTACTGAGGATAAAGCAGAAGGTGACTCCCACAATTTTATGAGCTAACAGAAGTTTTATATTTCCCATCTCTGTTTTGTACTTAGGAAAACAATAATGCTTATTGTGAATTATACTGGGATTTTCAACCACCTAGATAACATCATTGACCAGGAAAGAAAGGACTAAAACTACACAGCTTTAGAAACCTTAATACTAGGAATTTGAACTTCCCTAGTCATTAGCAGAATTCATCAGTTATTTAGGTTTGGTCCTCCTTTAGGTAACATTCTGTGTATGATATTTATGAATTTTTGAGGATGTTATTCTTAACATGTTATTCTTGTCTGTTAAATGAAGAGTTGCTGTGAAAATTGTTCTTCATTCTTTCACGCATGCAGGTCTCAGAAAGCACATAGCTTTCATTGTGTCTAGCATTAAACCTAGCTGTAATCTTAGCTCTTCCTTATAAAACAATAAAAGAAAGCAAGTTAATTTAGTATATATTTACACATTGCATGTAAAAAAGTAAAAGAGGTACTTTCAGACAGGGTTATTTTTAATTAATCTCTGTATAATCTATATAAATCGTGTACTCTATTTGTTGGTAAATAATTTAGAATTTTTCCTGTTCCTAATTTCTTGCCTTCTGTTCGATGATGTATGTAGCCATGTAGGGTGTTAGATAACTACCTTCAAACAATGAAAATATGAAAATATTTTAATGTAATTAAAGAATGAACTAAGAAAGAGACAATATGCTCTTACGGAGTTAGTATAATTTCTTTCCTCTCCTGAAGCTAGTTTTCTCATTTGATTTAAGTATAAAACAAATAAAAACACATATTCACAATGAACCTATTACCCTGCAATTTTCCTTCTTTAATCTGTTATCTTTTTTCTTTTTTAAAAAAGAGTATTATAAAAATTTCTTTGTGTTTTTCCAGTTACTTGTAACTTCTCAAATTATAATGTGATGAAAAGAAATCACAAAAAGAATTCCTCGAGTTATGGCATTCAGCTGCAAATTCCATGTCAGTGTGGACAGATATGCACACAGTTATGCAAAGGGTCAAATAACATGCACACTAATTTCACATTTAAATGCAGAGAACGTTAGTGATTGTCACATATTATTCTAGATGCATAAAATTAACTAACCAATTGTATTGATTACAGAAATAGCATCCTGACCAACTTCCGAAATGAATTTCCAGTGTCTTGGTCTTTTCTTGACCTTCAAAAACTGGAGAAACTGCCTCTTGCAAAAGCAAAAGCTTGCCTCAGTGAAGGGCTGCAGACAACCATTTAGCTGGATTTGCCTTCTGACAGCATTCCCCTCGGCTTTACCATCTCAAACTGTTGCACACCTTAAGAAGCTGGAAAGTCAAGATGGCATGCAAAGGTGGTGGAGAGGGCTGGTACCTCCTGAACATCAGGAAACTGTAGGCTTCATAGGAAGACTGTCTGGGAAAGGGTAAGAACATACAAAGAACAAGAAGAGTGCCAGGAAAGATGCTGTGGTGACTCTGGAATTTACTTAAGAGTCTAAAAGAAAATAAGCTTAAATTAATGGTGGCTAGACTTAATACCTTCTGTATTATGTAAGGCTCCAGTTGTGTGATCTTCAGTCTGGCCTTTATTGCTCAGTGAAACTCCATATGAGTTAAGTTAATTAAGCAGATGAAGCTGTGAAACTATCAGCTAAACTACAAATGTTTTGCGGGGAGAGTGCAATTACATTTTTGCAGAGAAAGAGTAACAAATGCCAATTATACCTTGTGTTTGCCTGTCACTAAAAAAAAAAAAAAAAAAAAAAAAAAAAAAAAAAAAAGTGTTCCAGTAGAGAGACAGAGTTCCTAATTATTTATATATGAGGGAAAATGAGATATGAAACTCTGACAGGAATCTCTGTCACCAGGTTTCCAAGACGGGTTCCACTCTACATTTTTCTTTTAAGTGCACACAACTCTATCTATCACTAAACTGCCTTACAATTTAAATGTTAAATATTATTAATTTTCTGTTGAATTCTCTAGAAGTAGAAGATGAATTCTTATAAAAGGTGGAAAATAAAAATGCAGGCACAATCTTCTTTTGGTTTTGTTATTACTGTTAGGTTTTGCAGTCAATATGACAATCACTTTTTTAGTTTGTGTGGTGTTGTGTTTCTTAAGTCTATCTAAGAGCTCTTGTCATGGATAAGAAAGCTGTTAGCTTGACAAAAAATTAGGCATCTGGAAGAGGGAGCAGAGACTGGAGTTCGTTGAGTAAGGATTTGGGGGCTGAGCACAGAGAAAAGCTGGGAGTGTTCTGTGCAGGCTTTGGTTCTCAACCATAAAACCTTTAACAAGAGAAAAATGATGAGTTTGTATGTCATGCCCTTTGCCAGTATTGCAAATGTTCAAATGGCAGAACCAAGTGCACTTTAAGCTGGCATTTACTTTCTCGATGCCATTTACATATTGTTCAAAGAAGCAGGTGTCAAGGTTGCATCAGGACCAGCTTACAGCATGGGAACTAGGCTCTAAGTGCCTTTCTGCTCTGCTTTGCAAGAGTTCTTTATGCCTCTCATTAGTATGGCATTAGAGAGACATCCAAAATACATTAAAAAGCATGACTTCTTGCTTGTTGCACATGCTGATTGTTCTCTCATCTTCATCCCAAGGGAAGATGCTTCGGCAGTGAAGTGTCATCTTTTGGTAGAGATGGTTTGATTATAAATATTTATGTTGTCCTGGTGTTTTTTTGCTAGCAAAGTCAAATAAACATGTCTTGTTCTTTGCATGGAAGGTCCGATTTGTGACTGTCCTTATATCCCAGGATATTTATTTCACAATCCCAGAGTGGTCTCCAAGAACATTCTGTCTCCTGGACAGACAACTTTTATGACAGCATTTACCCCTACTGAGGTGGAGATTGGGAGCAAAGGGAATGGTCTACAAAGACAGATGAGTGTAGTTGTCAACACGAAGCTCTAGATGCTTTTTGGCCATTGTGGGAAACCCTGCTGTGATGAGAAGGACCAAATCTTGCCTTTTATTTCTTTGCTGGAAGAGATTGTAGACAGCTGAGGACAGGTCTGATACTCTCAAAATAAACAGCATGGCTGAGGGCTTTTTATTCTAGGTGAATTGTTCTAAGTGCTGAAAAGCCTGGTGACCAAATACATCAGACTCTTGTAGTCCAGCCAGGAAGCAAGTGAAGCATGAATAACTGAGTAACGTGTCACTGTCTGCCAGCATGAGATGGGGTCTTCTAGCCAATCAAAGCTCATAGAAAGCATTACTCATGGGTAATGCTATGTCCGAACTTAGCACAATCAAGGAATGCACAATCAAGGAATGCAAAAGGACTTCTAAATTATAGATTCAGTTGATCAATTACAGATGTGGATTGACTAACTCCAAAGTAGACTGCATTTTACACTCTTCAGAAAGCCTTTCCTCACTTCATGATTCTTGCAGGGGTTCTGTTTCACACAGCTGTTTTTCATCCTTGGACTAACCTTGTCCAAGCACAGAGCCAACAGGACAGAAACAGCAGCATTGTCGTATGGATTAACTAATAGATAGAGCAGTGCATCATCCACCTTTTTCTAGTACTTGAGTCTATGCCACCAGGTTGGTTTAGGCTGATGATAAAAAACATCAGAGAGAGATTGTTCTTGAACTCCACGTGTGAGCAGTCTGATAGTATCTAGCAATTATTCATCATCACCACAAGCCTGCAGAATGGACTCAGAGCAGCTTGGTACATTCTCCAGCTTCCTTCCCACCTCTTTCAGAGGAAATAAACAACATATTTTCATGGTTGACCATCGCAAGTGCTGTGAGCAGATGTGGGAGAGTTCTAGTTCTCTCTATGTACTCATTTCCATTAATGGTAGTGGCATTTAACCATTCAAGATAAATGGCTCTGTAGGTCAATGGCCAGGCCTGAGGTCAAGTAATTTCTTCTGCAGAGTAGGTGCTTGCTTGCTGGAACACACAGGGGGCTGCTCTGCATTCCACACCTGAGCTCTGTAATGTCTGTCATTTCATTTTCTACAGTTAATTCATCATAATAAAGACTGAAGATTTAATGACTCAACCACAATGAGCCTGTGAGGATTTATTTTTCTAATTCTTTTGCAGTCATGAGAGTCCTTTACTTTCTTATTCACATTACAGAACAAGCTACTGCTCAGTCAAAACAGATATTCTGTAGCATTGCTTTATATTTTGCATATCTTCATTGCAATGGAATAGGAAAAAAAGTAATAATATCTCTTTACCAGTGAGTAATTGCCTCTGTGTAACTACTCAGGATTTTTTTAATGAGAAAATATAACTCACAACAACAATATTTCCTGACAGAGGAAACTGTGAATGGCAGATATCCAATGTATATGTTGTTGCAATTCTATCACAGGATTATTAAAGAAAACAAAGCAAAACAATTATATGTGTCAGAAATATTTTTTCTGCATGTTTCCAGGAGTTCATTTCCATTCATATCATTTAATATATCTGTATATACAATAAGCATAGACAATATCTGTTTCCTGTAAATGACTGACAACAGCAATACAGAATAAAGATAAAAATTCTTATACTGTAAGAAAACTACTACATTGCCTCACAGATCTGTTGTTTTTCTTTGATAGAATCAAGAATCATATGGTCAAGAAAAAAAAAAAAAAAGTTAACATAGTCCATCCAGATTCAAAGAAGACATTTGAAACAATTAAATAAACTACACTGACAAGGACTAAGTGTCATTAGCAATTATTAAAAAAAAAAAAAAATAGGAGACATAGGAATAAATTCGATCTGTCACAGACTACCAGGAGTATCTCTAGGACCTGTGCTTACATCCAAGGTGTTCGTCTGTCTAAAATGACCACAAGGGGGTGACTCAGAAGGTGACATGGTTTGCTGCCGATGCTTCCATCCGAGTAAGAATGAGGGCTGAAAATGAACCACAGAAGAGCCTCGGGAGGCTGAGTGACTAAGCACTAAAAGAGCAAAGGAAATCACATTTATGTAAACAAGTGTAAAATGATACATAAAAAAACAATCCTAACTTTGCATACAATTTTAATGATAGCCCCAAATTGGCTATTACTACTAGGGAATTAGGTTTTAGAGATATAATAGGTAGTTACATGAAAATATCAACTCAGTGCTGAACAATGATCAAAAAATGAAAAGAAATGCCATGAATTATGAGGAAATTAATACTGAACAAGACCAAAAAAATGTCACTATGTCACTGTGTAAAATCAATATGTACATTATGAATAGCAAGAGCATGACTGAAAGGGTACAGCAGGAGTGAAAAGGTACAGAGTAACCTCGCAAGGATGACTTTACCTCACAGTGGCCCTTCTAAAAAGAAGTAGAATAGTTTAGGATGACAAAACCTGGTGATGAGACAGGTAAGGTAAGAGATACAGAAATCAAGGGTGGCATGGAGAGGGTAAATAGAGAATCTCTGCTTTTTCACCAAATAGAGCATCTGGGAGGCATCAAAGGGTACTAGAAACAAAATGCACTGTAGATAAAAACGTGAATGATTACACTTTGGTTTTAATCAGAAGGACATCTGCAAGCTCTTTAATCTGAGACACTAAATGAGCAGTTTTTACGGTACTTGAATCTATTAACAATACTTCGATGTTTGCCACTGACCAAATCTTCTTTATGTTTAGTGAGTAACCTGAGAAACCAGATTCTCTTACTTCACACACACAACTCTGGACATTTTTGTATTGCAAAAAGCATACTAATAAAAAATGTGTCTAGTGCCTAAGGTCTATAAACTTAAAGTACCTTTTCCTCAATAACAGGGTGACCTCAAGGAACCACCCAAGGCCTGTACTGTCCTCAAAACCACAGCCACACTTGGGAGAACACTGACTGGTAAAGACAAAAACCACATCAGGCATGACACCAATAATTCCACAGATGACTACGGGAAAGCATTCAGGCTCTGACATTGTTTTCTTTACAAGTACAGATGCAGGCACTGATAGAAGAAGAGGAAAACCAAGGGTATGATGCATCTTTACACAGTGCCAGGAGAGCAAGAGAAGGCTGTGGTGACTGACCACTTCCTTCTTGTGACTCATGGGCTACTTGCTGTAGAACCATTTAATAAACTCAAAGAACAAAAGAGTTTTCTAATCTTGTTTATGGAGCATGTATCAGCAAGTAGCCTGGGATGAAGCTTGTAGGGGCTTCATAGACATTTCTTATTTAAATTTGTGCCCCTATAGGTATCTACCAACAGCCAAAATGATAGCAGTTATTTTTTGCACCCATTGTGCAGTCCAGAGTTGTGTGAATTATGTCACTGTATTTGGAATAATTCCTAAAGCACATGAAAAATACTCATGGCCTGTACTAAGTGAAGCCAAACTTTGCCAACTTTCATTTCATGCAGGCAGAATTATCTTTTCTTTTTCACAGGACTTATCACAAACTCATAGAGATGTTGGCCAGAAGGTATCTTTTCAATACCTTTACAAGGGGGCTTGTAAAAAAGATGGAGAGCAACTTTTTGCTCATTCAGATAATGACACGATGAAGGAGAATGGATTTAAACTAAAAGAGGGGAGATTTAGATTAGATATAAGGAATAAATTCTTGACTCAGAGGGTGGGGGAGGCACTAGAACAACTTGTCCAGAGAAGCTGTGGAAACCCCACCCCTGGAGGTGTTCAAGACCAGGATGGATAAGGCCCCAGGCAACCTGATCTAGTGGGTGGCATCCCTGCCCACGGCAGGAGGGTTGGAACTAGATGGCCTTTAAGGTCCCTTCCAACCCAAACCATTTTATGATGATTCTATGATCTCTGGATGTCTGTAACGCAAGTTTCTGCTCAAATTGGAGCTCTGTTCAACACTACATGGTCAGCCAGGGTTTTGGCTATCTGAGCTTTGAAAATCAAGAGGTAACACAACCTTCCTGGACTCAATCTCCAGTGCTGCATTATCAAGCCTAATAAAGAAGTTTATCCTAATGGGCATCCTGAACATCCCAGGCCACAGTCCATGGTTAATTCACCTTGTTAGTAGACGATTAGATGAGGACAACAATTTCCAACAATGTGCTGTCCACATTCCTCCTATTGTAGCCCACTATGCAGTTTGCCACACTGACAGCCAGAACACAGTCTTGGCTCATATTTGACTCCTATCTGTCCACTCCAATAAACCAGGTGTTGTCCATCAGGGCTGCTGCTCAGCCCGTAAGTAAGAATCCATCTGATGATACAGAAGCATATCTTTGAGTCCATAAAATGCACAAGTTATTTTTTCCACCATAAAATCAAACACTGAATGGAATTAAGACTTTTTGTGACATAGTTAATGACAAAGTTCAGATGGAAGGAATGTGAATTAACAGATGGGTCAGCAACTATGATTTCATTTAGATAAGACATACAGTAACCCAGTCTGGGACAACTTATTGCAGACCTCATCTGTCCTTGCATTTAACCGACTGCACAGAAAATGGCTCGGAATAAGAAGCACAATTCTGTTTTCTTAACATTTCCTGTGCAAAACTGTGGCTTTCTGAAAATAAGGTTCCTAACAATTCAAATATATTAATCTTCTCTACTATCATCTTTTTCATCTTTTTAAATAGAAAATGGATTTACCCCATAAAATGTGTGAGTGAGGTGTTCACTAGTGTTCAAGCATTGTAAAAAATTGCCACTCTGATGACAAGATAACGGTTGTTCACTGTCACTAGTCTGTTCTTTACCTGATTTCAGAATGAGAATAGCCTGGTTAATTACAGGTCTGTCAGTCTCACTTCAGTGCCTGGTAAAATTATGGAGAAAATTATTCCAGGAGTTATTGAAAAACACCTGAAGGACATAGCAGTCATTGGCCACAGGTCCATGAGGGGATAGTCCTGCTTAAGAAACTTAATTTCCTTTTATGACAAGGTCCCCCATCTAGGTGATCAACGAAAGCCAGTTGATGTAATCTTTTTGGATTTCAGTAAATCTTTCAAAACAGTTTTGCACACTATACTTCTGGACAAAATGTTCAGCATTCAACCTAGACAAATGCATAATACTATGGGTGAACAATTGGCTGACACATTGGGCTCAAAGGGTTCTAGTAAATGGGATTACATCAGGCTGGCGGCCAGTCACTACAGGCCTTTATTTTAGGGCCAGTGCTTTTTAGTGTTTTCATAAATGACTTGGATGCAGGACTTGAAGGTATACCGAGAAGGTTTGCAGATGACGCTAAAATGGGAGGAGCTGCTGACTCTGTAGAGAGGCCTTTCAGAGAGATCTTGACAAATTATTGAGCTGAACAATCACCAACTGCATGAAATTTAACAACAGCAAGTGCTGGATTCTGCACCTGGGATGAGGCAACCTTGGATATATGTACAGGCTGGGGATAAGAAGCTGGAGAGCAGCCCCGTAGAAAAGTATCTGGGGGTTTTGGTTGATGGCAAGTAGACTAGGAGCCAGCAACATGCCCTGGCAGCCAAAAGGGCCAACTGTACCCTGGGGTGCATCAGGCACAGCATTGCTAATCAGTTAAGGGAAGGGATTGCCCTGCTCTGCTCTGCACTGGTGCGGCCTCACCTTGAGCACTGCATGCAGTTTGGGGCACCACAGCATAAAAAGGCCATAAAACTATTAGAGAGTGTCCAAAGGAGGGCTATGGAAATGGTGAAGGGTCTGGAGGGGAAGAGATATGAGGAGCGGCTGAGGTCCCTGGGTTTGTTCAGCCCACAGCAGAGCAGCCTGAGGGGAGGCCTCATGGCGGCCTGCAGCTCCCTCACAGGGGAGCAGAGGGGCAGGCGCTGAGCTCTGCTCTCTGGGGACAGCGACAGGACCCGAGGGAACGACATGGAGCTGGGACAGGGGAGGGTCAGGCTGGGGGTTAGGGAAAGGTTCTGCACCCAGAGGGTGGTTGGGTGCTGGGACAGGCTCCCAGGGCAGTGGTCATGGCACCAAGCCTGTGGACAATGCTCTCAGACACATGGTCTGCTTTTTGGGTGGTCCTTTGTGAAACCAAGGGTTGGACTTGATGATCCTTGTGGGTCCCTTCCAACCTGGGGTATTCTGTGATGTTATGATTCTACGAAAAGCTTTTGAATGAGACTGTGAGTATATTTGGTTAATGCTTTATAAGGCTGTGATACATAATCTCTTTAATAGTTGGTTTCAGTAAATACCAAGTAGAATATACATTGAAAGTTAGATTTGCTCTTGCAGACCAGTCAAAGACTAGTATACTAGAAAAAAAATTAAATCTACAATCCATTCCCTGGAAACTTTTCTGAAGAAAAAAATAATATACACAGAAGATCAGCAACATACTGAGGCCAGCAAAAAAATTGAATACATCCCTATAATTTTGAAGCCAAGTTTACTGACTATAAATCTACTGTGAAAAGCCTGGAAAACTATACAGCAGACGTTCAGCCTTGACAGCACGTTTCCCCCTTTCTGATGTTTCAGCATCAGCAAGCACAGGGCACTGCTCAAATGCTCTGAGTGACAGATCATGCCTCTCCCCTATCATTTGCACATACTGCATGTGTTTCACTCAGACTTCTCCCCATTAGTGTAGCCATATCTATCCCATGCTTAATTGCATTTTTAATTGTGAAATTGCATTTTTTAATTGTGAAATAAACTCTTGAGCTCTGTATTCTCCATTTCTATTCACTTGTAAAACAATCAGAAATAGAAATCATGACAACTGAGGCCAAAACCATCCCAGGTTTTGCTGGATAACCAGGCAGGCTCTTGCCCTGTCGTACCGTCAGATGTAAAGCTGGTAGGTGAACTCCCAGTGAATTCAGCAGCCTCCCCCCTCCCAGATTTTCAGAATCAGACTGAGCCATGCATACAGGCTGAGAGGAGGCAATGCACTGTGCTCCCTCCAACCCCATCACCTGGGGCAATCACAAAAGTAAGCATCAGCTGTCAGGAAGGCTGAAAGTTCTTCTTTTCCACTTAGTTCAGTTTTATTTATTTCCTAAATTTCATAGCCCGCTCTGTTTTAATGCATTCCACAATGACTTAATCAGAGCCCTTTACGTAGTCCCTAAAAGGGCCAGCCATGAAGCTGTCTTTTCATCCCACTCAAATACGTTTCTCTCAGACCTGCCAAACCTCAAAAGGCATTGCCTGCTTTACCCTCTGACACACCAAAGCCCATTTCTCTTGCATACATTAGCTCAGCACCACCTTCCTCACTTCCTCTGCCAAATTCTTGATATTTTGCCCTGATTTCTTCAAAATCCGGTGTTTCATTTAGGATAATTCATTGCTATAGATTGCATTGATACAGGTGATAGAATAATAGTTTTCTGTTTAGATTGTTTCTCTGTGAAATCTGCATTGAATGGCCAAATTTCTACACATCCTTCAGTCATTCCCATTTTTCCATACTAACAGAGGGAAGAACTGTGGAAAGTAAAAGGAATGGAGAAGTGCCTAAAAAACAGGTATCTTCTAGTGATGGCATTACTTGTTCCCCAAATTTTCTACTTTTTATACACTTTTTTTTTTTTTTGCAAGTCAAATAGTAGAAAAGATCATACATGAAGAACCTTCAGCTGTTTTAAAATTAATTTGTAAATATTTCAGTTTTACAGTCAGGCTGTACTCACACAAAGTTCCCCTGAAGATGGTGCTGAAATTGTATTACACTCAGCCATAATCTCCTGACTCTTCACCACCATTTATAAGGCTCATAGACTTTCATGGGCTGATGAACTCACCCAGGAAAAGATGTACTTTAAGGATGAAGAATAAATACTAAATCTGAAAAAAAGATTTCCTTTTTTTTTTTTTGAAAAAAAAAAAAAAAAAAAAAAATTGACAGAACGAATACCAAGGCCATTTTATGAAATCTAAACGATTTTACTGCTAGGTTCTTCTCATAGCAACTTTATCTTAAATTGCCATTAGCAAATCCAGACAGTAAATTCATTTTAATGATTAAGCCATTATTTCTAATGCTTTGATTAGGCTTCAAGAAATAAAAATGCACTTTTCCTTCCACACCATCATGAATAAACTCTACTTGATGGTTTGACTAGAACTAGTCTAAAACATCCAAATAAACTATTTTAAAGTTGTTTTCAAAATTCCTTTAGAACAACCTACTTCAATTTACAAAAGAGAAAGATGAAGATAGCCTTTTCATTTAGGATAGCAGAATCCAGATGCAAGGAGTGTCACTACCCTAAGCACAAGCTCAGCCATATCAGTTTTATTAAAGAGCACAAGGGATGATGTTATCATTGGAAAAATGATAATGTCCCTTCAGAAGACATAGCCACAGGGAAAAAACTAGCAAGCAAACAAAAAAAAAAAAAAAAAAAAAAAAAAAAAAAAACAACCTCCATAACAAGGTCTGTTTCTCTTGATTAGTGCAGTCAGAAAATTCTGAGTTTCCATAACATAAATTTATTATCTCTCTCTCCCCCCCCACCACCCCTTTCTTTTGAGAGCAAGATAGCGCTCTTGTTTTGTTTAACTCTCCTGCCAACTGATTACATTTTCTCTGCTAATTCAACAATACCCAGTAGGTGGCCTCAGTGTATAATGCATTTCTTTACTCTCTTCTATTAATTCTGCTTTACTTTTTCCAATACAATTTTATTTTAGTTGGAATCTCCTACTTTTGATCATTTACTTTCGATACTTCAGCATCAGCTATTTGTTAAGGACCTATCCCTTTAAGTATTATTCTTCTACTGTTGGTGAAAAACAGTTATTTCAATTGCTACAGTGCAACTAACAATTTGGAAAAAGAACAAACAAAATCCATATAGTCCTGCTCTGGTTAGAGATATCAACCATTTACATCTTGATTCCCCCTCTACCTCTCATTTTACTTTCTTCAGGGCTTAGAGGATTATTTTCTTTAAAGAACATGACATATTATCCACATCCAGACAGACATGCTCATATGGGCTGACAAACTTCACCAGTCCCTGGAATCTTCAGCTCTAAATCTTTCAATGGGCTTTTGCTAACTCTCTTGGTTCTCCCACATCTCTATCTTCAGAATTCAATTAATCTTTGGGATACAATCAGCCCCCGCTTATGAACGAGGGTGTTACCTACATTTATCATCCCATGGAAATGCCCTTTTCAATACAACAAAGTTATTTTGATATGAAAAATGTGAAATGCATTCTTAGCTGACTGAAGATCTTAATTGCCCTATTTCTTGTTCTTGTGGCAAACACATTTCTATTTAATTTCTAAGAAAGCAAGAGTACCTACAGCAGTGATCACTGACAAAGCATATTTGCAACTTTTTATATTTTCAATCCTGACCAATTTAAATGCAAGTATTCAAGCAATTCAAGCCCTGTAGTATACCCATCATAACAAGATAAGAAATTGCAAGCTACACCAATTAGTGAAGCCATTTCTACAATATTTTGTGTTGATGAGACCCCATATTCACCCTACCTTGTCATTCATCATACAAGAAATCCTCTAACACAAGATCAACTGACATTTTCACTGTGACCTTTTACACTGAAAGAAGTGCCAGTATATTTTTTGAAGCATATGTACTAATGAAGTGTATTTGTCTACCGTGGATGTCCCCAAACTTCATGACCCCATTTTTTGACGATAATTGATGTGTAAACTCAGTCTTTGGCTATTGGCAGTAGGCTAATAAGACAGTCTTATAGTTTCCGTACCATAATGAGGCCTGAAACCAATTTGGCTGGGATCAAGGAAATATGAAGCCTCCAAATATTTCTGGAATTGCCTCACTATAAACTTTTTCAAAAAGGCAGATTGAAATGTCTTATAATAGATGTGACTGTCTGCATCAAGAAGAAGATATTTTTAGGTTTGTGTTAACAAGGGCTTCCAAAGGAGAAGCTGGTGTCTGGTCCTATCGTATCCTTATAACATTCTCAGCTAAGTTTGGGATCTTCATTGCCCAACAATGTGGCCTCAGTACTGTCTTCACTTAAGGCTTCGTTTACACGGGGACACTAAGGAAAATGTCTAGTCAAGACAAATTAACCAGTCAATGTACATAAGTGAGGCTTTATTACATCCAGAAGAAAGGCAGTTTTATTGCACAGTAGGCCAAGACACAGTGACCTAAGTTACAATGACTGACAGTGTCCACACAGAGGTTTAATGCAACTTAGTACATGTGCGTTAGTTTATTTCATTTTAACATTCCTAAGCATCCAACTGTAGACAAGTCCTAAGAAAACAACATCAGATGAAGTGAAAACTTGGGTTTGCATTTGTTCCCTTCATAGCCTGCTCTGCTACCATGGAGACAAACAGCTCTGACAGAATCGAGTAATCTCATCTTCAAAGAAACAAAAACATTCTTGGTGAAAGTGCCTGCAAAGCTATTATTGGCCCTAGATGTGATCTTGCGCCTTTCATTGAAATCCCGCTGTATCGTAAAGGAAAACAAAACTTTTCTCTGTCACCCCTGTTTTCTTCTCATCTCTTTCCCTGAATGGTAATCAGAGCTCTGAAAGTGTAAGTTGCTCCTGGGCAGCAGAACTAATGGGTCCTGTACAATGCCCTGCATCTCCCCAGCAGCATCACCACTGCACCCTCTATTCTCTCTCCCACCTCCTTTTTGCTCCACAGCACAGCTGTCCCAACTCCTCCCCACCAACAGGACCCTGCAATACCTTCAGCCCACCATTGTATTCCTAGTTCAGGGTGCTTAGTTCCCATTCAGTGCCCAAGGCTGTCTCCCCTCCATGCCTCCTGCCTGTTTGGCTGGGGACTGGCAGCGCCCTCTCCGGAGAGCACTGGAGGACTGGCCAAGCTTCAGCTGCCTCTCGGAGCAGATAGTGACTCAATTCTTCCTGTGTTTCCCTCAGCTCAACTCTCGTCTCTCTACAAGCGTCTACAAAAATATGGAAATGTAACCTCTGTGTCCTTCTGCCAAATATTCCTGAGATCACCCAACGGATTACGGGCAGGGCAGCCAAAAAGACAGCCTGGTTTGTAATGGTTCAGCGTGATCAGAAACCAGGCCTGTGAGATGAGAGCTCTGGGGATCTAACCCAAACTGAGAAGCGGCTTTCCCTGTGCTCCCCACAAAGCGACTTCATCTCACTCCTGGTTTCTCTGTCTGTGTAACAGAAAAGTGAAATAATTTATCTAAACTAGTGCTCAGAAAGGTATCTGGAGTTTACAGGACACAACACTGGTTGTGTATTGGAAGACTACTGTTCTTTAGCACTGAAGAGAGATCAGAGTAGGTCTTCTAACTCAAGGATATATGGAAATGAAGAAATTCAAACTACATTCAAGTGCATCGGGACATTTGTATTTTGGGGGTATATTCAGAATACTGAACATAGTTTAGAAGGAACTCAAACTATTTTTAAAGAGAAAAGAAGTGACACATGGAAGTTATTTGCATGTTAGCTGGAGAGACATTGAAGGAAATGCAAATTTAACCCTCAGACTGGGAAGGACAGAACTACAACACATTCCACTTCCATGAGATTTAAAAAGTCTCCTCCTCACCACAGATGAGTAGACAGAGTGCTCACAAGCCATTGCAGATCTTGGCTCTGTTCCTTCCAGAAGCTGCTGCCAGAAAATCTTGACCTCTTACTTTCTTACTTTCCTGGAGCACTTTACAACCACATGGTTATAAATAATTTGGGTGACTACAGTGATCACGATCTCTTTGCTAGCACACCTCTGCCATCCATAAATTACTTAAGCCATTGGCCTGAGCTCATCTTCCACCCAACGCAAGGATCTAAATGGATTGAGGAAGTGATTTAAGTACTGCAATGCATTCTCTGTTTCTTCAATCAGATCTTGGTACAAATGCAATAGGCTTAACACAAGAAGAGCCTCATCTTTACTATTCAAAGACAAACAAACAAGCTAATTATCCCTTCATAAAAAGAAGTGTGCCTGGGAAATGCCTGAGGGCAGCTGCACCCAACTACAGCACATCGGGTACCTCAGGTAGCCTGTAATGACTGAACTCAAAACCAAACTGATATCTGTGGCATGTGTCCAGCAACAGAAAAGGTAAGGTGGAAAACACCAGCTTTTTACACACTTACAGCTTCACTGCCTGTTCAGTGGGAAGCAAAGTCCAATGGGAATAGCTCAATGGGAATTAAAGAGGGTGAGCCGGGAATGCTGCCAGTGGTCAACAAGTCTCAGGGAAAGGTGAGAAGGCAAGTGAAAAGGAAGAGGGATGTCCTCAATATGCTGTCAGGATTTGGCAGAGGTAGACCAAATTTTTAATTTCTCTCACTGGCTGTAAAATATTCTAGCTATTTCAAAGCATGACCATTGGCCTCATTCCACTATAGCCAAGTGTAAAGGGATCAGACCAGGATCACACACTACCACGCGCTGTGTTCAGTGTCGTTCACACTTCTGCAGTCAGGCAATGGTAACTGCAGAAGAGAGAGCAAACTCCCAGATCACCTTAGCTCTTCTCTCTCTGAGCGACTGTATTTTAATTCACATAAATATATTTTGCCTTTAAAGATTATGCATCCTGTTTTAAAATTAAGGCTCTTACCCTGATTCCATCTTGTTGCTACATCTAAACACGTATTTAAGTGAGACATATTAAACCAAAGTGTCCCCCACATCTATGTACTCAAAACATTTAGTCTGGTATCCAGAATTAACCCTGCTTCTGCTAAATTTTGCAACCATTTATTTTATTCTGAGTCACATGACTCTTACACAAAGCTATACTTTCACAGGCCTGCCATGAACCCCCACAACCCACTCTGTGCTGTACATCAGCAGCTCCTACAAGACCGCAGGAGTCCACACTGACATCCTGTATACAACTTGGCTGTGGCCATCCTGGATTCCTTAGGGAATCTCTCTTCTTTTGATCATACACGGGGTAAATCATCTCATGCCAATCTCATGAATGTTATTGATGATATCTCAATAACAGCTCTCTCAGGCTGTTCCAGCTAATCCCCTGACCCCTCAATTCAGCATTACCTAAGACTAGGGAGACAGCTGGATACCAGCAGATAATTCCAAGTGATTATTGCCAGTTTCAGGAAGCAGAGCTAAGGTTGCATTAGAAAGTATCTTAATTCCTTACTCTCCAGTTTTCAGAGATCAGAGTGTTACTGAATTGCATGTCCTGAAATAGCATGAGACATTACAAAGCAATTTTAACAATGTGTTAACACATTTTTCTGCAGTGAAACTGGCAGGATTATTGAACTAATGATAAGCTTTTTAAATCACAAGCTCACCCGCTTCCTCCTCACCCTTCTGCATGCAAGCCTCTCTTCCTTTGTGTGGCCATTACATTCAGAAATAAAATGACATGGTTTATCTCTCATAAGTCTTTAATGCACTGTTGGCCCAGTTTTTCTGGTTTAAGAGCTTATGTATGGTACACTTGTTGGCTATTGACGTAGTCATAAGCCTAACAACTTTGTATTTTATCTATGTGAACTATTCCACAGAGTGTAAAATATGAACATTTTTCCCTAAAGAGTAGTATGAATATATTGGAACTGACATGGAATATTGGAAGATAACCTCCTGCAAAGACTGCAGCCACCTTCAGTTTCTACCTGCAACTATTCTAAATGTTGTGAATCAGACAAAGTGAAACCTGAACAGACACACACAAATGGGAGAAGATTTAATGAATACCTTTACTATTCAGTTTATGAAGCTGTAATGTGCTTGTGTTCAGGACTTGTAAAAGGGTATCAAATCTTCACAAAGAACACCTGGTACTGTGTCTTTCTGTATAACATGGTGTCTGCTCCACTTTGCACATATTTACAACGCTTGTTTTATACCCTGGTTGCTACAAGCCCTACACAGATGAAGGAATGCATCATTATGTCTATGCAGGAGGTGGCAGAGCACACAAAATGAAGTTCATGGGATACACTGAAAAAGGAGAAATAAAATTGAAGTAGAAATTTGGCAGAGGGACTTTCTACAAAGGGGAAACAGTGATAAAATTCTGAGAACATATAGACAAGTAATGGCTCAATTGGAAAGACTAATTAGCAGTCTGGGCATTAGATCTGAAAACTAGATAACACTCATTCAGCTGTTCAGGACAGACAACTGCTCAACTGCTGGCTCAACTGTTCAAGGTGCTCTGTGCCCTTCAACATGGAGGATTTTCACTTATGTTTTCACAGTCGTTTTCACTATACTATTTAAATTAGGGAGGAAATTCCTCCATGCTAGTATAAATAAATCTTTAAAATTAGATTGTTCTGTGAATCATATTAACCTATGAAATCTGAAACCCGTGTACTGCATTGACCTTCATACAGTCAATTGTCCCCAGGTTTAGACCTCTTATTGACAGTTCATGTAACAAGAGAATAAGTCTAAATATATAGGGATGAGATGAAAAGTAGACTTTTCAACATAATTCTTAATTCCCTGGTTTTCATTACTTAATGAAGTGTTGTTGATTTGCATTGTGTGATTCATTTGTGGCTTTCTGTGTCTCCATCTAGTTAAAAGATGCTGTTAAAAGACAGGCATACATGATTTCCAGCAACACCTAATGACTACATCCCCTTCAAACGGCCACTATTTCTGAGTCACAGCACTCAGAAAGCTTTAAAAATTTTTTTCCACTATAGGGCCATTCGGAAATAGTGTTCAGTATTATAAGTTTCACTAGGGAATGCTTCAGAGGAACAGTTAAAAAGACAAAAGCTAGTTTCAAAGTGTTTACAGTCCAATTTTCCACACAGCAGAGCAAATTTGCCAAATGTGAAGGAGGTTTACAGGGAAGCACATGAAACAAAACCTAATGGATTTCCTTTCCTATCACATATGAACACCATAATACCAGGATAAATATTTGGTAGATGAAGAAACCCAGGTTTGTTTCTCTAAAAACACAAAGCAAGCAAGCCTCGGAGTGAATTGTTCTGCAGCACTTTGCCTCCTACCTAAATTTTATTCACATTTCGTTACACCCAAAAACAATGCTATGGAAGTGTAATACACCAGAAACAGAAATAATGAAGAGTTGGGCAAGAATCATTAGCAAATTGTGGAGGCAGACCTCAATATTTGAATATTTAGCAAGATGTGGGAAGAGTAATATGAGCCTTTAACTGTAGAAGTTTGGAAAGAACTCAGCCTGTGAGCAAGGTACTCCTGTGATTTCTTGTTAGAGGAGCTCTGCACTTTACAGTAAACTTTCAGCAATTATAGTGGGTAACTTAACTAAACGGTTGACATCATTCAGGCCAGTACCGCTTCCCAGTTCCACTGAAAAGAAATCAAGGACTTAAGCCCCCTTAAAGAGTTGCTGCTGCCACTCTCCCCTCCTAGCTCCTGCTCAGGCCCATGCAGAAAAAGGCTCTCATGTGCTGCAGTCCTGACCTGCAGAAGTCAGGTTGGCAAAGCAGGTTCTGAATGTGTTTTATTCTTCCTGCTTTAACTACTGCCGTTTCCCCTTTCTTGCAGAGACTTCACTGAGGGGGCAGCAGGTGCATGCAGCGGAGGTTCCCCTGTCCCAGTTTTCCAGTTCTAACAGCGGAAATGAAGAAAGAAGCAGATTCTGCCACTAACAATGGATTCTGGCACATTTTATATCCCTGACACTTAAGAGGTCCTCTGGCTTTGCTATATTGGGAACTGATCTGCCACCAGCCTCTCATAATGTCCTACTCATTTCCCTGTCCTGATATTAAAGTGTCTGGGCAACTTTCTCTATGAAAAGTTGATCCTTAGACTTCTGAAGTCAATGGGAAACATCTGAGATGCAGATAACCATTGCAGCAATGCAATCAGTAAGGAAAGGATTGATTTTGATATTTAAAGAGTTGAAATCAAAGAAAGTGAAGAGAAAATGGATAGTAAGGGGGGCAAGAATAAAACAGTGAGTTTGCTGAATAGGAAGGACTGCTGAGTTTTGGGAGCACAAGAGGTAGTCATTCTCAAAAAGGGAACAGTGAGAAGAGCTAAGAATCTCATTCCTCAAAGAGGTGTGTATGAGATACAACCTAATATCCAAGAATGATGTTTGGAAGACTGCAAGAATTACAACACAGAGTAAATACAGGTTGGATATGGATCTAGAAACTATTTAATTGGGAGTACATAGGATTCTCCTAAAGAAGGAAGGACTGTGCTCTGTCTCTTATGCAAGTAAGATGCCAAAGCAAATGCCTTGGGAACACATGGCAAGCTGCAGAACTGTGGATGACTTAAGACATAAGCATCACAAATGTGGAAAAAGAGATACCGCCCTGGCAGCACAGAGAGCCAGGTCTGGTTTTAACGTGGCCTGCAATGCTGAACCCTCACACTGTGAAAAAGGGGAGTGGAAATAAACATCCAGGTGCTTTTTCCACTCAGGGAGATTTCATCACAGTGCCACGGCTAAGCCCTAAGTACACAGAGCACTCTCAGGAGTGGTGTTGGTGCATCTGATATGTACCAGTTTATCAGGTAGCATTACTCGCTTGCCATTATTAATGAGACAAAACCAATCTCTTCTCAGATACGTGATTACCACTACCAGCTGCCTTCCTCTGCTAAGTTCAGCACCAGAAGGCTGCGCTGCTTGTGCCAGGGCTCCCTCCCGGTGCCTGCACAGCCCACAGGTACCATTTTGTTGAACAACCGCCCCAATGCCCCCCTCGTCCCTCAGGAGAGCTGCTCCCCTCCCTCGCTGCCACCACCGGCTGCTCAGGGCGGGCTGCGGCTGGGTGACAGCCCCAGTGGCCATGTCCCTGCTGCCCCCAGCTGGGCCCATGCCAGCAGCCACCCCTGCGCCTCATGAAGGCAGGCGAGAGCTCGGCGATAACCCGCCATGTCCTGTCCCCCCGGCACTACATCTCCCAGCAGCCCTGGGGGCAACAGGCACCATGGCCGCTGCGGGGGCCGCTGGGACAGCCACCCGCGATGGGAGAGCGGCAGCCTCTTCTCCCCGGGTTTGGGAGGGCACGGTTTAAGTTGACAAAGGCCAACAGGCACCTAGAGATGCAATTAAAGCTCCACTGCCGGCAACCCGTGTAAATGCTTATCGCATAAGTGTTTGCATGTGGATTTAGAGGGGCCGGTGCGTGACAGCAGCAGTGTCTGGAGTTCAGTCCCTTGCCTCTGCTTTCCAGTTTTAGTGGAGCATGAGTGGCTCGGTGCACCATATGAAAGGAGAGGGTTGGGTTTTGTAACTTCATAATGTAAAGAAAAGCAAGACTGCTTACTCAGTCCCTATTCCTGCCGAGCCCACTGATGGCAGCGCCAAGTGACAGTGATAATGAGGAGGTTCTCAGCTGGCTCCCAGGTGGTTACATGGAGGAAACTGTCCCTGCCTTCTGAGGGCTTGGTACTAAAAAGATCGATTTTGAAAATCATTTATTAAATTTATGATATCTGTAACCACACACATCCTGGAGAGGAACAGCTGCTAGAGAATTACCATGCCTATCTACCACGTTTATGACCATTTGTTCAAACCAGACTGAAAGCTCAGCCCTGGGGAGGCAGGGGCTACAGCTGTGCACTGTTCTCACCCTAAAGGCTTGTGTAGCCCACTTCTTGCATTACATGAGATTTGCAGGCTCATCACATGTCTTTTCATTTCTTGGGGCTTTTTGGTCTTCTCTAGAAAAGACAGGGAGCATGAGAACGGTAGCTGGGCCGTCACTTTGGCCACACCTTCTTGACCAATGTTTTCTCTCTCTATGTTATGCCAAAAACAAAAAGGCAGGCTAGCAAAGCACTGTAAACAAGCAAGCCAAAACCACACCCACAAATATTTGGGAGTGCAAATAAACAAATGCAGGCAACATGAAAATAAGAACTGAATCTTCAGATCTTAGGTTCAGTTTTGGTTGATTCTAACAGAAAACCATTGGAACAAAACTGCACAAGCTGCCCTGTGGCTCTTCTTTTCTCAAAAAGTTACTAGGTCGTTATTTTCCTTCAAGAAGTTTGGATGGCCCTTTGGATAAAAAATAAATAAAATAAAATAATATTTTTTATTATTTATTATAATCAAATCAAATAAAATAAAATAAAAATAAAATGGACATCTCTGCTGAACACAATGGGAAGCTTTTTCCCACTTTCCTTGCTGATCTTCCCTTCTGAAAATATTTTTTCCATCTCAGTTTGCAGATGCCTAGAAATTTTGCAGTGAAGCTACATGTCCCCATATGGCAAAATTAAGCTCAATAAGAAGACGTTTACGTTTTTAGTTACCCTTGTCACACTGTTACACGTAATCAACAGATCACAGTCTGAAATGTAACAGATAGGCTAAATTTTGCAGTTCAGGGGTACCTGGTGCCTTCAATAATTATTGACTTCCCTTGACAGCTACAATATAAAGATACCTACATTCTCATGCCTATACAGGAGGTAAATAAAATAAAACATGAGACTTTTATTGTACATGGGTAACATAACAATATGGATAAATGGAAATCATGCATTTTGCATTCAAAAGTTCTTTCCTCCTTCCTCCTCACCTCTCCCCCCAAAATGCACGCAGATTATCCAGAGCTCAAAAGGCAGAAAAGCGACGTTTCCGTAGTTATTCAGAAGCTGCTGTAATGTGCATGCATGTCAACTGCCTTTACTCCATTTATCCATCAGGACCATTAAACACAAAACTATTTTCTGTGGCTTCAGAAGTCCCTGAACTGAGTGTGTGTGTATGCACTAGGGAAATATCACTTGTATGCTTTCCCTGTTCTTATACTGTTTTCCTAAGTACGTGCTGCTGGTTACCTGAGAAGTAAAATACTGGGTTAAATAGATGTTTTGTCTAATACAGTATGGCTGTTCTTCTGTAAAGAACTATTTTACAGCCAGTACTGTACAGACACATGAATCAGTCATGTCAGATCAACCATGTAACTTAGCTTTCTGAAATGAAATACTTCTTTCTTTAAACTGCTGCTCGGAAGAATAAGAATATTCTCCATGATCACTTTCTAAAATGCCCAATACTTATCTGTAAATGAACTGACTGATGAATTTCTGAAAAGAGCTTTCTGGGGCTAAGGGTGCTGAGAAAAAGGGCAATTTCTTTTGTTTTGTTTGAAATTTGAGGATGACGTTCACCTGTTGTGACCTATTTATTTATTGTAAGAAATTGAATTTATGTTGTCCACATCATTAGAGATTTTATATTCATACATCATACCTGTCACCTTTCAACTCTCTTCCAAACTATTGAAAAGTCTCTTAAGCAAAAGCTATTGCGTACTTTAACCATCCTTATCAGTCTTCTGCATACCTTTTGAGTTCTACTAAATCCTTTCTGAAATGGGGGGAAGGTGCAGGGGGATTAGTATTCACTCGGTGTTGAAGATAGGGGTGCACTATGGCTTTAAATCATGGCCTGATTATTGCTTTCTGTTTCTATTTCTTTCCCTAAAAACTATCACTTCATTTCTGTTTTTTTTCTTAAATTCTTCACAGTGCTCCCAGAACTCTTCCCCCAGTACAGAGACCCTTGTTTGGGGTTTCAAAAGTAAGCAATTATATCAGCCTGACAGATTGTGAAACAAAGTCCAGAAAATATGCTGTAAACCAACTGCACTAACCCAAACCCTTACATTTTAGAAGCAGTCTAAAAGCAGTCTCAGTGGTCATGTTTTGTCCAACCATAATTTTCAAGGAAAGGGAAGGAGGCTGAGGAAAATAACGTTAGTGGAACTATCCTTCAACTGCAGGAAGTTAAATGGGCAACAGTAAAGCTTTTTAAAAATGGTTTAGTTTGGCTTTGGGGTATGGAATTAACACATTATAGATTTCAACTGTAGCACAGAAAAATATTTCAGAAATTAAATGAGCAATATGAAATACAGCCATTTTGGAAATATAAGGAACCTACTTCATATTCGGATAGATGAGAAATGCCACAGTGAGTGCTAAGATTGTATCCTGAGCTCTAAAGTAACCAAAAGAAAAGGGCAAAAATTTCTGCCTCTAGAATTGAGCGGATTTGATCGGATTCTCTGTGGGTAAGGTTTAACACTTAGACAGGTGATGTCTGAAAAATAAAATAAAATAAAATAAAATAAAATAAAATAAAATAAAATAAAATAAAATAAAATAAAATAAAATAAAATAAAATAAAATAGATTACAAATGTCAAAATCCCCCATGGCTATTCAAAGTCAGATGTAGAAAAATCTTTTAACACTGTTTTTCAAGGTTTTCTAGAATAAAATACAATGAAAGATAAGGGACTACAAAAGCAGCATTTTTTTTCCTTAGAGCTAGCTGGCAGTAAAGATCTCCTGGAGAGACCTTCTCTTCACAAACTTCAGTGGTGTAGGTATATTTTAAAATGTGAGATTTTGTATAATACCACTTTGTGTTGCTGTGATCCCACATGCATCAGCCCTTTGTCACCTAACAACAGGATGCTCAGTTTCATGTATCAAAAGCTTGGTATTGGGCATTAAAACCAGAATTTCTGTGTGCCAACAGTGAATATCTTAAATATGAAATTTATATATAACACATATGAACACAACAGTTTATTGCAGAAAAAAAAAACATGTATTTAATGCAGTGGATGCATTTCAAACCTCAAAAATGCAGTGGATGCAGGCAAACTGATGTAACGAAATCATCAAAGTGGAACTATTATAACTAATACACACTGAAAAGTAGTACGACTTACAAAAGTGTTGGGATATGTGTCTAAAAGAGCTGGACAGACTTCTTTTTTTTTTTTTTCCCCTGGTTTTATATTTTAAATTTCTTTTTCCTTATATTCTCTGATTTTCTAAGCCACATAGCAGCACTACACAGGCCAGTAGCCTGGTTAGTAGAGCACTCAAGACATCAAAATCCAGAACACAAACCATCTTTCTGAATTTTGCATCATGAAAACAGCACTTGCACTGCACATAGCATCGTGTGTACCATGTAACGTAAGTGTGTACTACCAAGGCACACCCTGCATGTCTAAGCCACCTGGTGGAAGTCAAGCCTGTACACTCACACCTTCCTCTGGGCAGCTGCTCCACTTAAATGAACTATTAAGTGGACTACAAAAATGTGAATCTCTAGATGTAGGGGAGTGGCATGGTTTGGTTTAAACCAAAACTGGCAAATGCAAAGGTGAGTTTCTTTGAGAGGGAGAGAGGGTACTTCTTGCTGAGAGGCACTTCAGAATAGCCAAAACCCTGATGCTTAGTAATCACATCAGCTGGTGTGTAAGAGATCAGTGTGCACAAAGGTGGAAACTATGTCCTTGAGGCCAATAAAACATGAAGTAATGAAAGGATGACGGAGCAAAAGGACACGTTCCTTTTTTTTTACAGTAGCTTACAATGTCACAAGTATGGAACAAGGCTGAGTACTCAGAGAATTTGTGGCCATGTGTTATAGAGTACATCAGAGTATCCTAAAACTTCTGCCCCTCGCTGCCTGCAGACTCTTTACCATCTAAAACAAGATGAAAAACAACAGAATTCGAAAAGGAGGAAAAGCAGAGGAGTGAAGACAAGGTCTTAGAAAGACTCATTATGTTTCCTCTTTCATAGGTTTTCTTCTCCCCTATCACTTATCTCCCCACACAGACCCTACTGCCCTGACTTTCCTTCAGGGCATAGATCTGAAAGCCCAGACATGGTGCTTGTCACAGCCTCACCTGGAGTCTTCCTTCCAGTATACATAGTTTTAAATTAGACCCTAGTTTTGTTAGGCCCTGCTGTTCCCATCCCAGATCTCCTCCAGTCCCTGCTTATTCCCTTATTAGAACACACTCTCCCACCCACTGCTTTCACATACACTCAATTAATTAAAACCGTGCTAACTTTTCTTTCTGTTAACTGGCCATCAACAGTGCTGCCTCGTTTCCCAAACACCACTACAGACCCCTGAGCTCGTTTGCTAGTTCTGCTTTCCTGCTGAGTTTCCCTGTTTTCCATGTCAGTTTTTCCATGTCAGAAACCTTGAATTACATTTTATTAAGAAGAAAGTTTTAAAAGTCCCAAATGGTAGGAAGATGCCTTACTCTGTTTGCTATTCAGAATTACATTATTATGAATATATTATTATGAATTAGCTTTTTTTTTTTTTTTTTTTTGCCAACTTCTTCCTTTAAATCATCTTGACACCTTGTACACATCTTTATTATAAGTGATGTTTCAGCCCAAACTCTTTCTTTTTTGCACAGAGGAGGGGGAAGAATCTCTTGTGGGACACTTCCACCTACAGCAAAGGCAGGTTCTCTTAAAATTAGAGGTACCGTGAGGAATATGTACTAGAGGCACATAAAGGAGTATAAAAAAGCAGTGAGCATAGAGCTACACAGCAGCCATCTCTTTGCACCTTACCACTGCAGGCTATTGATTATCTATGTTCCTTGTTCATCAGACTTAAAGCTTGTGTATTAGCAAATAAAATCCCAGTGGAGGGATCAGAAAACATGAAGCTGATAGGTGAGGGCTTGATTTACAACACTTCTCCTGTTCTCCTGGGAAGTGGAAAATGTGGTTTTAAGTTCTTCACACCATCATTGTCATAACCCTCCCATAACACAGACTGGCACACTTTTCCATGACTGAAGGGCATATACCACTTGTACCATCAACAAACATTGTTTACTCATAAGAGCTGGTTTAGTCACCTACTTTCACAGCAAACATAGGTGTTACAGGCTTCACACGGAAGGTATTCTTGTCTGGGTGAAGAGCACAATTTCAAAACATGGCTCTGAGCAAGTCACATTGTTGTTTTATGCTGAGGTGAGGATGAGTGTCCTAGTCACCATGCAGTTGCATCTATCTAGCTTAGACCAACCCTTACTCTGTTTACTTCATTTACTCATTCATTGTGACAGTCAAGATTAAATGGTGATGAAGTCATGATCAATGCCATAAAGAATCTGCCATAGTTTCATGTAAGGCATGAAAAGCAGCTCAGGAGCTTTTTGGAAATTAAGCTAGGCTAAGATAAAGTCCAGCCCTCAGTACAAAACTGCTAGAGTTGCAGTACACTCAAGTAGCACAAATACTACATGCAAGCAGAAGAGACTTACAAAGTTGCTCAAACTCGTTCTTATGATTGGATTGACCTCGGGTTCCTTTGAACACACACCGTGTGATGGTACACACGCACACAAACAATGCCAGGCCCAGCTCTGCACTGCTGGAGTCTTGCCAGCACTCACAAATTGGGCTGAAGATAATGTGCGGCACATGGGAGACATCTTCATCTAACACAAATGAGGGCGGTGCTGCTTCTGGACTTGAACTGAGAGTGATGTTTCTGCGTGGGTCTGCTCTGACCCCAAAGCATGGTAGAGAATAACTCAAAAATCCTAAAAAAAAGAGTATTCTTCAAGCTAGCTTTAGCATTTCATAATGCAGATAAGCAAACTGGAGACATTCAAACGTTTTATTTCAGTGAGTTTGATTTTGGTGATAGTATTGTTTATAGCAAATACTTGTAGAAGGGGAGGAAAGAAGACAAGGATCCCAAGTTCTAGCCTCCTACTCTGATCATCAGGTCAGTCCCTGTGTTAAACATTATTAATTTGCAAGTAAAACTCCAAAGCACGTATTTTATTTAAACCTTTTTGAATACGAATGGCTTTTAACACTTCCTTGTTTTAAGCAAACGATGCAATCCACAAAGGCAAGCAGCAGCCAAAACCAAACTTCATTGTTACTGTTTGGCTATCATCAGCCCCCTGGATGTGGTACATTATTACAATTATACATTAACTCCCACTGAGGTATCCTAACTCAGACCAAGTTTCTGCTCTGCAAGCAGCTCTGGAGGGTGCAGCAGGTTCCGTGCAGAGCCCAGGCTCTGGCCCCACACCGTACACATGAAGGAAAAGAGCTTTTGGCCGCTTTCAGCAATATTTTGTGGAGGAGGTGTTGTGGAAGGAAGAAAAGTATTGGGTATTTAGCCCTCTACACAAGGGCAGCAGCAATACAAACACGCCGGTTTGGATAGGGGGGATATAGGGGACCTAAGCGCCACAGAAACGCCGTCGGCCGTGTATTTCCCGGCGGAACCGAGCATCCTCTGCTCGCAGGGACTCTCTCCGAAGCTGTAGCTGCCCAGTGCCTCCCAGTATCCCAGCCCTTGTGTCGGAGGGCGAACACAAACCTAGCCCAAAGCACTGCCGGGGAAGGCCGGGGCCCGCCCCGCTCCGCCCCCGGGCATCCGGTGAGCCGGGGCGGGCGGGCGGCATAAAGGCGGGGCCGCCCCGCTCCCCTTCGCCTTCTTCTGCTCCTTTCTGCTCCCCGGTGGGTCCTGGCCTTCCTCCCCTACAGCCCAGGTACCGGGTGCTGTGGGACTAAGACTGGGGGACCTGTGCCCAGCGCTGTCCCCGGGGCTGGGGGTGCGCTGCCTCCCCCCGGGGAGGGGGCGTTGGGGCGGTGTGAGGTCTGTGGGGTGGGGTCTGCAGGACTGATAGGGTCCATAGGGAGATATGGTGTCTGTGGGGTGGCGTGGTGACCGTATAGCGATGTGCTAAAGGGTTTTTGGCCTGCCTTGGTTTATACGGTTGCTGTGTGCAGGGGGTGCAGCCCTCCGGGGTTAGGGGGTGGGTGCATGCTTGGCACCCACTGTGCCTGGGGTTAAAGGATTGGTTTTGGGGCTCCTTCCCTAGCAGAGGCTCTGTTCTGGTTGTCTGTGGGAGCTGCTCAGCAGGGAGCATCAGCACCAACTCTGTGCTGGTGGCATTGTGCTTACGTACTGGGGGAACTGGGCAGCATCCATGCGGTGAGCCAGCAAGAGCAGGGTGCTCCTGGTCCAGCCAGAGCTTGGCTAGGAGCTGCAGTGGGAGGTTAGCATCTCCTGAGGGGTCTGGAGTGAGTAGCCTAACAGTCTGTACTCTAAAACAAGTGCACTTCTCTGAGAAAGGAAGCCTTTTCCCTGAGCTCTGGTGTGCCTCTGCCCCAGGCAGGCCCAATAGCTGATTATCGTAATAAATTACTGGCACCCATTGCAAACTGCTTTGAAATCAAACTGCATGTTTTGCTCTGAAGGCAGCTACCTCAGTTGCCTTTTCTGTAAGGATTAAGGACTGCATCGCAGTCCCTGAAAAACTGGTATCTGTTCCACAGATGCCAATCTCTTTCACACAAATGAGGCGTGTTACATGCATTGCTTAAAGTCAGCACGATGAAGCTAAACTCGGCAACTGCTTCTACTGCTTTACTGCTTGTGTTTTAGGCCCAGCAAAGAATTCAAGTTTCTAGAAACTTGTTATTAACTTTCATATGCATAAAAAAACACTTTTTCCATATAACCCTAGCTTTGCATATATCTGTTATACTTCTGCAGCTGTGAGAGTCTACTTCAGCAAGTGTCACTACTGTCTCTAGGAGAACATTACTGTGTGTTAAGAAATACCAGAATCAGTTTTACTGTCTCTTTTTCCCTGTGGTAGAACTCCTGCAAGTGCTCTGTAGCCTTTTAAAAGGAACTAAGAACAGAAAACACTTATTCTGTAACTAATCTGTGGAAAGAGGAACTTGTTTCCCTACCCACTATGGTTTTGGCTTTTTTTTTTTTTCCTGTTACTGGAATAGTTTAAGATGTCCTAATGCTTACGCTATAAAGTTTTCTGAACTAACTTGTTCTGCCCCTGAAGTTGTCTGTCCCTTTGCAGGAATGGAGTTGTTTCCCATGCACCAAAACCTGAGGCTCATGACAACATGTACATCCAAATGCTACCCTGAGCAAAGTTCATTAAATGTAGCCGAGACCTAAGTAACTTATCTTTTGGCAATTGTCAGACATAGCTATCTATGTACATAGATACCTGATTTGTTCACATCTTAGTTAAGACTGGTATGCTGTGCTAAAGGTTGAAGTGTAAGCACCAGCATGCTCTACCTTTGACTCAGAAAGAAGGTATTAATCTTTTTATAATGTACCTAGAGATAAAAACCTGCCTATTTATCCTTTATACTGTAACTAGAAATAAAAAACGGGCATTTTTCTTGCATAGTATTCATATGCTGGGGAATAGGTAGTGTTCTTTTAAGGACTTAAACACCTGCTCATTGTGAGAGTTGCTGTGATGAGTATGGAGTGTGCAGGTAAACACATACCTGAGATGATGTGATTCAAACCTGTGACATCTTGCTTCATGTGAGAAGAAGAAAGTCAACAGCTGTAGAGTGCATTCCTAAGTAAAACACTTTGGAGAGAGCCTGCCTTATGCACTTGAACCATAAGGATAGTACTGGTAATTACAGTACTATTAAATAATAGTACTGGTAAGAAGACAAAGATCTTCTGTATTCTGAAGCTTCCTATGCTGGCAGCTCTTCAACACAGTTGAGACTGTACCTCCATCTGCATGGCTGCTTGACAACAAGGGGTACCTACAAGCACAAAAAGCCATGGTCCTTAAAAAAAAAAAAAAAAAATTCCTGACCTAAAGTAACAGGTTTTGAGCACTAAAGCAATTTGATCAAGCTACGAGTTTTTATTTGTAATTGCTATTTCTGCTTCAGATACTCAAGGGGCAACTGTTGCCACTTTATTAAGATGTCTTTGGGTGCAGAGCTGGAAACTCATGTGTTGTGATGGATGGGTTATTTCCAAAGCAGGTATTCCCTATCTCTTCCAAATGGTAAATCAATTTTGTCTTGCATACTAGAAGAGTACAAATGTTCTGGAAATAAAATGAGAACAGGAAAAATGGGTCAGACATGCAGCTGTAAGCCTATGTACTTGCTAGCCTGCTTCTGAATGCTGTTTCAAAAATAGTTAGAATGAATTGGAAAATGCTCTTCAGTTCTGCAATATTAATGTTTACATGGTCTCTTTATAGCTGATTTATCTACTAAACCTTCTCTTTTATCAGGTATCTGAAGAAAAAGCCTCAAGATGAACTTCTTCCTGGAGTTGTTCAAAGTCCTTGGACTTACGACTTACTATATGTTGGAGTCGCTGGTGTTTTTGTTTGTGCCGAAACGTAAGAAGAGTGTTAGTGGTGAAATAGTATTAATAACAGGAGCAGGAAGTGGAATTGGAAGACTCTTATCCATAAAATTTGCCAAACTTGGAGCCACGCTGGTTCTTTGGGACATTAATCAAGAGGGGCTCCATGAGACGAGCAGGCTGGCTGGAGAAAATGGAGCAGTGAAAGTACATGCTTACATCTGCGACTGCAGCAAAAGGCAGGAAGTCTACCGAGTAGCAGATCAGGTAAAGTATCTCATTTGTGGCTTTGACACTATTCCAAAGCATTTGTGATAGAAGCCCTAGCCATTTCAAAGCAAGAGATTAAAGTTAATTCATTTGATTTATTGCATGTGCTATGTATTCTAAGAATACATATGTTTTTTTAAGAGTTGTATACCTTTTGTTTCTTTAAAAATTAAAAAAAAAAAAGCTGGTTCTTTCAATAACTTCAGCTAGGTGCCTTCACATGCATGCAGATACTCAGCAAGCACTTACTGGCAAATACGGAAAGTCAGCTTATTGAAGCTAAAGCAGTATTTCATGTTCTGGAAATCTCTTCCAAAAAGTTAACCCTAAAGACCTTACCTTGTACAAGGGATTAACGACTTAAGCAAATTCAGACAAACTTCCTGGCTGTGAGTAGATTTTTGCAAATGCACTTGAACAGATTTAATAAATGTCTTGAAGGCTTCAATATTATTTTTCTTTCTAAAGAGCTTTGTAAATATAGCATGTGGTTAGATATCTTGGGCAGGACTAGCAGAAATGCCAAAAGCTAAAATTGCTTAACAGTTTCCATTATAACAACCTGTTCTCATTTGCTTAAGATGTTGCTAAACTTAACTGTTGGACTAGAAAATTTCCACAGTGAGTGTTTGCCTGAGGATGAATTCTTAAAGAAAAAAAAAGTTCAGCTGTCTTTAGGAACATCTGTTGGCTGAAATAACGTTCCTATTTTGTCCCCTAAAGTACTGCTTAAGAAGCTCTAGCCTTCTGTGTTCCTTCTGTCTGGAAATGACCGTAGAACAAGCTTTCTGATACGTAAAGCTTGTAAATTGACTTGCAGCTTATTAGAGGCTCATGCCATTGTTCTTGGATTTTTGGTAATGCCAGTTGCCTGCAGTCGCCCTTGCAGGTTTGCTCTGCTGGCTGAGGTGCGTGTCTTCCATCCCTGCGGAGTGCTTGCACATTTCACCACATGCCTGTAACTTTTTCTGGCTGAGCTGGTAGAGAAGGAAGGAGTATTGTAGTTGGCAGAGCACTGGAATGAAGAAGAGACCTGATCTGACCCATCTTTAGGAGATAAGCAGCAGCAGAACCTTTCTGGCTGAGTATGGAGGATGTGGCATGAGTTCAGAATGATAAAAGCAGAGGGAGACAGGAGTGAGGAGGTGGTAAAAGGGTCCGTAACCTGTCAGTGCATGATTCCTTCCTCTCTTTACAAAATTATGTCAGCAGTTCACTAACAGCTGATCAACAGGGAAGGAACACACTACCACTGTTATTTCAGATGCATCTTGTTTTGCTGACAGCTGTTACAGAACAACACTGAAAGCTTTCTTGTCTTATTAGCAACAATAAGACCATAGCAGTATCAAACACTGATTAATAGTGCTTATGTACTGCTGTGTAGTAGGTGTTGGCTCAGAGTGCTCAGATTCACAAAATGAGGCAGGACTGCTCCGGGGCTGCTTTTCCTGTGATTCAGCTGTATACAATAACTTGGAGCTGTATAAGACCATAGGGAATTAAATTCACACACATTGTGCCATGCAAAGCAATATCCCATCATATTTTCAACAGTTTCAAAGTCAAAATGAAATGATCCTTAACTACCTGCTTTGGGTACTTCATCAGTCACACAGAGACCAAACAGACCAGTCACTTCAGTAGGAAAACCAAAAATGCTGGGCATGCGGTGTCCTTGTTACCGTCCTGTACCAAGAGCTATGCCTTAGGATGTGTTCATAACATCCCTGTTGCAGAAGTACTACCAGCCATAAAAGGAGTGTGGCCTTCTCTGATTTACTTCTCCTTCCCCAGAGTTTAGCTAGCCTTTAAGCATGGGGGCTTTGAATTTATGGGGAAGAAGCCCTTTCAGAACTATCACATGGTAAGATTGCATCTGGGCTCACGTTCACTTCCAGGGTCTCTTACATGTTACTGGTTTGCTCGTGTGCTGTTTCTTGTTGCTTGTTTGTCAACATGACAGTTCGCAGCCAGTTTTCCATTTTCCTAAGAACTCTTTCTGTTGTTGCTATTTTGCACAGCAGAAACACTTCCTGGTGATATTTCATGTTGCCTATAAAACGCCCAGTGCTTTCTTCCAAAATTTGGAGGCAGCTGGGGGGGGGGGGCGGGGCTAAGGCTCCCTTCATAGAAAGCAGATACTTCAGGATGCTGTCCGTGATTCATGGGAATTAGTCACTACCAAATTTCCCCACATAAAGAGTAAATGTAAATGCAGAAACAAACAGGAAATAGCGCTTATGCTTGAAAAAGATGCTTAACCAGATCAGCAGTTTGCATAATGCTTAGCTTACCTAGGCTTAAAACAAACACCCAGAACGTGCTTTCCTGCTCTGCAGAGTGGAGAGGTTTACAGTTCTGGAAGGCTGACATTCCCTGCCCCGCTAAACCACTCAGCAAAGGTCCTCTGTTCTGGCCTGAAAGCAGAATGGGGAAGCCTGGTGTGAGTGCCTTGGCTCTGTTGTGCACGGGGATAGCTGAGAGGGGAAGGGGATTAAAACAGGCAGTCCTCTGAACGAGGAGCTGCCACATCTGGTTAGCAGGGAAGCAGCACGACCAAAGGTGTTGTGAAGCTGGAAGCGTTTGTCTGGGTTGCGTGAAGGCACTCGGGTCTGCTTTGAATTCTCTCCCAAGTGTGAATATATTTTGGAAAGCTTGGTAGAGACAGTGATCCCTAAACATGAGTAAAGGAAGAGGTTGCTCAGGTTTTTGCCCCTGGCTAGAATTGAGTGATCAAGGCTGTTCTTATTGGCTGCCATCTGAGAATGTTTTCCTCTCCTTCTAACCTGAATGCCTCAAGCTCCAAGTTACAAACTGTGCACCACATCCGTGCCTGTGCACAATAACAGCATGATTGTCTATTCAGGTATTTATTTTCCCTAAAGGGTAGACCCTAGGGTATGGGTCCATGCTTCCAGGTTTGCTAAGATCCTCTGACCCGAGGCAGCAGCCTGTACTGCAGCATCACTTACTAATGGTTACTGGCTGTCTCTGAACTCAGACTCATTTTTACTTGTAATGAGGAGTGCATGCATTGGTGACTGGATCAACTTGTCTAAAGCTGACTGCGAAGATCATGTGGCACTGCTTCAGAAATATTTTAATTGTTATATGACAGCACTTTGACTGAAGTGGAGAGGGGTTCTGGCTTAGGGAGCTGTATCAAAGCTATTCTGTAAAATCCTACCAAGGCTACTTCCTTTTTTTTTTTTTTTTAATAACACTTATTGGTTTAATGAACATGGAGAAGTTGGAACAAGTTTAAGGAAGACAGGGAAATTAAGAGAATAAATGGTGAACTCAATTCTTTACTGTTATACAGGCTACCCTACCCTCTGTGGTCCGCTCAGTCATTTTTATGTATTTATGTAGGAGATGAGATACCATCAAGAAATGAATTTCCTGTGATCGGGAGCTGGGTGGCTAGAGGGCATAAGAACATAGTTTCCCAAATCCACTCATCACCACCTGTTTTAGCACTTGAAGGTGCAAATTCAACCGAAGTAGTGAACTCACTTCCTATTTCCTGGATAGCTCAGATTAATGACATGTACTTGAAATACTGCATTAAATACTGTAATTGTGCTGGTACAATATCTTGATGATATCAGCTGGCCTATAGTTGTCCTGTCAGGTGAGTCTATTCTTGGAAGCTCTCATTCTGGAGCTAAAATGAGAACCGTGCTTCCTCTTACTGAACTACATGCACAGAGGTTACTGTTTAGCCAACTTATTTTCTGGAACCATTTCAAAAGGATTCTGGCTCGGTGTTAGAATCAAAGCAAATAAATTAGAAACAAAGCCTCTGCACCATGCCCTGCCCCGGAAGGCTCCGAAGGCTTTTGCATTCTGTGAATGCATGTGTTTTTTCACTCCCTCACCTAAAGTGCAGATGCCTGAATAAAAGCTTCCTTTTATAAGGAAGACAAAATAAAAGATCCCTAAAGCTTTTGTGTAATTTTTGTAACAAACTAGTGTCCTTCGAAGGACTGTCTCACTTCTTGTGTTACCTTGAGACCTAACATCGCTGCAACTGTGGTGTTCTTTCAGGCTGCTTTCATGGAAAATAAACTTTTTTTTAAAAAAACACGAAACTTTTTAATTCCTGATCCATAAAGTGGCTTGAAGTAACCAAGGTATTTGAATAAAGGAGATGGTTGTAAGGTAGAAATTAATTTTCTAGGCTGTTTTTCTCACTGCTTATAAATATGTGGAATATTTATCATCAAAAGTGACTGCTCATTCTAACCCCGACGTAGTAGGGAACTCCCCTTGCTCCTCCAGAATGGTGCTGGGAGGTCTGGTTTAATAGGGTAACACTCGTGGCATACACATAAAGCTACTGCTAGTGGAGAAGCCGCTGTGCAATGCTTGCTAGTGTCTAACAATTGTAGTCAGAAGAAGTGGAACCTTGGGAATCTTGAAATATCCAAACTACTAAAATGCTAGTAAGTAGTTCCTAGCTCACCTAGCATGAGAACTTATGTACTGTACAGCACGGCATGGAAATGGCCCTAAATACAGAATCATCCATTGGTTTTAAGACTGGATTCACGTATCAAAATACAAGTATTAGCAAAGGTCTCTGCAGTAGGGGCTTGCTGGAACAGTCATAGCAAGGACTGTAGGTACTGAAGGCTGAAAGGCAGAGGCACCTTTGGAGCTGTGAGACTGCTGGGCTCCAAGGAAAGTCCGGTGGTGAGATGAGCTCCAAACAGGTGAGAACATGCAAGAGCACAAGGGATTTGGATTAGCATGTTCACCTTGGTTGTGATGTGCAACACTTCTGTTTCTTATTTCTCTATATATATATATTTTTTTTTTGTTACGCTTTATTTGTTGCGTAATAATCTTAAGGCTTTTCTTTTAGGTTAAAAAAGAAGTTGGCGACGTTAGCATCCTAGTCAACAATGCTGGTATTGTAACTGGGAAGAGGTTTATCGAGTCTCCAGATTCGCTTGTGGAAAAAACTATGCAAGTGAACGCAATGGCACACTTCTGGGTAATGCTCTCCTTATAGATTAAGACATCTTCTTAACGTGTTTACAGTTTTAATTTTGCCTTTTGGAATAGAGTAAAATATGCAAGGATATAGAGCTCCCATCAGTTCAGTAAAAAATAATGCAAGAAATTTTCTATGCCTTGCAGTCTGTGAGATTTTAAAAAAAAAAAATGTGGGAGAATAGATCCTTTGGGAACTTCTGGGTAGGTAGGTGGAAGCAAAACTGCTTAGCATTTACAAATGCTCTTAAGAACTGAAGGTTGCCATCTGCTAAATTCTGAGGGGAGTCAGATGCGATATCCCTCAATATTCATTGATGTGAAGCAGGCCCCGCCTAGAGGTTGCTGCTCTAGTAACAGAAGTGTTCAATTCTGTTATTGTTCTAGTTGCTTTGTGGTTATGATAGTTTTAGTAAGAAATACCACATGTTCAGACGATGCTCTTATGCTAAGTAAGCGGGGCTTTTGTCCAAAATGAATAACTTTCTTCCTTTCAGGAAAGAATGATCACTATACAGTGTTTTTACCATTAAGGAATTGCAAACAGGATATTAAAACATGCTTCAGTTTTTTCGTAAATAAACTTAATCACAAAGATTAAGTAAATTTAATAGAAGGAAGACATGAAATTTGAATTTTTGCTGGCTTATAAAATTTGTAGTGAGGGCTTAATGTCCATTTGAAGCAATACAGTGCTGAGTTTTGCGGTTTAAAAAAAAAAAAAAAACAGCTAGCTGAAGCTGTGTTTTTACCTTTCAGCAAGTTAACATCTGTCGCTGGTGTTGAGGGGAAAACAATACAATACTGGTAGGACCTGCAAGGTTCCGGTTTAGGTTAGAGTTCAAACAAAAAATTCCTGTGGTTTTTTTTTTCCCCCACTTGTATAATGAAGGGTGTGGAGGAGACACCTTATAGGGAAATTCTGCCTGCACTTTAAGTAAAATCCTCAAAATATTCTAGCAGGTAGCCTCCTTGCTAAAATGTTTCATTGGAACTCTGACTTACATTGCAGACTTGTAAAGCCTTCCTCCCAGCAATGATAGCCTCTAACCATGGACATTTGGTTAGCATCGCAAGCTCAGCGGGACTGATTGGAGTCAATCGTCTTGCAGGTAGTGTATTGAAGCTAATGTTAATTTAGACAATTAGCGTGCTTTAAAGTCCTAATTCTGAGTTCCTGAGTCTTTGTGAATAGATAAAGCAAATGGTGATACTTTGAAATCAGCTGACCTTAAATAGAGCAACCCTTCAAAAGGTTTTCAAGATGCTCAGCAGTGTTGTGACAAGGCAATAAGAGGACCTAGAAGCTTCATGCAGAACTTTAACAACAAGCACTCAGTTTCTAAAGTTAACCTAAAGGTATTTCATGGGGAAGAGACCACTTCTTTGCAGATGTGTTCTCAAGCTAAGCAGGGTCCTGTGTAGGCTTCCCTAACTCAAAAAACTACTAAATCCAGATGTGGTACAGTGGTAGATGTGTGATATCTCACTTCACATTCTGTCTGCCATTCATTCAAGAGAACACAGTGAAAGTGTTGAGGTCAGGGCAAATTCAGAATGAATTCCTGGAAAGTGCCTGCAAAGTGGGGAGGAAAATGAAATAAGTGGCATAGGAGTAAAAGAAATCTAGCTTCAAGGCAGTGATAATGAAGACAAATTGGGATGCAAGCTGAAACCACATTAGAGAGTTTTTGAAAGCTTGAGTTTGCTTAAAAAGCTAGTTCATGGATTCAATGATAAGGCCTGGTACAAAAAGATAATTTAATCTGCTGTTGTTCATTAGCAAGCAAGAAGGTGAGAGAGATGTGATGGGAAACTGTCTGCCAATCTATAACAGTGAACGTAGTAGAAGGAAAAGTAAGAATGAATCACATCAAACAAGTTTTATTAGTAACCTATGGAAATGCCTCCTACTCCATTGTAAAGTGTTATTATCTGACAGTAATTTTCTGCAGGTAGTGTGTGTATAGTTTCTATAATGTAGTGCTGGTGTTGCACACCATAAAAACTGAATAGTTTTGTCCTCATTCTGTCAAATACTGCTACTGCTCCTGTGACCATGTCCAGTGGTAGGACTCACTGAACCTGTGTAGTAAGGTTTAATTAAGAAGCTAAAATGTTTAATTGCAATTACTGTTTTATTTTACAGATTACTGTGCAAGTAAATTTGCAGCAGTTGGTTTTGCGGAGTCTATTGATGTAGAGATGAGAAGTCTGGGAAAGACTGGTATTAAAACTACAACTGTGTGTCCTTATTTCATAAACACAGGAATGTTTGATGGCGCTCAGACCAAGTGAGTAAGCTGCTGTGATCTTTTTATGCAACTTCCACATTATGCATGCTTGTGTGCTCATGTTTGTTTCCTTTATGATTCTTACAAGCTAGACTTTGCTCTGCTTTTATTATCTTCAGGGCCTCACATTTCAGTGACTGGGCAACTTAAGTGACAAAAGCCCTTGGTACTTTACTATTCATTTTAGCTGAAACATGAAATGTTATTGTTTTCTTTGTGAATCCAAAGAAATTTGTTATAAGAAAACACCTTCTCTTTCAGGTGGTCATGTGTGCTTCCTATTCTAGAGCCAGAGTATGTGGCTGAAAAGATAATGACTGCTATTCGACGAGACCAAGAAATCTTGTTCATACCACGCAGCCTGTATGTTTTCTTTGCTCTGAAAAAGTAAGTCATGTCCTTCCTTATTTTCCTCCCCTTTTCAGGCCAGACTGAAAAAAAACTTCAGATTAAAAATGCAAACTAGGTTTCTACTTGCTGATACAAATTCTCATTAAGTTCTCCACATTTCTGGATATTTTCTTTTTAATTTAGTTTCTAGGGATTTATTCTACCCTTGGACCACAGAGCAATGTCTAACTGGCTTGTTCATTCCACTGGGGTGTGGTGTCACTGCAGGCTCTACAGGCTGGGCCTGCCCCTCAGGAAGTGCCCCTCTGGCATTTCTTGCCCCAGCTATAGAGTACTTCCAGCCTGGCTTGCAAGAGCCAGGAAATTGATCTATGGTAACAACGAAGGCAGCCAAATGAGCATAATCAATATTTGAGAGGGCCAGTAGAGGACCAGTGGTACTGTATTCTGGAGACTATACTTTCTTTGCCAGTATTAGCCAGGTGAAATGATTTGTGATAAAACTGCACAACTCTTCTAAACTGTTCTGGTTTTGTCTCCTCTTCTCCTACTCCTCTGCCTTACAGCATCCTGCCAGTGAAAATCTCTGTTCTCCTTGCGGAATTTGCTGGGGCCTACAATTTAATGGATAACTTCAAAGGTCGTGGGAAGAAGGACTGAAAATATCTCAAAATTCAGCAACACAAAAGCAGAGCTTGTTACAGGTGGTGGTAGGAAAGGTCTGCTTCTGTAGCAGCTGTGAACTTAAGGTGCTTCACTTCTAGTTCATAACAATTTTTAAGAAAATTACTTTTTAATTAGCTTTTAACTGTTTTCATCTGAACTTTTTATCCAAAGAATTGTTTTCTTTTTACCTCATTATGGAAATAGATTAATTGAAATAGGTTCCCTTGGTGGTCTATTATAATGCCTTAAATACCATTCTGCTTCACGAATTAATAATTGGCACTTTTTTTTGGGGGGGAGATGGGACTAAGAAACATCATGTGATTGGCTGGGAGCCAAGAGAGACTCTAATGGACCTGACCTCTGCCATTCACTGGACCACGAGGAGGGGCTGTACTACCAGTGCCATTACCATTCCTTGGTAAACGGAGGAACTCAAGACTTTCCTGAACCAACAGATTCAAGTTTATACAAATGGAAGTTTTATGCAATGAAAATATTCTCTGTTGGTGCAAAATAAATGTAATGTATTAGTTTGGGGGAGGTTGGCGATCTCAGGGTTCACAGACTATGCATGTCTTGGGGGGGGTGGGAAGGAATGAATGTAAATGACATTTATGCTGCTAATTGACTTTTTGTCTAATTTATTTTAAAAGCTAATACTATGCCTGCAACTTTGTAGTAGAATTCTACATACCTTTTAAGTGCAATATTTTAGGAACAATTTTAACGTTTTGCCTCCTAAGTGGAGTATGCTTAAAAGACGAACAGTCTAGGTAGGCTATCAAACATCTTGCCAAGAAAGCTACTAAAAGCAAAGGTATTGCGTGGTATAATCAGGGCTTCTCCTGGGATTATTTCAGAAGGGAATGGTGCTGATGGAACTGTAGTCAGTGGGACCTATACAGCTCCAGCTTGAGTAACAGCATCATGTTTTATTCCTCTGGATTGGGCAGTAGGTTGCCTTGTGCCTACAGCGACTTGTTTTACTTTCCCTTTATTCTTTGGACTGTCCTCTGGTAGGCTGAGGAAGCCCTTTCTGACAGTAACCCCAAGAAAACTGAAAGCGACACCATGATTTCAGGTAAATCCCAAACAAGAAAAAAGATTATACCTTAAATGTATGCCATTTCTGCACATGCTGGTTAAACTTATCTCGTGTCACAGTAGTCCACTGGCAATTGGCAACACCTACAAACTATGACTATGAAGTTCTCTGGTATGAAATAAATTGCAGACAGTATAAAGAAAAGGGTGATTTTTATTTTAAAAAGTCCCATGATGGCCTGAAGCTACTTTCATTTCCCTTGTCCATACATTTGGTGATTTACTGATTTGAGAAAAGTTTACATAAAACTATTTTGCTAATGATGAGCAAGAAACAATGGGTCAAATAAGCATGTTAAAAATAGCCTTACAGATATGACAGACTGTGAGGTGTAGAATTCAGACTGATGAAGAAAAGATTTGTTTTAACTGTCCTTTCAGATCTGTGTCTTTTTTCTGTCTCTGAAATTCTGCTCATTTTTCAGGACACCTCAGGAAATTAAAGTTACTAATTAATAAACAGATATGCCTTATATTGTGCCCATATGTATGTACATAGCACTGTTTGCTGGTAGTAAAGTCAACTACTACAGCTGTGTGGTGTATGTGCTTCTTGCAGGCTCCTCACCTCTTAAAGATATGGAGGATCTTTCCTAGTAATGTATGTGAAAAGCGTATCTCCATAGAGCTGTTTCTGCTTCAGAGAATCATTGGGCTTGGAGGGGACCTCAACTCAGAGCAAGGCTGACTGGAGCAGGTTGCTCAGTACTGCCAGGTTTTGAGTATATCCAAAGCTGCAGGTTCTACAACCTCTCCAGCCAACCTGTTCCAGTGTTTGACCACACTCGCTTTTTTAATTAAATTATGCTTGTATGGATTTTTTTCTGTTTTGTGTCCATAGTCTTTTGTCCTCTCACTGGATACTACTAAGGTCAGATACAGGTCTTTAAAAATTCTGCAGGGAAGAGCCATCTAGAATGAAGCTGAGGCAGTGGTAAAATATTATTGGTCAAATGAAGCAAGATTTGTGTCCAGAAACTGAAGCTATTTCAGCTGCATGATAGCAATTAAGATTTATGTATCTAACAAAAGAAAAAATGCATTTTTGTGGTTTTTTTTTCCTCTTGTTGGTCTCCTTAACAAGCAATATCTTCAGGCAGTATTGTTCATGAAAGAAAACAGACTGACAACCAGTGTCATTGATCTGTAGATATAGGTGTAAATTGCTTCTCGAGCCATGTTGTAGTTTAGGTCTGCATTTTAGAGAGGGGGATTTGATGCATCAGTTCAGTCTGCTTGATGACACAGAAGAAAGATCTTGTCCCTACTTGTCCTGCAGTAGAACATAATGTCCCTATTATCTACCTGTGCAACTGGAAGAGATGAATGCTGTGTGATAGTGATCCAGGTGGCTACAGCTTGCGTGTGTCTTTCTGGAAAGAGACAATCCCCATGGTAGGCATGAATATTGGCAAGAAGTAAACAGAGCTATATTGCAAAAGCATGTGTGATGATTACTTTGTGACTGGAAGGTAACACCGTATCCTGCTGGTGGTTTGATCTCCCATGAATACTAAGCACATCACTGAATGATAGATGTGTAGAGATGTGCCCTGGAAGTTAAGAAACACGGGTTCCTCCCATGGATTCAGGAGGAGATATGAGGTGAGTGTGGAGATCTTCTGCCACCATATGAACTTCTCAGGATCACAGATGGCTGACTTCCAGCATGACAGTGGTTCTGATTATTTCCTGATGCCCAGAAGTACTTTTTCCTCCTGCACCCGGCAAGAAAACTCACAGAAGGATCTCCATGAGACTCAGACAAGAAGGTAGAACATGAAAGAGTATCTCAGTTGGGACAGCACCATGAGTTGCTTTCACATCAGCCCAGAGTTGCTTTCACATCAGGCAGCTCCTACCAGAATTACTGGTTTCACGGCCATTGCTCGGAACCCTAAATAGTCTCTAACAAAATAACTGGGTCCCAAAGTTGACTGGGGTGGCAAGGTTAGCTTGACAGTCATTGATACAGTGATTCAAAGACAATCCAGGGCATGGTGTTTTGTTGCCTGCTGCGTTTCTTTTCTATATGAGCTCATATTCTTGTGGTAGCAAATGTCTTACTATTCCCTAATGCTTCAAAGCATGGGGAATATGATTTTTCTTGGCACTGACTTGATCCTCTGAATGCAACTGAAGAGGAAAACGAAAAGCTAGCAGCTGAGATGCCGGCTATATAATTTTATGAATTTGGTAATCATACTCCAGAGCAGCACAGATCTGTTTGGTAGCTGGTCTTCATCGTGGTCTGATCTCATTTTAGGAAGAAACTGAGCAGATACCAGAAGAGAGGTAACTTTTGGCAGTTGATCATCTGAGGACAGCTATGCGGACTGCAAAGCAGGAGAGGAGCAGCGGCAATGGCACTGTCAGCAGATGCAGGCAGCAGCAGCAACAAAGATTTTGCAGAATAAGTTTTGTAAGCTATGAAACTTTGGTGATGGTGCAGCCCCACAGGGAGTCTGCATCATCTGTGTTAAGTCTGTCGGTATAAAAGAAGCTTGCTGAGAGACTAACGCAGAGATGTGACAGTTGAGGTACCTGTTTTATGTGAAAGCTTCAATGAGCATCATCAATAAATGGAGAGCAGGTATTGTGGGCTTCTCTATATTAATTTAAAAAAATACACTTTGAATTACTTATTGATCTGTCTGCATATTTCTGGTATGTTAATGTTTGTCCTTGAGGCAAAATTCATACAATGCACCACGTACAGTTAACTGAATATTAAATCTGACTGCAGACATGCTGCAGTTATTGCAAAACAACACACCTGTGTTTTGGGAAGCCTTTAACAGTTCAAGAAAGAGCTGTCAGTTCCAAGAAATCATGTGGGTAATGGTTGTGTAAGGAACAAATCCCAGCAGAAGAGCCAGGTGAGGTGCTTGTTTAAAGTCTTTCCTTCAGGAAGTACACAGCTTCCCTGCTCTGGCATCGAGTCAGTCTGCAACAGCGGATGAGAGTAAAATGACAAGGTATGTAGTTGAAATCTCCTGTGTTACAGCTTCCTAAAACTGAATGCCAAGTTAATCTTACACACACACTCAAAAAAAAAAAAAAAAAAAAAAAAGGAAAATATATAATAAGCTTGAGGTAACACTATATTTGAGCCTGAAGTTTTTCTAAACTGTAACTATATTTCCTTGGCATGGATCACACTGTATAGTTAAGGATTTGCTCTACATGTATGTAAATATAGTTTCAACTGAATTTAGAGCTACCGTTACATCTGCTATAGACAATTCATGTAACTCTATAGTGACAAGAATAGCAACTGCTACTTGTGTGACAAAAAATACTGTATAATGTGCTTTAGAGCTAATTCATCCTCAAGTCTTTGATCTGTAGATGTCAATGTAAGTTGCTTCTCAAGCAATTGAGAGCATAAACTTATTTGAATGCAAGAGGGCAAAATTAAGATAGCTGACTAAAAATGGTGAGCTGCCATGTAAGCCATATCAGTATGGCTTACATCTCTGAGCCTGTGGACAATGAGAAACAGTCACCACGTGAGCACTCTGCTCTGTAATACAAAGTGGGAATGTAATACAAGCATTGCAGTATAGTGTAATACTTGTGGAGGGTAATGCAAGTGGAAATATGAAGGGAATACTTGAAGCAGGCAGAGCTTGCTTGTAGATCTAATCATCACCTGCAGTAACGGGCCAAAATTCGTGTCCAACCTTGCTTCCGAGCTAAGGACTTGGAAGATAACTACAAAACTAGTTTCTACCACTTATATGTATATATGCAATGAAATGGCAAAAAACCTTCCATCGTAATGTTCAGTACAGCAGATTTTATCTGCAAAAATATTGCTGTTAACATTTTAAGGGTTGTAGATTGGTCCTTAGTATTCAGATAATGTAAGACAAAAATATATTTGCTTTTAATTTGCAAGTGATTGTAACTCTGTCCTTCTAAAGTGGGTTAGGTTTTCAGGTTACCCAGTGAGCATTAGAAGCATTGCTGTAAAAATTTATTTGGCTGAGTTTTAACTCTTTTCAGAAAATATAGATACATCACTCTACTTTAAATACTTTTTTTTTTTTTCTGTGCAGTTAAAATGCAACGTTTTCAGTCGCCTTTAAAATGGGCAAAAATGATCTGAGCATGTTGTAAGCTGTGTGATGCCCTTACAAGAGCTGCCACTAATTCCACAGGTGACATCTCTGTAGACCAGTGGACAAAACAGTGATATAATTAGGTAGTCAAAGGCAATCAGAGGCCAAAACAAAATCCAAGTCATAGAAGAGCATAGATTCCTCTAGGCCTTGAACAATTATCTTAAGAGGATTTGGGAGAACTATTGCTTGATTTTATTCAAAGTCTTTTAAACTAGTCTTTGCAATTTGCTATTCCCTAGCAGACTAGTGTATCTGATGTCATGGAGACTTATCTATGCAATGCTTTCCTTCTTGGATGAGTAGCCTTTGTGCTCATTAAAAACAGCAAGCATTTTGTGGGGTAGCACCCTGACTGCTAAGAACCTGTATTAAGGAGAAACTGACGTATGAATATCTTTCATATTCACATAATCATATATTAACTCAGCCACAAGGCTAGCCTTTTTCCTATTTCTTTAATATATATATATGTATATATATTTTAGAATAATGCCACACAGAAATAATGGATTTTCACATCCAAAGAAAGTGTTGTGTTATTTCTGCTGTTGACGCCTGTCCTGTGTTTTCTTGCACACTTACTTTTTGTCTTACTGCATTTTATCATATTCCAGAAGGCAAAATCACAGAGCCTCACCATGAATATCCATACCTGAGTTACATGGATCTATATATTTTCTTTCCTTTTAATAACGTTCTCTTAATAACAAAAAGGAGCACTGAAAATACCCATGGATCTAAGGGAGAGATATCATTCCTTGGCTGAGGATTTTGGAGACGATTTAATAGAACAACAAATCAGGCCTTTACAAACCAAATATGAGTTCTCTTAATTATTTTGAAGAGTCTAGTTCAGCCACTTTGAAATCCAGGTAAACACTGAAGAAATCTACACTGTCTGTGCTTACGCTTCTCAGCGTGAACCATTAGAGCTTCTGAAGTTCTGCTTCCTACCCCTTTCTCCCCTGAAATCAACTTTCAAAGATATCCTGTAGCACAGGACTGCTCTCCAGATTTTATGTACCTGCAACTGTTTTCAAATAACCTTTTCACATCAATAAATCATTAAATTATAATAATGATGTAACCTAAATCAATTATAACTTGTAGTGACAGAGAGTCAGAAGAGACAGTAGCTAAAGCAGTTTCTTTCAGATACTATATGAGGTCAGAAAATGCTGAAACATTAGGTTTATTCTGTAGTTATGGAAGTAGCTACCTTTCTTCTTTCCCCATTGTGAAAGCAAGCTTTGACTTCTGGCGGGGTGCATTGATAATAAGTGCTAATCAGGGTCAGAATTATCCTACATCTAACTTTTTTCAACTAAATATTCATGGCACCATGTCAGTAATGACTTACTAGCATTTCAAGATTTCTGGAAATTCCTTGGCTCTCATCCTATTGCCACTCCCAAGCTGGAATATAAGGAAACTTGGCTGGAAATATTAAGAACCTTTGTATTTTGTCTGTGTAGAGAAAAGAATTGCTATAAATTGATTGCTGTTATCTTGGATATTTTAAAGAGGATTAGCAAAATAGATTAAGTGTAAGTGGAGTATAATCCCTTAAGGAATAAGATCATTCTTAAAAAAAATAAATCATAAAAAAAAAAAAAATAGCTAAGCCCACATACACATACATTGTGCTTAATTTTAAGATGAAGTTAATGGTAAGAATGGTAAATAGTTAGCTTTGCTAGTCTGGAGACTTCCAGCACTTGTGGCCAATGGTTTGAAAATGAATTGAGAAAGACCAAAAAAAAAACAAACAAACAAAACACCAAGTCAGTACAATGTTGATAATGTTTGTTTGGCTCTTAAGGTTCGCATGTGCTGTCATCCATCAAAGAACACAGCTTAGCAGTGGCATTCCGCTGAGGTTGGAGTACACAGTATTACATGCCACTTATTTAGAGATGTATGCGTGCCCTTGCTTTTGTTTTTCTGCAGATATTTGGATATCTGCATTTTGTATGTGGTGATGTTTTGGAATATTAACTCTGCAGGTAAGAATCCTAAATAGTATCAAGTCCAACATTTACTATCCCAGACAATTTAATATATGGAATATATTAAATATAACACATTAACATTAAGGAAAAATATGTGAAAGAATAAATCTGAGATCTGTTTCTCAAACAACAAGCTCATCACACAACTAATTTGTAAATTTGCTGAGAGACAGCAAGCATGATTATATGAGCAAACCTGGCATGGGATTCTGCCATGTCCTTGGACCTTCCTACACAAAAATGTTAATAACAATCAGACTTGTTCCAAAAACAAGAATCAAGAATAGAGAACAAGAATTACATGTGTTCATTTAGCTTGACCCTGCCAGGTGGTGAACTTTTTCTACGATGGCATCGCGACAATGAGAAGTTACACAGACCTGTAACTTTGAATAATCATTTTTGGCACTGTTTTCTCTGCCCTCCAGGACTGAAATTGCAGCGTTGTGCAATCGTGGGCTTGTAGCAGAATTTTGGCTCAGAGGACCGTGACAAAGAGGATGGGAAATATCTCTTGGGAATGGGTGATCTGGTCAACCAGCTGAAGAGGGGCCTTGATACTGCTGCTGCCATCCCCGTGGGAGGGAGGAGAGCTGAAGATGCTCTTCTCTTTAGGATGGAGCCAATTCTCCCAAATATATTCAGTCATACAACAGAGGCCAAAGTAAAATACATCCAGCAAAATATTTGCCATGGTAAATAAAGCTTAGATTTTTTTTTCCTTTTTCCTGATGGTTAGGTTAAGCAGTACAAATCTGCACCGCAGCAGGTGGAGAACACAAAGCGCATGCTGGCTTTTGCCAAGGTTCACAGCGGAGACTTGGAGATGATCTTCTCACAATATTTGCTTGCTTGTCAGCAGGGGTGGTTGGTGTTACTAATGCTGAGAGCAGGCAGCTGGCTCACACACTACATTTCCTCTAATATTTAGGGGAAGAAGGTACTGACACCGAAACAAATAGTCCATGAGGACCTTGGATTGCATTAGTTAAAACTGAGTGTGGTAAACTGGGCTTTTGTATCTCTCTTGCTGTCACAATTTGTTTGTAAACAGTATTTCAGACATTGAGACCTGTCACAACCCAACCATAGGCTCTCCCTGTTTTTCTCCCTAGCAGCTGTTGGACACGTACAGCCTCTTGGGGGTGTAGGGGCTGGTAGTTTCCCGTGTGGTTTGTAGTTTTCCCATCTTTCTCTACCATCACCAATCTAGAAAGCAGTAATTTAAAATTGCAAGATTTTGCAATGTGGTTCTAGACCCGCTCTCTCTTGGGGAACAGTCTCTCTGGTTGGAAATCCTTTGTCACTTTCCATGTTGCCAGCCATAAAACAGTGAAACATCCTTGCCCCATATCTCTCCAGTTACATTGTGGGTGAGCTGTTCATGTCAGTTGCTTTTCTGCTAATGAAAGTTTTACAGCGATGCTTGTAAAAAGTCATCTCTATTGTGAATGAGCAGTTCAGGCACTGGGAAGCTTTTATTACACAAGATCTCAACAGGGACCCTTGAAGTCACAGTAAAACCTGTGCAGATGAAGGCACCAACCTCTAATTGTACTGAACCTAGATGTGAAGGCAGGAAAACTCTCCCAGCCGCAGGAAAGTGTTTTCTTGCTGGTCTGCCTTGACAGCTCACTGTTAAGGAAAGGGAGCCAAGCTATCACTTTTAGCACTTCAGCAGGTGATTAACCAGCAGCTGAGTCATCCCTGTCCAAGGCTAGCACATCCAGAACCAAGGGAGGGGTGGATTGCCGGGGAAAGGAAGCACAACAAATCTTCCTCTGCTAATTCATGCCATCTGGGAGTGACAGCCTGTAGGCCTGCAGCTTTATTTGCAAAATATTGTTTACAATTTTTATTACAAAGTCCATAGGGAAAAAGACCTAATTATATTTAACAGTTCATCATCATTACACAAACTGTTGTTCTGGAGTCAGCTTCAGAAAACAGGAAGCAATACTCATAAGATTGGTTTCTTGCCTTTTTTTTTTCCCAGACTATTGTTGGTAAGAAGTCAAACAATTAGATGGGAAAATTGGAATTGAACCTCGTGTCGTGCAACTGGAGTCTTTTGGTGTTAGAGGTCTCCTCGGTGAGCCACAGAGGATATGAGCTGTTGCGGAGTCTTGACTCATCAATTTTGTTTGTGGTAACCCAGGCTTAAACGGGAGGTCTCTTGGCCCAAATGTTAATAATTGAAGAGAGGGGAAGCAATCGCAAATGATCATCTGTGAGCAGATGCCGTGTCATGCCTGCGGCTCACGTGTCCCAGTGCTTGCACAATCACTTTGTTTAAGCGTGAAATTACATAAAGCCAGCCGTTAACCCCACAGAAGCTGTTCCCTTTAACCTGCTGGGTTAGCAAATTTGATCAGCTCAGGGAAGGATCCCGCACGTGTGAGAACTGGTGGCGGGCTGAAGGTGAGCCTGTCCCTGGGCAAGGGGAAGAAGGGATGGGAAAGGGGGCAGGATCTCCACGTTTCCACAATAGGAAGCTGTTAGATAACTCAGCCCTCCAGCTTAACTCACTTTAGAGCAGTTTGTTTCTTGATCTCAGCTGCCACGTTAAAAAAAAAAAAAATAAAAAATATCAGTATTAAATAGTATAAAAATAAGTTCCTTTCCTTCTGGTGCAACCAACAATTAAACACAAAACTCTGCAAGATAAAGGTACGCGGTGGATTACTCATTAACCCACAGTGCACAAAAGCCAAATTCACAGACAATGTAACACTTCAGCACACTTGCTTGCAATCAAAATATACCTTGAAGCTCACACTGATCGGTCATTTCTGTGGCAAAGGACAATTTGCTGCACTTCCACTCTGACCATGTGGCCTGGGGTGAATTTCTACCATCAAGGGTCAGGGTGAGTGGAGAGGACACACTCATCTTCTCAAAGGGAAGACTATCTTTGGATTACCCTCAGGACAAGAAAATTGGATGAGAAGTAGGCTCCAGACTCCCAAACTAGCTCAGTTTCTGGAAGAGTGTATGAGTGGAGGCAAGATATTCCCAAATCTCCTCTTCTTTTTTGCCCCCGCTTCCCCAGACAGGAGGAGGAGTTGGGAATTTAGCATGTGGTGCAGGTTCTTGAGCTAAATGAAGCTAAATGAAACTAAAAGAAGGTGTAAAAGCATCAGGAGTGTGATATCAACATCATGATTTGAGGCACATCAAGTGTCCAAACATTTCCATACTGTGAGCATAGCCTGAGACATAGGCAGAGAACCCAACACTTAGAGGGAAGAAAATGCCTGAAGTCACAGCTTTCCTTTCTGTAAACCTTGTCTGAAACTCATAGTCTTTGGGCTTGGGTCTACAAACACAAGAGTCCTTGGCCTCACTGGGGATGCCACAGGTCTACAAAGAACAGGGCAGAGACTGCAGTGCTCCCTGCCCACATGTATCAGCCAGATCTTCTCACTTGCTAACCTGGGAGCTTTGATGCTACAGGTGTGTGTCAACTTCTAATTGTTATTCAAGACCGAAGTAGCTATGGCCTAGATCTTTTTATATTGGCAATAAAAAAATCCTCTTCCGGGGGATTTTTTAAAGATAAAAACATAATTTTATTATTAAACACTAAAGCAAGATATATTTCTTAAAGTCTGCAAATACTCTCAACTATCCTATTTTTCCATTCTGTCTCCTGCTGCTTGAATTATCCTTATAAATGATACTTAGCTTAATAACATCCAAATAGTTTAAACAGGTCTCGAAGAAGAGGGGAAAATATGCCTCTGGTTTTGAGAACTAAAATGTGATTGCCTCAACAGAGAGAAAACCTGCACATGAAGTATGAAGACAGCTTAGAAGTTTGAAAAATTAAGTAAAAAATTACTTAGGATAGGTTTACCTGGGAAATTACCTGTCTTTGTAATAGGGTGAGATGTCCTCTTCAGTAGTGCCACTAACTGGCATTCCCTGGATCATTTTTTCAGCTCAGCTGGTAGAACATGGTATGTATTGAGGAATTTGGAAGTTGTTTTTCTCCTCTAAGTTAATAAAATCTTGGCTGATATAATTTTATTATTTTTTTTTCTCTTGAGGATTAGGTCTTTGGAGTTCCTGAGGAAGGAGAGTACCAGTTATGCAGTCTGGCTTCTTGGGAATAGAAAACATTACTTTGGTTTCCTATTGGTATCTTTGCTGAATCAAAACGTACTTTAACTGCTGGATGAGAGTTAATTGGATGCTTTCTTTTAATGTCTGTAGGTGAAGCTGATTGTTAGGGATGCTGTTTGCTCTACACCCAGGTAACTTGTTAGGAGCAGGTGACACACCTGCTAATAAGCAGGTTGCCAGATTTGGATCGCTCTCAAACAGCTTTCATTCTGTTTAGCAAAGAGACAACATTTCAAAAGGCTGCTATCATCATGTCTTGGCACATTTTGAGGTTCTTTTGGAAGAAGAATAACCTCTGAACTCCTTGACACAAGCAAAACATCTTCTTACATGTTCCAGGTATTGATAGTCTAAGCATTTCTTGCCCACCTCGCACAAATTATCTCCTTCTCCCACCACCCAGCAGGGCTCAGCAATACAGCTCAGCCCTAACAGCTTCCCTCTGATCCACCAGTGAAAGTAAGGAGCCGTCACAGGGATGTAAGCTGCTGGCTGTCCTTTTGATTGTAGGAATATGGATGTGTGTTAATAAGTTGAGTCCTTTATGATTATGGTGATTGAAATGCCTTTATTGGGATATATTAGGGGGTAATACAGTAAAAGAAATAGAAGAGAAAATAAAACACAACGAGATAATTTAAAGACAACTAGTTAGTGTTGTTATATTTATTTGGAAATGTCCAGAACCTTTTAAGAAATTGTTTTTAGAAATTTCTCTATTTTCTGGGTTGCTTAATATTAAAAATAATCAAATAGTATCAAAATATGCTTCTAATTTTAAGAGGACCAAACCAAAGTTCCCTTTTAACAGAAACCATGTGACTGATAAAAACAATATTGTTTCAGCTTCAGAAACCAGGAAACAATGGTACAGTCTAGAAATATAAAGAAATATAAAGTAACTTGGCAAACAGATGCCCTAGCAACCAAGTGCTAATATTTCAAAGTAAAATTAACTTCTATTTCACTTTTATAACAAAGCTTTTACTCCAGTGGCTGAAGTAGTGACATCTAATAATGGCTCGCCTGATTATTTCACACATTGAGGGAAGACTTATTACCCTACCTAAGAAAACAGAGCAGTCAGCATGTGCTGGGTGATGAAGGCACAAGTGATGTATTGAAATGGAATCAGGCAGTGAAACAAGGGGCTTGTCGATATCTGACCCAAGAAAAGCAATTGTAAGGGACCTGCCTTCATAATAGGGTATGAAATAGTCTAATAAATTGTGTTTTATGCTTCAGGAGTGCTGTATGCCCAGAGACAGCAGGACGAATTAATCAATTGCTGTAACATAAGCAAAGAAAATATTAACAAAGTCATCTTCTCTCTCAAAAAATCCTGATCTTTATGCTGTTCTTCTGGGGCTTGAGGTGCAGAGGGGACACACACACACTTTATTTGGTTGTTTTAAGGCCATTTGGTTAAATACTGTGGTAGTCAATGTTATCTGCGAGCTGCCTGACAGGCTGTTTCAGACTATATTCAAAGCAGGTGGTCAGTAAGGTCTCCTCCAAAGACCCACTGAGAAGACAGAGCAAACTAAAACCTACACACATCCCACAGTACAGAAAGTGATACAGGGGGGCAGTTTCTAGGAGGAACAAATAAAATAAAATCATTTCTGATGGTGCAAGCATCTCTCACTGCAGTACTCCCACTTTTAATTAAAAGAAATGCCTAATTTTTGCCATTCTCGGTCTTTCAGGATGCAGGAAACAAACTTTATGGACAGAAATGTCAAAAGCCCCTGGTGCACACAGATTTCAAAAGACCAACTCTGAGTTTGCCAAAATATTCACTACCCACAAAAGGGTTTATGCACGTGAATTTAGCATGGTGAATGGTTTTCCCTGTTAGAAACCCCCAGAAGTTACTGTGGGATGAGAAGTGCCAGGACACTTTCTGGTTTTGTCACGATTTCCTCCTCCAACCTGTTTTAGGATTAAGATTTTATCTGTGCTGAAACACAAAGCAGTGAGGCAGGCACATGAAACAGCTCACGTTGCTTTGGGCTTCATTTCAGATGATGATTTTGGAGCTCCACGGACTGGTTGTGGAGCACTGTATCAACTTCTGCTTTGGAAACCTGCATGACCAGCTCACAATAAGCCCTGCTGTGCTCAGCTGAGCCATCCCCATCACGCCCTCTTTCGGTGGGAAACCTCCCCACTCCAACAGCTCCGCTCTTTCTTCCTCAAAAACACTGCATAAAACTGATAGTTTAGTAAGTACCGAATTACACTGCACCAATAAAAGTAAGTTTCTTGGCAAGGCACTTGATCTGGCCCCATCTAGCTTGATGAAAAGTGGCTCATTAAATTAAGCCAATTTGCTTACCTAAAGTTTGCTGAGTCTGTTCTTGCAATGCCACATGTTGAATGTCCTTTTAAAGGCTTGTATAAGAACATCTGCAAGCCTCCTGCGTCAGAAACATCTCAGGAGAAGTATTAATCCCCTACTGAATGGGGAATTTGATTTCTCTTGGGTTTACACAGAATCTAGCAGCATGAATACGGACCTGGAGATAAATCAGAGGAAAAACACGCACGTAATGTCATTCACTACAAGTCAACAGAAATTCTTTACCTGATGAAAGACTAAAAACCAAGACATAGATGAAGCCATTAATAATTTAAAATGTCAGATTCTGTGATTTCAGAGACAGCATCATCAACTAGTCACTGTTTTACACATGCCAAATCTTTGCGACCTCACCAGCACACTCAGAAACTTGCATTTCTGGACCAGCACAAAACTGGGCAGATCTGTACCCATTTGGGTCAAACTGAGAACTAGTTTTCCCCACCACAAGGACCAGCTGGCTCTTTGTAGATGTCCACAGGCGGCTTCACAGCAGCTTTTTTGGGAGCCCAATCCCCTGCGGCTGCCTACTGGAGGAGACCAAGAGAGATAGCGGTGATCTCTGCCAACCCCTGGCTGGCAATTTCTCTACACCACAGAAAATCAAAACACGTTGCAAACTCTTCCTGTCCCTCAGCAACCCTAAAAGAGCTGAGGTGTTAAAGTATTTATTAACATAATTGATTCTCGGGGTTTTGAGCATTAAAATTTAAAGGGCAGAAACCTGAAAATTGCTTTTAACACGTGGGTAGGTGAAACCTACCACCAAGCCTTTCCGGTGCTTTTCTGCTCCTCACGTATGTAGGTTTCCAGCATTTAATTGCGATGTGATCACATCCAGGGCTAAAAAGACTGGCACGCTGTCGAGAAGATGATTTAAAATGCCCAGCTGGAGAGAGTAGGAGTTCTTTGCTCCTTCTAGGTTTTATCTGTTTTTAGCTGCCTGCCATCTCCAGAATCACAGCCCTTGTGTACTCATGGGGATAGATACCAAGACCTTCCTTTAGCAAGCACAAAACACCTTGCTTGACCTGGGATAGTAGCAGTGGCTTCAGCATTTGTTCCCTGTCTTTTGCTGCTCATTTGGACACCTTGCATCACCCCTTGCAGCCCAGGGGCACAAGTGATGCTGCAGCTGCATGGTGAAGTGCCCAGCTACCCAGCTGGGCTGGGAAGCAATCATCCTCCCTTTCTCCCCATTTTTCCTGTCCTGGTTTGTGGCTGCCTGTGTTCCCCAGGCTAGTGCCCTGAACCAGTGCTCGTGGTGGGGATGACAATGATGGACCAGCTGGAGGGCAGTGACAAGAGGCTTGGAGAGGCATTTCCTGAAGGGCATCACTGGAAACACAACCATCACATAACAGCCTGCAGAAAAATTATTTTCCTTCCCCTCATCCCCACTTGAGCAGACTTCATGAGCACCCCCAGGACGGGCAGAACTTGCTCCATCAGTCCCAGCGGCACTGAGCTGAGGCCAGCTCCCAGCCCAGCAGCACCAAAGCACACAGCACAACACGAAGCACCGGGGACTTCTGATACCAAAGCGTTTGGCACCCACAGGTTCTCACCATCTACACGGATAGCTAACAAGGAAACAGGCCCTTAGGGATCTACGTGTTGAATTTAAGAGTCAAAGCAGTTCTTCCATTCGGAATTGGACTAGCCCAGAATCTTAAGCTGCCATCTTTTATTTAAGGAATTGCTGAACTTGTCAAGTAGAATACTAAAGCACAGCATTTCTTAGGCCATCAGTAAAGTCTGTTTGAATCCATCAGCCACTAGGAATTTAGAGCCAAACTACTGAAGACTGACACTACAGGATACAGCAAATTCATAATGCACACCCTACCTTGGGATCTGTCCCTTTATCCCCTCCTCCTTACCTATGCATTGAAGCAAGCACGGAATATTCCTAGGATGTTCCAGTGCAGCAACTTCATTCAATTCCACTTGATAATAAATTTCAGGAGAAAACACCACAAGCGTGACTCCTGCCACCCTAATTCCTGTATGCAACCTTGTTGTCCCCGATCACTTAATCAGTTATGTGCAACTCCAGCTCTCAGGACTGCTTGGGGGTTCACACATGTCAAGGCAGGACAAATTTTGAGACTTAAGTGTCATAATAAACAATATTACTAGCAGGCTATTTTTTGTGAAAATAATGCAAAATCCTTTTTGACAAAACAGTTGCAATCTTTTATCATCAAAGAAAAGTTCTTAAATTCTTCACTGGCTTATAACTGTCCTCAAGCTTGAGCTGACATGCCCTATTTCTACTACTAGTCTAATTTTGTCTTACAAGTGTGAACTGTTTTTAGTATATTTAGTAGTACTTTCTCTATCTTGACCATAAGCTTTTTTTTTTTTTTTTTTTTTTTTTTTTGCCTGTCATTGTACATTTTCTTGTTTATCTTGCAATCATTTTCTATTTTGGAATAACTTTTAAGTGTAAGTATCTTTACCGCTTACAATTTTTAACCCACTGATATAACATGGAATAGTGTTATCTACGCAGGCAATACTCATATTTGATAGACCCTAATTCAATTTTGTTGTATGCATGTACAACAAAAATCTGATATCTGACCCACAGAGTTTCCAAACTGCAAAGTTTGAAGTACTTTATTATTATTATTAACATCACCCAGCATTCATATGCAATTGCTTTGATGGAAAAAAAAAAAAAAAAAAAAAGCTAAAGAAATGTTTCATTTTCATCCCTTCCAGTAGTAATAAATTTATAAAGAGGGTTATTTTTTGCTGTTGTTCTAGCTTGGTCACTTTATTTCAAATTACTGATCCATAGCATGCATGAAATGGTGTTTTGCAATATATGAGGGCCATTACTCTTATTTTACAGGACAATGGATGACATTAATATTCCCTGGCACACAGGGTGGGTATTGTGCCAGGAAAGTGTCACATGAAGTGTTAAAACAAAGCAACAACAAGAAGAAGAAAAAAAAAAAAAAAAAAAAGCCAAGAATTTAACAGCATCTTTCCAAAAGCAAAGGCGTAAATCAAAAACATTGAGATAACCAGGTAGTCAAAGATGCACACATTTCAGTGCCAATGAGGATGTTAGAAACAAGATACCTTCACTAAAGGGAATGAGAAGTGTAGGTCAGAGAAAAAGCTAAAACAGGAGGTGTTTGTGGTAGTATTTACTGTAAAAGGGTAAAAACATTTTCCAGGTAAAATATGAATTTGGCATTAACAGAAAGCATTTGTTATTTAGCAGCTTCAAAAGGTGGACCATAGCTCGTATTCACTGATGTAACCAAAAAAATATGAAATAGGAGGAGGTAAGATGCTTTTTGAAAATGAAAGTGAAAACTATTTGTTAGAAAAATGGCAGAGATTGAGCAATTACAGATTTTCATTTCAGTTTCAAGTCTGCGTTCTGCCAAGGCACTTAACTATCAGGAAATGTTTGCAAAGTACATCTGCTTATCGAAGTATCGAAAGTAAAGCGGTAGCTCAAGGGTACCAGAGCTTTTAAAGAAAGAGCAATGATTGGGAGAACAGTACAAAATCTAATTCACCTTCTACGTTAAAAAGTAAAAATAATTAAAAAAAAATAGCAGGTTGTGGAATAATTGCAGATAGAGTTGAATAAATTAGGAGTGGAGCTTTAAACAGAATCTGCTCACACTGAATGCTTAGCCCCTGAAACAGGCAGACTGTGAATCCAAATGTTATTTTGGATTTAATAATGGACCTAGGCATGCAAATCTTTCAATTACCTCGGTAAAAGAGGAAAAAAACAAACAAACATATATAGCTAAGTAAAAAAAAGCAATTCTAAAAACTAATTTTAAAAGGATGTGTTCAGAAAACAATAGGTGTATGCCTAGCTTCAAGGGCAATAAAGAAGGCACCAAAAGAAGCCTCTCTCCTACTTATGGAAGAGCCACGCCTCTCCAGCTTGTCTGATTTTGTTAAATAATATATTTAATTAGTGATTACTCCCACAGACAGCATCAGTAGATAGCATTTGGACTCAATGATCCTTGTAGGTCCCTTCCAGTTCAGGATGTTCCATGACAAAATAGCCCTCATGTCTCTTAAAACGAGATTATCCAGGGAAGGAATAATTAATAATAACCAGTCCATTACCATACCACTTTGGGATTGCAAAGATACGAAAATCAGTTGTAGTTCTCAGTCTAACAAACTCTGGTATTATTTGCACTGCTCCTACAGTGCCATGGCTGTGTAGAGCATTGCACAGACTAACACAGAAGAGCAGGTTGCTGCTGAAGGAGCCGACAGCCTGCATTAAACACAAGGCACCACCATGCAACAAATGAGACTCAAAACCTTTTATTTTTTTGAGAAAGGGCTACTAGAACCTCTAAAAAATATTGAGATGCTTTCACTAGTGACCTAATTAACATTTTATGTATATGTGCCTATATAGATGTAGACATTCCCAGATGTAGGCTAGAGTAACCTGCTCTTTTTAATCACCAGAAATGAGCTATAGAAGAATGTTTTGGGGCTGAAGTGGAAGAAACTGTAAGAAATTTGTTGTAAGAAATGCTTAGGGAAAAAAAAAAAAAATTGCATGCTAAGAAAATGTAATGTTAAGAAAAATAGTCGTATAACAGATAAGCAAGGATGATATCCCAGCCAGAGCTAACAGAAACTAGCTTGTCACAGAAGACTGGGCAAAAGACACTTAGGGAAGATAAAGCTGCAGAATCAAACCTCCACAACAAACTGCACCTTGTACATGGATGGTGATGATGAAGTTATGAGACAAGCAAGGAGGCAAAGCAATTGATAAAAAGCAAGGAAGTAATAGAGAATTCAAGAGATGAAATAGCATTGTACCTGGGTGGGGAAAAAAAATCCACAAAACTAGTGTAATAGGAGAATAGAGTCCATGGGACAGAATTTAGCATTAGTGCAAGGCAAGAGGTTGAAATTAGCGAAGGGGATGCTGAAAGGGAGACGGGCAAGGTGTACAGGAATCACAAGGCAGCTACATTTAGTTTAGCAGCTCAAGTGTCAAAATGGAAGGTGTGTGACTTAAAGATTGCTGTGTTGAAGGTGTTAGAACTGCAGTCAGTCAGAAAAGGATTTGGAGACAGAAGGCATCAAGATAGTTTCTCCATCTTTCAGGATTTTATTTATTCGAAATCTGAGTTAAGTACATGATATCAGACATATAAACTTATTAAAGCTTTATTTTGATAACCCACTGCATTAAGTAGGTATAAATGTAGTACATCCCTTTTGCATTTTCCTATTAAATAGGCTGCAACAAAAAATTTAAAAGAGTCTGCATGTTTTGCTCTGTTACCATTCACACTCGCAGAACTACTCCCTGCCTTGCAAAGCTTCACCTTTTAAACCCAAAGAGGTTTTCAGGACTGGAGCTAGATGATGGACACCTCTGGGAGCACAAACTCATACCAATCACAGCAGCAGAAAGCTCCAGAACCAAATGTGCAAGTCTCATGCTGAAGACTAATGGGAAATGCAAGCTGGTAAAACACACAGACGCGGGTCTGGGTGTTTACCTGGACCTGGCAGCGAGCCTGCAGCTGCTGCTGGCTCAGTGCTCCGCTCTGATCAAGTGACCACAGTGGAAGAAGTACTCTTTGAAGGACCGTACTCCAGGACTTCTCAGGCTGCACATAAACCCTGTTCTCCAGCAGCCGAGACTCCAGACTCCCTTCTGTTTATAGCGTAGCGACAACAGCGAGACTCCCTTTCCCCTGCATAAGTTTTTATCTCCGTGGGAAGAAGCTAAAAAAGCTAGAAAAAGCCAGTAGTAGGTGTAGTGATTTTGTTTTCATATAGTCTTGGCTGTGCAACAGCACCATCCAGCTGTCAAACAAAAAATGAAACCGCCTACCACCACTGTCCAGATTGGGCCCTTGTACTACAAACAAAATTAAGAATTAATGCTGCTAAATAAAACCCAGAAGAGGCATTTTCCCTTCTTCTGAGAGAATCGCGTTGGTCCTTTATGATGTGTTCCTGGGTTAGCGCACAGGAATGTGTTCACTTTAGAGAGACGAGGAACCCAGCCCAGTGTATTTCTGCCCCGTAAGGCTGGCAGCCTACAGCTTACCTCAGTGTCTCAGTGAAGTAAGGAGCATAAACTCAGATATGAGGAAAAGGCTGTTATTTTTGGCTCACAACCAAAGACAGTTAAACACACAACAAAAAAATAATGAAAACAAACTATTTCATACTTAAGAGCCTATGTTTTGGCTATTAATTTATCATCCTTCAGCCTCAGAAGTAGGAGCAGCAACCTCCAGTGAATGGAAATAAAACACGATTGATTACCTGAATGAAATGCACAAGGTCACTGCTTACACTGCCCTCAGATCTTCAGTAAAACCAGGTTTGCCCTAACACCCAGGAACTTACCGTGTGTGTCCACTGATGGTCAGATGCTCTAATGTTAGAAAACTGTCCTTGTATTATATATGCCTTAGACTGTCCTGCAATCCCAATTCTGCATTGTGAAATACTTCCAGCAGTGAATGCATCTCCTCTTCTGGCTTTCTGAAGTCCAGTCCTAGTAAGTCTTTGTAAGGACACAGTATAATACACACCCTGCACAGCTCTGTAAGTCAATCATCTTCCAAGGGAAAACAAACAGTGGAAACTTTCCAAGCAAACATTAGCAGGAAAAATAAAAATAAAAGAAGTAAATGCCAGAACTAGAAGGGGCATTTCTACAGTCAAAAATCTGAAATAACCTAGAATAAATGAGATGGCTTCAAGAGACTCGAGCTTATGCAGAACAGCATCAGCATAATCCTAAAGAGGAAATGCTGTTTTTGCTGCAAAGAATTAAAGCATACAGCAGATTTAAGCATAATCCCAGAACTTGAGTGCAGCAACAGGAAAACAGCAAGCACTAGAATAGCAACTAAAGCCATAGGAGCAAAGAGACCATGCCCAAAGATGCAGCCGAGGTGCCAAATGATGAGCCTGTGCCAACTGGGAGAGAAGGTGCCCTGAGATGAACACAGCAGCAACGCCAGAAGAGTCCAGAGAGATACAACCCTAAGGAAAAGTGGACAGCCAGCTCCTCCATCCAGCACTGCAGATGAACAGGAAGGTTAATGAGAGGCACAGCCCATGAGGAAGTACCACTGTTAAGCTTGACTAATGAAAGCAAGAGATCCTCCCTTCAGGAGAGCACAGGATCCTCACGAAGCAGATCTGTACTAGAAAGCCATTGCAGGACTACATTAGGGCAGAGGAAGAATGGAGCTACTGGAAAAATGCTGGAACTGGAACATAGGCCAAAATGCTCAAACCAAGGAAGAATGGTGCCAAATCAGAAGAAAAGCCTGGTAAATAGGAGGATATTGAACAAACTTAGAAGTGGTGGGCAAGGTAGAGCCTTTGGGTCTGCTCTGAAAGTTTCTCCTCTGCTCCAAACTAAAAACCACAACGAACAGCGACAGCAAAGTTTAAATGTTAAGTAGAGAGAAAACATTTCAAAATACAGAATCTCATGATCTTTATTGAAGGAGGTCTATTTCCCTTGCCAGGAACTCACTAGAAAACTTGTGACATGGTTTGGAGGCTGGACAGCTATGCTCAGAGCACTGTGCACTCCGAAGGCATAGAGTTACACACACTTTCCAGTAACAGAAATGGCACGATCGATCCACTCCAACACTCAGGTGTAAAAGGAGAAAGGCCAGAAAGAAAGAGAAGAAAAGCAGATCTCTATTAGTTACTGGTCAGGTCAAATGACAAGAGGGAAGGGGAAAACAGCATAAAATCCCACTAAGCGTAGAAATAGGCCTCCAGTGGAAAGAGATGAGACAAGCCAGACAGAAGGAGAAACAGGAAGCCATGAAGTCTTTCCAAAACAGTCTAAATAGAGACAACACTTTTACACCATCCTCCAGGAGGTCAGCCAGAGTTCTGCCAACTTAATCACAGCGAGCCTTAGAGGTTTTCACATGGAACTTGAGCTCATGACAGTGGCTTTTTACCTCTTTTACCACAGAGTGTGATTTTTTTAAGCCAGGACACCAAGAAGTACTCAAGGTAGAGAAAACAAGTGTTCTCAGGCAGCAACCGAGCTATCCGGTTTAGATAAGGAATCAGTCTTAAGACCAGAGTGCCTGAGGAGACTGAGCTTTGTAGTCTCATATGAGTAAGCATTTCCAAACGCAGAGGTTCAGCTGTCCAGAGTCTTAGATGTACTATAGTTAAACCTGCTATGTCACTCCAAGTGCATGTTTACATGCCTACAAGTCCCACCCCAACACAGCCCCCCCTCCCAGTATCTGTTTACTATCTGTAGAAGGCACTACTAGGTTCAGACCTGAGTTCGTGTCCATCTTCACCAACTTCTCGAACCTTGTAGCAAGCCAAGCTTGCACAACTGATGTACAGCAACCCTCCAATTCCACCGAGGAGCGCAGTTGCAAGCCTCGAGACAGCTTGTTAGATTTGGGATTTTTGTTGATGAACAGTCTTACTTAAACTAGGGACATGGAATACAACTCATGTGAGAACAGTGATAGGGCCACACATGATAAATTCAGGATGTTAATCAGAACAGCTGGATACAAGAGATGTTGCTCATACTCATCTTTCTAAGCCTCCCCCACCCTTAGAATTATAAGTCTTCCCCCTCCCACCCTCTTTCCTTCCAACAGACTTTTTGGGGGTCCCACTGGTTTAATATTTAGCATTTCACAGCAAGTTAGTTTCTGCTTCCAAGGTGTCTAGACAAACTGCGTTGGTACCCATGTCTTCCAGTGAGTTCCCATGAGGAATAGTACGAACAGAACCAGTCCTATCCCAGAAAGCTCACACATTTAAAGATTTAGGAGCGGATTTTAATCCAAGATATGGCAACAGTGAAGTCCGGTTTATAACAGGCCAACTTGCTGCTGACCGGTCTCCATATGTACAGTGAGAACAGTAAAACAGCGCCAGTTTCTAGTCAGTACGGCTTCTCCATCGATTCCAAGATTTTCCTTCTCTCTTCTGCTGAGGGCATCTCTGGTTTCACACCGTTTCTCTTCCTTTGCATCATTATGTCATGCTGAAAATAGAAGAAAGCAAGCATGAGAACACACTTCTGAGAAGTCTCTGCCTCTGAGCTCCTACTAAATGAGATTCTTCAACACAAGTGCTCTTTATATATGAGGAGCCAGATATTCTAGATCTGATTAGCTGACAAGTAAATGTGCTAGTATTTAACTGAAGCTATCTGATAGCTCACCTTGCTGCTTCAGATTACAGTATTCCCATGACACATCAGACTAACGTGCAATTGTCTGTACACAGGTTTTTGGTGGCTTACACAAGTACTTAAAGGCATAAGCTAAAAGCCTATTACAATAGCATGAGAAATGACAACAGAACAGTTTAACTGCACGTAGCTCCTAATGATACTTTCCTGCCACAATACAGAAAGAAGTAAGAAATAATCACCAAATAATGAACTCCTCATGAGTTTTACCTTAAGTTAAAGTGAACATGACCCATAAGGATAGAAAAAATAGATGAACTTGTCTTATGTCTCAGAACACAAGCCTTGGACACATTGCAAAACAGAACTTATTGCCAGAAATATCTGACTAATTTAGAGAGAAACATACCACAAGAACACTGACTCACAATTTAAGAGGGTAAACTTTGGAAAACAAAGTGGAGTATTTTGATGTGCATCTCCTTATGTCTTCCAGCAACACATACTGAGACTACCTAGGAATTCTACCAACGTCTGTAAGTCACCCTAAGAACAGCAGCAGCAGCCAGCACTAGTGAAGTCCAAAGAGTTCAGAAAGCACTGTAACACAAGTAATGCACTTCAAGCAAGGTGTGGAATAAAATTTACAAAATCTGTGAAGCTTACAAAAACCTGCTTACCCAGAATTTTCTGCAGTTCTTGTACTTCAAAAAATAATCTGTACACATATCCTTTTTATAGTTGTTGTCATCCATACATTTTCTAGAGGCATCTGTTTCCTTTAATAGGAAAAACAAACTTCAGAGCTGGGTGAAGTCACTGTATCAGTGTCTAAATGTTCTAACAAGTCCCAGAATATCTATGAAGATAGAAGGCAGTTCCTCAGATAAGCATGGTATCGAAGAGAGCAAAGGAGTATCTACCCCGGCAGATAATCAGTAATCCCCAAGCAATGACTTCATTTGGAAATTGTAACAAACATTATACTCTTCACATAGAAAGGATAGAGTCCACAAAATAATTGTTTACAAAGATTTGTGGTATAACCCACAAAGGACTATTTAGAAAACAAAACATAACATTGGGCTTGTCCAAACAGGGCTTCAGGCTCTGATTTTAAGGACAGAAAAACAAAGCAGTTACTATCAGTTGTATTACTCCCATTTATATGGAATTACAGGTTGCTATTTTACATATACTCTAATACATGATTTTCATATTTTCCCATCTTTAGAGTCTAAGGAACCTGTAGTGCAAAATGACAATGCAGGAGTGCTATCCATAACACAATTTCTAGAGGAATTAATTTTGCATTTTAACCTAGAAGCATAGAAACAGAAATCCCAAATTGATCGTCTTACCGCTATGCAAGGATTTCTGTCATGGTCTCTAAGTTGTTGTGCGTGCCTGGGCATTATAGGCACTCGGACCCTGGCTAGAAACAGAAAAGAAACAGGTTAAGCATCTGCTTTTAATAGTAACCGAGTGCTAAGTTTGAACTTCAGCATCTAATAAAGGGCTTCAATGCACACAGAGCAGGGCTTTTTTTTTTTTTTTCTCCAAAGTTTTAAAAGCACTATCAGCAAGACAGCTCAGGCAAGTTTAGTTTATCATCAGGTTACCTTACTCCTGGGTAAGTTCCTACAGAAAACGGAGCCGCTGAGGTGACTTACACCAGCTTCTCAGCTGGTGAGGAATTGTTGAGGAAGCAACCACATCAGCTACATAGAAACAGTTCACAACCAATGCACTTAAGATACTTCAGTTAACAGGCCTCAGAAACAAAGCACTAAAACCTTCTCAGATTTGTGCCTCTTCCTTAGTTGGATCACATCACCTGTACCCAGGTCTACAGAAGCGCCCAGCTTTCCGCTGTGTTGCTGTATCAGACATTTAACAAAACAGAAATGTTTCACCACAAGGAGACCAGACCCCCTTACGCTGTGTGTGACAGCTTCTATCACATTCTTCACCTAGTTTGACCCTGGCTTTAAGAACCATAAGCTTGAGATCTTTCAGTGCCAATAATCAACACAGGTCCAAGATGAGGACACTGAGAAGAGTAACAGACCCACACCCCCTTTTTTACTGCTTCCCATACATCACCTCTGGCACTGATGTGGTCATGTGGGTTTTTCTTCAAAAAAAGAAAAGTTCTAACCAAAAACATGAATTAACCTTGACCAGATGATGTATTTGAGACAGTGGAAGCAGAAGTGCAGGACTGAATAAGAAATCTTTGCAGAAAACTAACATAAGGTTTATTAAAGAGACTTTGGAACAGCATCCTCACTTGACCTTGGTTTATTTTGCCTAAAGACACTGCTGCTAAGTCTGAACTTAAACTTTGTTCTGTCCCCATTGGAAAATGATAACTGCAGGTCTGCAATAAAACAGCCAGTTTTGCTTGATACCAGTTACCAACAAGTCAAATACTGCTCTTAGTAGCGCACAGGGTATTTTAAATGAAGATTCATTCCTGGCTAAAAGTAAGCTATTTCAAGTAAATAAGCCTTACATGTCACCTCTTGTGAAGCTATACTGACCAGACACTTGCATTATTTCCTACATGACACATGACAACTCTCTGCAAATGGGCCTTTTAAAAAACAGCATCAGGAAAACCTTCTGCTTTCCTTAGAGAACTATCCACTGGGCAAGCTAAGTTTACAGACTAGGCTTGTTTGCTTTTTTTGTGGGTGCAGGAGGATTCTGATCAGGAACTCCTAACTAAAATGGAAACACGTGCATGCAGAACAATTACAAAACCCCAGTTTTTGAGAGGGAGGAGGCACAGGAGAAGAGAAGCACACCGTGATACTTCACCCACATCAGTACTACGGACAAAGTTTTTAGATATTTGCGTGTATCTAAGTTGTAACTTGTGTATTACACTGGTAACAGAAGTGCAAGTACTACAAAAGCAGGCGTGCCTTACGGTGTACGGGGTCAGACTGACTTCAGATTTCCCCTCTTGAAAGAACAACCACCACAGGACACACCACCACCGCTGCTCACCATACAGACGGCGGCGAACATTTTCAGTGGGATCGCACTGCCGGAGCCCTCCGACACCCCCGGACCTTACAGAGAGACTCAGAGCAGGCAGCTCAGGCTGCCACCAAGCCACGAGCAAACCCTGCCAGGCAGAGCACAGCACAGCGCTGCCACAAGCTCTGACAGCCCCTCTGTCCCCAGCACCTCAGCGCTCGCAGCCTGACCCGAGGGAAGGGCAGGCGGTCACTGTCCTGACCCCACAGCTCTTCCCCACAGCCGTGCTTTGGGCTCACGGCTCCAAACCCGGGCGCTCTCCTGCTGCAGTTTCAGAGCTCGTAGTTATGCTTTTAGCAGTTATAACTTTAGAAGTTATGCTTTTAGCAGTTATAACTTTAGGAGTCAGAAACCGCGCGGCGCAGACACACGCTTGCTGCTCGCACTCCCTTCCCCGTGGGGCTTTTTTCACTTCAGTTCCACTTTTCCCTCTCCTTTGGGCTCCCCCCGCCGAAAGGTGACTTCTTGTGCGCGTTCAGCCGGTACTTTTTAATAATAATATCTCCACACACGGGGTCGCCGACCACACCGCGGCTTTCAACCACCACTTTATCAACCCCAAACCCCACGGAGCGGCCCGCGGGACCCCCCCGGCGCCTCACGGGGAGGGGGCGCGGTGTTTAAGCCGGGTCGCCCCTCACCGCCCCCATCAGCGAGGGGGCTGCGGGGGGCGCCTGAGGCGCTGAGGAGGAGGAGCCCCCCCCCCCCCCCCCCCCCCCAGCACACCAACGGCCGCCCCGCGCGGGTAACGGCCGTGCGCGCGGGCTCCCCTCAGCCTCACCTGCCGCGGCGGGGACACGGAGCAGGAGGAGGAGGAGGAGGAGGAGGGAAGGGGACGGAGGCAGGAGGAGAGGGACGCGGCTCGGCGCTCACCTCGCTCGGCGGGAGCCCCGCGGCGGGAGCGGGGCAGCCCCGTCTCCAATTCGAAAGACGTCAGCGGCTCCGGGCAGCCCGCTTAAGTACGGGCGCAGCCTACCCCGCTCCCGGCCTCGCGGCTCCCCCCGGCCCCAGCGCCGCCGCCGCCCACGCCCCGGCGGCGCTGAGCGGCAGGGCCGGGCGGCCAATGGCGGCGGCGGCGGGCCCGCCCCGGCCGTGAGCGGCGCCTCCTTCCACCAACGGGGCGGGCGGCGCGGGCCGCAGGCGCCGGCGGCGGGGCGCGGCCGCGGCGCTGAGTGACGGGGGGAGGCGTCCAACCCGCGGTGCGTGTGGGCGGCGGGCGGTGTGGGCGCGGCGTGTGCGGCAGGCTGGGCTGCACCGCAGCGCATACACTACAATGGCTGCTGGAAGGACGGGAAAGCAAACAATTTCCAGGCCCGCCGCGTCCAGCCCGAAATATGGGGAAAAAATTTCAGAAAAATCGGAGAACACTGTAAAGGGTGGAAACGGGGCGCAGAGGGGATGCTGAGGCTCCCGCGGTGAGTCTGCTGCGGGTTTGGGGGGCAGGCGCCGGGGTTTAGCAGGGAAATATCAGGGTTATTTAAATTATGAAGGGGGAGGAGGAGGAGCGGGAGGGGGGGGGAGAGCGGAGAGGAGCGGCGAGCGGCGGCGAGGAGTTGGTGCTGCCCAGCCCCTGCCTTCCACCCCGCGCCCCCCGGCCCCCGCAGCCCCCGGCGGCCCTCGCCGGACCCCCCCGGCGGAGCGGGGCGCAGGGGCAGGGGCGGCGAGCGCTGCCCCCCTCTCTCTCCCTCCTTCCCTCCCTCCCTCCCTCCGCTCGCTCTCTCTCTCTCTCTCCCTCCCTCCCTCCTTCCCCTAGCCTCCTCCCCGGGCCGGGAGAAAAAGGGATGATTTTCAGCGAAAAACCTTCTTCTCCGGACTTTTTTCCTCCACTCCTCCCCTCCCTCCCCTCCCTCCCTCCCCGCGGCGCTCTGTTGCTCGGCGAGGGAGCGGGGCGAGGCGGCGGGGCTGCCCGGGGGACGGGCGAGGAGGGCGCGGGGTGCCCGGCGCCGACCCCCGGGGCCGGGGGCCCGGGGGCAAGGGGGCAGGGGGCAGGGGGGGGGGGGCCCGGGGGCAGGAGCCCGGCGGCCGCCCCCCTTTCCCCCTCCCGGGCTGAGCGGAGCCTGTGCCGCGAAGGCAGTGACAGCGGCGAAGAGGGAGCGGAAGACATTAAGAGCCCGCGGGGCCGAAAAATGAGGGAAAAAATTAATATAAATTCGCCCCCCGCCCCAAACCGGCCGAATTTCGCACAGAAATTTCCCCCGCGGACCCGGCTACCCGGAGGGTGTCCCCCGGACCCGGCGGCCGCGGCTTTGGGGGGGATCCGGAGGGACTTTGGGGCGCTCGCCCCCCCTTCCCCGTCGTTTTTTGGACAAAAGTTTTTTTTTTCGTAATAAAGAAACGAATTTGCCTGCTCTCCCCCTCCGAGTGGCCCAGAAGCCTTCCCCTTCCCCATCGGTGTGTGTTTAGAGAAAAGTGTGAACCCAAGTAAGTGCTGAGCCGCGTTGCATTGGGGAGGGGGGTTTGCTAACTGAAAGCAGGAGAGATCCGGAGAGAGAGAGAGAGAGAGCAGGGACAGCTTGTTGTCAGTATCATAAACAACCAAAATGGAGGGAGAACTGAGGCATATAACAAAATAAAAATCAGAAAAAAATGCCAAAAAATACCTAAAAATCGGGGCTGCTCCCCCTTTTCTTCCTCAAGGGAACAGAATAAAACCCCTGCCTTCCCGAGACCGTTTTAAGGTTTCAGGGAGCAAGGAGTTAATATTTATTATTTTTTTTTTGTTGATGAATTCTTTGGGAAGGCAAAAGCCTCTTATAACTCGCCACCGACAATGAGAAAACGTGAAAATCCCTTTCAGGAGAGAGAGGTAGGGGGAGATGATAGTGCAGAAAGTGCATAACTTTGGGGTAATGTGCAGTGATCCTAGATAAGATAAATGCTCTATATGCTGCTTTATAACTTCCTTTTTTAATGCTTTTTGTGTCTTTGGGGGAGTTTTGGAGATGGGGGCTCCTTTCTTTTCCTCTGTCTTTTCTCTTTTTTTTTTTTCCCTTTTCCTTTTTTTTTTTTTTTTTTTTTTTTTTCTCTCTCTTCGGACCGGAATGTAAAGCCTTTGTAGTGTCACTTTCCTGATCTAATTAGGATGTGTGAGGCAAAGAGTAAACCTTTCCGGTTTATAAAGTGCATTTTCGTTGCCTTTGAATTTCCAGTTTTCGTGGTGGCTCCCTCCTCTCTTTAAACTGGATTCTTCAGGGTAGTATGGGGTTGAGGTAATGCTCCATAGGGAAAGCTCGGAGTGCTCAGGGGCAGGGCACCTCTCCTGCGGGTGGCTGCTGATTTCCCTGGCATGGCCAGTTCACCTGTTTGTGTCCCACAAAGAATGTATTCTGCAGTCTCCTCGTTTTATTTATATAAAATAATGATGCCTCATCTTGCCTCACATTGAAGTTAATGCGAAAGTGCTGCTGATGTTGGTTCCACGTGGGATCAGGGCATTTTAAAGAGACAGCTTCTCTTTTCCTATGGTTATCATCACCTCTGCAGTACCTCTGCCTCTAGCAGAGGGGTGGTTCGTTGTTGTTTTTTTTTTTAATGGAAAGGTCTCAAATCAGCCCTGGTCTGAGAAATTAATCATAGATAACAGGGGGAAACGTGCAGATTCGTTTGGATCGCAGCAATTCTTTTGTGCGTAGCAAAGTCTTCAGGGGAGTTTTCGTGGTGTGCTAATTAAAATGCTGTGTTTTGGAGAGCGTTTTTTTGGAAAGGGTGTTGCAGAAATGAAATGGTCTCAGGTTGTTATGTCAAAACCTAGTGCTGTTCTGCTAGCTATGACTTCCCTGGGAGGAGACCTATGTGTGCAGTGCGATTTCGCAGGCATTTTGGAAAAGTTGCGGGGTGCATTATTTCTACTTCAAATAAATGCAGTTTTGTTGGGGGCACCTGGGTTTGTTGAAAAGTGTTGGGGAGCTTGTCCTACACCTAATTCTTCTGAACAGTTCCAAAAGGTTTCGAAAATAGTGAAAATAACTGCAGGTTTTAATTGGCCAAACTAGGGGCTTTTTACAAGTACACCTTACCTGTGTAATTATAGCATCTCTCGGAAGAATCGCCTCTGGCTTTGTTTAAAAAAGAGAAAAATCATCCTAACTGAGGTCTAGTTTCATGGTATGCGTGTGCATGTGTGTGTGCAGGCGTGCTTTTAGCATGGGTTTTGCCTGGTACAGTTTTTTGCTGAATTGTTAACTTGGAAGTGTTTAACTGTCATGATGTGAAATGCTCTGCTTGTTCAAATTACCTCCTATGGATTTCAGTTTTCAGTAAAATATCCTATTAAAAAAATTAACATCGCCTCTTAACCTGGCAATTTGATAGCTTTATGAGGAGTTTCAGTGCTTCCCTTACACACCCTTTGTTTTTGCATTCTTTGTATTTGCTTCTAGATGAAAAGCTGAATGCAGGTGTGGGGTTCTAGAGAGGGATGATGGAGCACTAAACTGGCAGGGAGGCTGCTCCAGCAAGTGCTTTCTTTGAACTTCTGGGATTTGAGTATCAGTTGTGGTAGCTGTCTGTGTTTAATAGTGCCTGTGCACAAATGATCTCTACCTTTTCTGCAAGTGTGGCCAAAGAAGCTGTAGTACAGTAGTTGTTGACTAGTATAGTCTTGTGGTTAGAGATTTTGGAAGAAATCTCAAAGTTTTCCACTGAGTCACAGTTGTGAAAATTAAATCACATCAGCTACTCTTAGGCTAGAAAAGAAGTTCATTAAGGAAGAAAGATTAATCAGTTTGTATAAAGAAATGAAATTGAACATTTTTCCAGAGCTGTCTTTCATGGTTTGAAGTTTTTTTATAGTTAGTGAGAATTCCTACTTCAAAGTTCCTTTCCAAATATTTCTTACACTGGTCTCTTCTTTTTATTGACCGAAGGAACAGTATCCTAAAATTTATAGAAAGTTGATAAATTAATAACAGTACATCATCTGTTGTTGTGTGGTTTCTTTTTTTTTTTTTTCTTCTCCTTAATGTGCCAGGGTAGGTAGGTAGATGGGCAGATTTAGAGAACTGCCTTTAATAAACTAGTTCATGGTGCTGAGAGCAGTGTGTAAGAACTCCTCAAATACTGCATCTGTGACCAGCAGTACAAAATATTTAAGGTGTTACAACCTTTTTACCCGCTCAAGAGCTTCTAAATCATTAATTTAGTAGTGCTTAAAAAAAGGTATAAGCACTGATCATAACAACATGAAAGGCACACATGTTGTGGAGGCTCTCTCTTGACTTAGAGCGATGCATTACAAAGTAAATCCGGTATGTCCAACCAGAGTGCAAAACTCAGGACATAGGGAGGAGGAAGGAGGGAAGGGTGTTCTCACAGAACTTGATACTCTCCTAAATGGGCTTAATTTTAAGGTGTCATCCAGATGATGATGATAATAGCAGAAGCTAAATGTTGTTTAGGATTGTTTTTTACAAACTTAATTACTCTCTTTTTGAAGAAAACTGAATTCTTCTTATAGGGATGATGTGGTGTTTAATAAAAACAGAAGTAATTTTCAAAGCTTCCTTACTTCTAAGAGTTAAGATAATCTTCTCTATTATATGTTGTTTTGGTTCTATACATGATTCAGTAATTTTTTTGAATATTTTTTAAAATTAAAACACCTGAAGAAACAAATACTGTGGGCTGTTGTTGGTGAAGTTACCCTAGTTCTTGTAGGCGAACTGGGGAGTTCTAAATGTATTTAAAACCTTTTTAGATATTTCTCAATCCTATTCAATAATGTTTAAAAGTTAATAACTGTGGTGTTCTACAACAGTACAGCAAATAGAGGAATTTAAATTGACCTGCATTAAACTAGTCTTGAATGCTTAGTTCGAGTGTGTTTCTCAGTGTGTACATTTTAGTTAGTAATCCTGAAAAATGACTTTTCCAGTGTAGAACTTTGAGATTTAAATTAAGAAACTTTGCAGGAGTTTCTTAAATTCAAAAAGCCACTGCATCCAAAGCGCAGCCACTTCTAATGGTCGTCCATCTCTGCAGTTAGTCAGTCAAAATGGTGCCCTTAAGTCTCCTCCTTTCAGGGCAGTGCATATGTTTTAAAATTAATGGGTTAAAGAGGGCACTGCTCAGGCACTAAATAAACCACTGTTTGTAACTGTTTAAGGCTGTTTTGTTAAAAGGGAGGTTTTGTTTCAGAGTCTAAAACAAAGTTGTTACATTTTGTGTCTGTAACCTCTTATGTATTTAAAACTAGTTTTTGTGAGCAGGCAAATACCTTTTGGGGAGGTTCTTGAACAAGTTTATCTGTTTACCAAGGGAAAAATATTCTGGAAAATGTGAAGTATGCTACAGCACTGAGGCCATTCTCAAAGGCAGTGTAGAGTTAAAAGGAGCTAGCAGCCACCTCCACCGAAGTGATAGAGCACTTGCTTTCAAGGAGAGGTACTCCAAATATCTGCAGCTAGGGAGGATTTAGCTTGCAGGGCTTTTGAGAGAAAGGTGCAGCATCTATCCACTGAACTGCTGAGCATCTTTATCCAATTACCAAATGTTTAGGTAGCCTTAAAAAACTATTTAAAAATAATTCAAGTAGGAGAGCACAGTAACATTTTGTATTGATCAAAAGTAAAATGTTTAAGTTTCTGAAGTATCAGGGATTTTTTTTTAATTTTTTTCTGAGCATTTTGATCATAAGGAATTGTGTATCTTAATTGTTAATCAAAAAATCACATCCAGAATTTAATTAAATTTATATTGATTTTTTTAAATTGTACAAATTTGTAACTGGCTTGTAAAACACATTGATTAGCCCTCAGCAGAATCACTTATGCAGCTGCCTATATTTTATTTGTAATTTTTCAAGGAACATAGTGGCCCATTGCCTGAAATTGAGCAGACTGCAATACTAATGAATTTTCAGGGAAAACTTGTCCACCAAGCATCAAATGTGAAAAATTCTAATTGTGTGCCAGTTATGAAAACCTAATGTTGAATAAAGTTGATCACCATTACTGTAAGTGTTTTATTTAGACAGGCTTGTTAAAGTAGCTCTTGTCTACTTCAGCATCACTGTTCACTTGTTATTGTCTCATCTCATAGGGCTGAATTAGCAGAAATTAAGAGAATTACATTTTTTAAAAATTTAACGAGATATTACATGCTTTGAAAAGTAGTTATAAATGATGGGGCCTTCTCATAGAATATATAAAAAATTGTTAGTATTTAAATGGACCCTGCGTGTCTTGTAAACAGTTATTGTAGGATCATGGCATTAAAGTTAACCACAGTGCATAGCAGTGATTTGAGATGACAGCATATGTACATAGCTGACAGCTAGGAGTGGGAAAGCTTATGCAGTTATTCTTATGTTGAAGGAATAAATCAATTTATATTGTAGCCTTCTTTGTAATAAATTCTGTTCCTTTTCTACCTCCCTGTCTGTTCAGAGCATAGGTACCTTGTCAAATACATCCAAATGCATGGCCAAAATGATGGACAAATTTACACTTGCCCAACCCTGACAGTTCTGATAGACTTGCAAGGGCATGAAGAGAGTAGAATGTGCCCTGATGTGCATAAATTTATTTTATTTGTTTAAAGGAAAGAAAATGGAAAAATAAAGTTAAAAAACCCAGGACCAAACTAGTACAAAACCAAAAAATGAGACAGATAAAACAAATCAATGTAGACAAGTGTGGCTATAATGCACAGAACAGTAACTCAAAACTCCAAAGTAAAACAGCTCAAATCAGTTTTTGAGAAGTCAAGTGGGAATCAGGAAAGAAAAATCTGGAATTGCCATCAAATGCAATTAAGAAATAATTATGTAATGAAACTTGGAAAAATGCAAAAAAGTGTCTGTTACAGTAAACTGTGTTGCTGTAAGCTTCTTTTGCACTTAATGTGCTAAATTCCCCTCTCAGAGGAGAATATCCCTAGAAATCAGATTAGAAAGTGTTTAAAGGGAATTATTTGTCAAAGTTGTTTTTTACCAAAGTTAGGATAACTTATAATAATCTCCTCCATACTTGTGTAAAGAATACTTCTATTTCATGCCATTTAGCTGTGCAGCTCGCACAGGGGCTGTACCTTACTCGTACCATCCAGGTAATTTACCTGGCAGCCCAGTGCTGTGTATTGCTGACTTTCACCCTGAAAGCTTCTGTTTATGGTCATGGTCACGTTGCACTTCTGAGGCTGCCAAATCCAAAGTATTCCTCGTGAAATGAGATGTAGAGGGTTGGTTTTTGCCTTGTGCACATTCACTGTGAATTGCCAAGTAATCAAACAGCAAGGAAAAAGTCAGAAAGCTTATCTTCCCTCTTCACTTATTGAGTATGTATTTGTATACTACAGGGTATCAGATTTACCAGGGCATGAGTACTTTAAAAAGCCCTGCAAGTCATCTGATTCTGAATTAATGAGATCTCATTACACTAAATGTTTGAACAGGAGGAAAAACCCTGTGTATGCAAATTAGATTTTACTGTACCAAGTGCTTGTCACTTCTAATAAAACTGTTTATTGTGTGGTATACGTATTTATCACGAATGGTACATATATGCACTATATATATATACATATTTGAAGGAAACATCTGGCTGGTTAGGAAGAATGTCATGTCTTTTGAATCAGTTGTAATATAGGAATTTTTCTGAAAAGAGACATTTTTGAAAAGAAACCAGTGATCTTATTACCAAAAAGAAAAGGCAGAAGGAAAAATTCTGGCAGCTTACTATTAAATTTCAATCAAGCCTGTATAGTTAGTAATAAAACATTTACAAGTTTGTAAACGTTAAGTTTCTTCAAACTCTTACTGTCACGTGTGGAATTCTCATGTATACTAATTGTGCATTTAGTCCAGCTGCCTACGTTCGAGGCGGAACAAGAATACAGTATTTATCACGTGGAGGTATAGATACAGTATAAATATGTAAAAGGAGAAATTGCCTACAGCTATCCTTATGCTTTCATACGATGATGCAGTACAGAGGTGTAAATTTATGGTGTTAGCTACCTGTTATCAGGTACTGGTGCTCCTGCCCTCGCAAGTCCTGTAAGCAGAATGAGGATTCAGCTGAAATAAAACCAACGTAGAATTCCTGTGGGGTTTTGTACTTTGCTTAAAAGCTGAACGTAGGCATTGTTCAAGCTTATTTTGTTCTCTGGAAGTTATTGTGGTCAATGCAAGCATAATTTGTTTCATCTAGGACACTAAGAAACTGTCAACCACGTAGCTTAGGGAAGAGCCTGGACATAGCTGATCACAATAGATGCCAGCTAATGGGGATATGCAGACTTTTTTTTCTTGCTCTGTGACTTGACAGTTTTCTTTAATTCTTTTGAATACTGGGATTGTGTTTAGACTAAACCACTTCTAATTATACCCCAGCACAAACATATAGCTTATGGCTATATTTTAATCAGTTTCAGAAAAAGTAATAAAAATATTATTGCATATGTCAAAGGATGGTGTTGCTACATGCTATTTTAAATGGTGTTTAAGTATGGTTATAAGCATACCAGTACAATGAAATCAGCTCTATTCCTAAACAACAGTTACATTATTTGTTACTTAAAAAGTTACTGAGAATCATAATATATTAATTATCCTAATTATTCAGGCTGGTTTTAATATGTGTTGAAATTGCTTTAAAAAGTATATATGAAATATTTATATCAAACTAGTTTAATTTCTCATTACTTGTAAATTGTAATGTTTTCCCAGTTGTAATTTTTTAAAGAGGTTTTGTCTTACCTACACAAGTGTTTCCTCTCCTTTTGGGTTCAAATCGCAGCACTTCTTCAACTTGCTTTAATCTCTTTCATTCTCTCCGATTGAATCTGTGTCCCATTAAGGGTTGATACTGATTGTTTTTGTACTGCAGAAATTGTACTGAGGAGTGCTGGGGAACTGACTTGTGCTGGTGATGCTACAAGTGTAAAAAGCAGGGTGTAGAGTAACGTGGCAAATGTAGTGGTAGTGGTATTTGGGCGGTGGGAATAGCCCCAGAGCGGATGAAGGTTAAATTAAGCTATGAGGAAAAGACTTCAGGTTTTGCAGCCTTGTAGCACTGATCAGATAAGTGGTGAATGGTATCAAACACTCTCTGAGCATCAGTCACAGAGGGCAAACAGAAATCTAGATTGTGCTTTCAGAAATAGTGAACTGTGGAATCGGTTTCCTCAAAAAACACTGGTTTTAGAGGTATCCCCCGCAGTATAACGTTATTTTACCTTTGAGAACTTGGCCACTTCAGAATACTTGAGAACAAGTAAGTTAAGTCCATTTCGAGTATTAATTTTGGTTTCTAGTACAGTTTTTATCTGTGCCTCATGTAGACCAAACTTCATACTCTTCATTATGCTTAAATATTTGTACTGAAAGAAAAGTGCATTTAAGAAGCTTTTAACTGCATTGATCACTGGTCCATTCGATTGGGGCAGAAAGGTGCTTCGCTCTGGGGAGGTTGAACATGTCGTTGTTTTCTATTTCTGCTGTAGTTAGCCTCATAAAAGCACTGAATGTAGGAGACCAGATCTTTCTTCCAGCCTTGAGTGAGAAGGGAGGTGTGGTCACGAAAGGGCTGTGATGACTTAAACCACTCGCTGACCCTCAGTCTCTTTAATTATGACAATTCCTGGTTTCTCTTGCACAGTCCCATTGCAACCTTGAAACTCATGATACGTTCTGTTATCGTGAGATGAACTCTGTAGTCCTTCCTTAGGTGGACCCCAAAGGATTTGTCTGAATAAGTCCTTGCACACAGTGATGTTTTTTCAAATGTGGGCAACATTTCATCAGGAATCAAGCCGTAGAAAGTCTCTTTTCTCTGAGCAAACCCTCAAAGTCTTTAGGGACGTCCTAAACTTTGGAGGCTATTCCTGTTGTAGTTTTAGTTGTTAAACTGAGTTTGAAGCTAAAATAATCTTTTCTGCTAAGCTTTCATCCTTCATCATGAAGGCAGTACTTTGATACTTGGTGGGGGTGTTTTTATCATAAAGGTTTTATGTAAATAGCTTAAGAAAAAAAGTGTAAAGGCAGGCAGGAATTTGCTACCAAGTTGCAAGTGCTCTGTAACTGTTACGTGTAATAGTGTTTAAGTTATACTTGTTTCATTGAAACAGTAAGACTTTGAAGAAGATGGGGCTTAACTGATGCATTAATTCTTCTTCCCCAATTACAAATAAAATCGGCCATTTCTGATGCTGACAGTGCTCCGAATGGCATCCGTACATGCATATGTCCAAACTTTTTGTAACTTAGGCCTTTGTAAGAGATTTAAGAGGTCTAGGGGATGGAGATAATCTGTTATTTAGCAACTTTGTAAATTCGTGATAGGATTTAATGATGAGGGCATATCTGAGAAAATACGCAGTCAAAACCTGATATCAGGTATTCTGCCTCCTTGCCGTGGGTATTTAGACTGGTTCCACAGAGACAGAAATTTGTTCTTATTTTTTTTCCTTCACCTGTTGCATTCTTCAGTTGTTTAAGAAGTCTGTTTCTCGGTACTTTTTTTGAGAAGTACATTACAGCGGCTGGCAAAGTTATTAAGTGACAAATTCTGAACTACGAAACTTGAAGATGGAAGAGGGAGACTTTTTTTCCTTCCGATTCTGACCACATTTATTTGCATGGTTCCTTGGCCTCCTCAGCAGTGCTTTGCTATAAATCAAAACAAATGAAGTTGAACAAAAAGTCCATAAAAACGCATGTCCCAGGTTCCTCTGGCAAAGCTTAAAATCCAGTTGAATGCTGACAGTACTTCTTCACTACTACCTCCAAGATTCAGCCTCTAGTTCATTATCTCTAAATATCTAAGATTTCCATCTGTCAAATTCTGGCTATGTCACTTGTAGAAGTACAGTAGTAACTGCGTGGTCTGTGTAAGCCTCTCTCAGAGCAAGAGATTTGTGCTAAAGCTGACATGCTTCTTGGGGAGCAAGTGATATTTCCCCACTGTTTTATTTCTATTCCATTACAATGTGCATTTGAGACAGCTTCAGATGGCCTTCGTGAAAAGGGGTGATCTTTCAGGTTGCCAAGTATCAAACTGTTCAGGGTTTTATAGGTTAAAGTCAGTATTTTTTTAGCATCATTCAGCAACTGGTGGTCATTCAGGGCATGTTATAGAACAGTGGAGTCATGTGCTTCTCGGCAGGGGACGCTGCTTAATGATGGCACTGCAATGTCCTGAGCTGGGGAGGAGCAGACCTGCAGTGAAGGAGCGGTCTCTTTCTGCAGTATGAACAGAGAACTGCTTTACTCTGGCTTTTACAGATAAATGAATTCTCTGGAATAAGATCCTTCACTAAGTAACATTTTCATTTTTTTTTTATTCTTGCAGTATCAAAATTGGACACTTCAGGATAATTTTTACAACTCCGTTGACTTGAAAGGTCAATTAAATGTAACCACATGTGAAGTTAATGCTTTGAAAAGGACAAAAATCCTTTCAGTAAAAATATTGGAAAAGTATTGAACTGTCTTGAAAGCGAACAAAAATAACTGCTATACTAATCTGATGTTTTTCAACCAAGGAAATAATATTTAGATGTTGGGGTTCATTTAGCAATAGTTTGAAACCCTCAGAAAGGAAATGTGTATTACAGTAGTAAATTAATAAAAATAATATGTAATGTTCATTTAAAGGAACTTAGTTTTATGTAACAAAACCATCAGAACTTGATGAAAAAAAGTTGTACACATCCATAACCTTTTTAGAGGTAAAAAGGCTAGACACATACACAGGCAGAGGTACTGAGAATCCTGCCATGACTATTTCTGGGAGCTGTACAAGCACAGAGCTCTTCCACTACATTCACACAGCGTATGATGATGTGCTTTCTAAGGTTAGCGAGCTTACTGGGTTTGTGTCTTAGAGTTCAAAATTATAAGTGATGTGGTAATGACTTCGGTAACACCTGGCATGTTAGTCCATTTTTGAGAGTGTTTATTATAAAACTTGAATGTAAATGTTACATGGCTTTGGACTTCGCTTTCTAGTACCGTGGAGTGTTCCTAGGAATACGAGTATTTTGCTTTGTCAGAATTGCTGTTTCCCTCTGGTGTATTTGCTTTTAATTGAAGTCTGCTCTGTGATTTTATTATTATTATTTGCACAGAATTGTGCTCGTCTTTTTTCCTGCAAGTGAACACAAATAGCCTTGTACTCCTGCTGTGATTATTATGCATAACACCTCTGACTCAGCAGATCAAAAGTTATGTTTGTTGGAAAACAGAATTAATATTTTCTACTTTTTTTTTTTTTTTTTTAAACAGCTTAAAAATAGCTGTGTCAAAAGAGATTATGCTTTTAACATGCTAATCCACTAAGCCATCGTACATCATTCTGTAGGGAATGTTTTTATACCAGGCAGCTGTCTCTTACTAGAGTCAGTCTGAGAGGTTTCAGGTTATCACAGAAATACACCCATAAACTCAAATTCTTCAGGAGAGAGACTTCTTTAATATTATGTGTAACACGTGCATTATCAAATTGCAGCCTTTTTTCCAAGAATTGTTTTACATGTCAGTCTGCTTTGGCCTGATCTAAAGCATTCTGGCCATTTGAGACAAATTGATGATTAAAAATGGTGAATGCAAAGCCCTTTTCTCGGCATAGGGGCATTAACAGTTCCTGGTTTTAATGTAGAATATTAGATGGTGATAGCCAAACACCTGAAAGGAATGCTTTACTGATTACATGGAGGTTAAAGACCAATGAGAATTTATGCTAGATGGGTTGGAGACTGGGAAATTCATGGGAATTACCCGTTTCAGTTGCTAATCTTGCTCCATGTTCCTCTGACACTTTGTTTCCTGAAGTGGCATTTTCCTCATTCAGTGTTTGTAATTCTATACTGTCTCTGTGTAGAGAGACACACAAAGGTGGGAGACAGCAATACTGACTTTGCAGAAAGGTCTGTAAAGCACACAAAGTACAGCTGAAAAGTAAGTTCTGTCTTATCTTTTCACTTCAGAACTGCTCGATGCCACTGGGAAGAACAGTAGATATGTGTGTGAAACTGAAATTTGGCTGTAGGTTGACTGCTGCTGTGGGTGCATCAGTGACCGGGATTTTTTTAGTTATTAGATATTAAGGCAAGCAATTTGCTTTTACTTAGGTGAATTACAGTGCAAAATTTGTTGGAACAGCTTAGCAATAACCATTTTCATTTTCTTCTTGCTAATGCTAATTCAGAGTGGTACAACATGAGAGAAATGTTTAGTTATTACTACTTGATACTCTGTTCTGGCTAGTTATGGAGCTCGATTTGATGTTATCTGTCAAATTAGAGTATTTAACTTGAAAATGTGCTGCTGCTTGACTGGTGAGCTGGGACATTACCTACTGTGATTTCCTAGTGGCAAGATGTCTGCAGAGAACACTTCGAGACGAGCTTGGCTGCGCATGAAACTAATAGAGTTAGGTAGGGTTTGACACGCTGCTTCTTTAGGGACACTGAAACACCTTTTGCAAGTAGGGCCAATGTATTTTGCACCAGAGATGTGGGTAATCTTTTTTAAGAGAGTCCTCGTTTGGTGAGATGAACTCTGTAACTTGAAGTATGGTTCTGTGCTTGTTACACAAGTGGTCTCTGGACACACACAGCCATAGCTCAATGCCTTGCATTGCTGACCACTTTGTACCCAGCCACCTGCAAACAGCAGTGCCAGGACGACAGACGGGGAGAATATGGGAGAGGAGGTAGCATGTGGTACAGGGTAAATGAAACACCATAGGGCCTACACTGAGGAAGCAATGACAGCCCAAAAAACTAACTGCTTTGTTGTTAGGCTGTCTGCTATTTGTTTGTGAAAATACATCCTATGCAGTGCGTATAGATTATCTTGGTGATTGTAATGTTTGCAACGTGGAGTTTGGTGGAGCTGCGTGGAAGTTGCTATGCCAGTCTTCTTGTAAAGTGTTTTTAAGTCCACTGCTGAATAAGATGGTGTTCCAAACAGCCACAGTTTGAAAAACTGATAAGGAAGGAATTGTTGTAAATTGTTTTGTCCTGCAGCTGTATGCTTAATCGTCCTGGCAGATAGTCCCTCATTCCACCACGGCTGTATTTTCGCTCAGCAATTAGATGAAGTTGCCTACCTTTGAACCGATTCCTGGAGTTCGCCTAACTTGTGTGGAAACGATTGCTGCAAAAACAGCTCCCGAATCGTTTTGTGGAGCTGGGTTGTTAACTGCATTAGTAAAAGCTGTGCTTTGGCTCACCACTTTCACATTTAAAACCAAAACAAACAAAAAAGAGAAAACAATACCTAGACACTTTGGTGTGTGATTAGGATAGTTATTGCTCCGTTTGTATGTATGGCCAGTGCAGAAACAGAGACTGTCTCTAAATTCAGCAAGTGGTGTGTGTTGCTCTAAAGGCAGCAAGTGACTCATGTGACTGTCTTAGCAGCTGGGCAGCGAGATTAGAGAGCTACTATGTACACATTCCCTTACGAGGGGTCCAAGCTATTGCTAAATGAAAGTTGTCTTACTGCCAACAACTGAGTAACGGGCATAAGAAAATATAGTAAATAGATGTGTCATCAGGTTAGCCCCGTGGTCATTTCAGGCAGTCTTTAGAGTGAAGAAAAACGCCTTTTTCAAGATTCCTGTTTAAAAGAATCTTGTCTTTTTTTTTTTTTTTTTTTTTTTTTTTCCCTGACGCACCGACTTTGTGTGAGGTTGCATATCTATTGTCCCTTTAAATTTGCAGATCCATGAAAGTCATCCTGAAATGGCTGTTTCTGACACTGCAGGAAAAAATGAAAATGTTAGTGAGTGAAGAATCTTATTCCAAAGAAATCATTTATTTGTAAAAGTACTAAAAATATGCTTGTATCATGAAGTATTTTGATTTGAACTGAAATTGGCAAAGTGCGTACTTCTTGGTCACTTGCTAATTTGAAGACTTATTCATGATGTTATTCCTCATGTATTTCCTAATTGTAAGAATTTGTGAAGTTCGTTCCAAATTGTCTTTAAGTTTTCCTGGCATGCCAGTATGGATTAGTAGAATATGTATTCTTTTTTATTTTTTTCAAGTTTCCCTAATCTAATTTTTTTTTTTTAAACTCAGATGCTTGCTTTTCATAAGAAAGTTACTAAACATTTGTGAATGCTTTGTCCTTTATAGATCCGTGTTTACAGTTGCACACAAATGTTTAAACTATTATTTACAGATGTAAATACAAAACTGTCACCCTGTCAAACACCTCTGAAGGACTGAACCTCCTAAGGACTCATTTCAGTCCTGAGGACCAGAGGGTGTACACTTGACTGTTGCAGTCAAGTAAATTGATACAGAAATCAAGAAGACATGAATGTGAAGCTCCTTAGAGTTATTTTTAGCATCAACTTTCAGACCATAATTACGTTTTACAGACGAGGATGTATTTGCCAAAGAGGAGTTTTTGTATTTGAAACAACGAGGCAGGCAAGAGGTCAAGCCCTTGATAAATTCCTTATAGTAAAAGAGTACCAGGGTGTGTGTTCCTAGCCATCATCACTGCATCCCACTGCCTTCAGAAGGAGCAGACTGGTTGTTTCATTGCCTGCTTCAGGTTTTCTGGGTTTCTGCTTTCTCTCCTTGCCCATCTAAAAATGACTTGTTTCCTATATTGTTACTCTTATTCCACATTTATCTCAAGTTTGTGCAACTGTTCCTCAACAACAGTTCTGATTTATATTTCTAATGAAAAATGTAGAGCATAAATTTGTTCAAAGTTGTCAGTGCATCTGAAAGCTACCTTCTCAAGGTGGGCTGTTGTTTCAACAGCACTATAAAACATCTTACTGATCTGGTCCTTTTGTCTCTCTGTTTATTTTTCTTCGTAATGAAGTCTCTTATTGTTTAGTATTTTGAAGTCTTTGATTTATAGGCATTCTTCAATTGTTGTTTTTTAACTTGTTTTGACTCAAACTCTTCTGAATCTTTCCTTGCTGTTTTTAATGTAGTACTTTTCCATACCAAATTGCTTTTCTACTCTGCTTTCATCATTTTTCTGTCACGCATTTCTCAGTCTTTGCAAAAGAAAAATGTTTGTGTTCTTATTTCTTCCCTGCATAGCTGGATGGTGCTCTGTGACAGAGGAGCACTAGGAAACCCAGGGATATTTGTCTAATGGTGAGGAGCTCATAGATAAAGTGCTGGCAGATTGCGACCAAGGACATACCTGCAGTATGTATCATCCTCTGAAATGCATCAGATACACTACGTGTGTGCGTCAGAGGATTCTTGTCTGCTCTCCTCGCTGAGCTCCCAGCAATGCCCATCTCCCAGCAGAGTTTCAGCCCATGGGTTTTGCTGTCCTGTGTCCTGTACAACAGCAGTTCCCTGGGCTCTGACCTCGCACACTGGGGAAGGGCTCTGCTACAGTGCGTGGCTTGCTCTGGGCTGCTTCCCTGTGTCCTGCGGTGTGCTCTGTTTGTTCAGAGCACCTTGTGCACCGCTGGAAGAATCGTATAACGCCATCCTGGGAGGATATTTGCATGAACTGGACTTTGGCTTGTTTGTTTGCTCCTTCAGAATTATGCCCCAAATTTCTGCTGCCCCATTGAATGAGGGGGAAGCATCCTCTCATACAGAGGAATGGTTTTAAGCTACCTCTATCTAAAAATACAAAATGTTCTTTAGAAAATTTGATTTTCAAGTGGCCAAGGGCGAACAGCCCAGCAAAATCAGCCCAAAGTATCTCATATTTGTGTGAGATTGCCTTTTGTAAGCAGGTGTGGCATAAGAAAGGTAGGAAAGCATCTTGCTTGATATAGTCCTTCTCCCCTTGCACCCTCATGCCACTCTGTTCTTTACAGGGGAGTCATTGCGGTGTTGGCTTTTCAGGGCTGTTAGAAAACCATGGACACTCTGAAGGAAGCTGAGGTGCTCTTCCTGATGCTATTTCTGTCCTGCTGAGAGTTTCGCAGTGCTACTCTGGTGGTGTGTGCCACCTACCCCATATGCTTTCCTTTGACAGGAAGACCTACAACTAAGTAGGAAAAAATGGTCTGGGGGAAGTTGGTAGCTGTCGTTTCATTTTGGTTTGTTGTTTTGTTCACAGCCTGTGCTCTCCAGCAGCATTTCTTAGGGGTAGAGTTGCAGTCTCTCAACTTTTCTTGCACCGCTGGGGGCCTGGCGGGTTGGCTGAAAGCTGTTAAATCCATCAGAAGCAGGTCTAGATCTCTGGTCTCAGATGTGATCGCAGCATCTGAATCTTTTAAGGAGCGATGAGCTTCCCAGTGGTGAGAGAGAACTTTCAGCCGCTGCCTTTAGAAAGCGAAATCGTGGTTCTGGTATCCTCTGAGAAAGGAAGCCTTCTGGGGCAAGCTTGCAAGTAAAGCATGGGAAGGAGCAGAGCCTAGATAACTGAAGCACTCTTCTCCAGTAACTATAGATACTGTGGGCTTTCACGGGAGAGCAGTGGACAGGAAGAATGTTTGTTTCTAAGCACCGATGACCGTGTAAGAATAAATAGAGCTAAAGGAGGCTTTCGGACTTGTGTTGCTTTGTTCGCGTGCTTTAAAAAAAAAAAATAGCATCCATTTTTAGGATTCAGTGTTCTAGAGGCTGAAAAGGAAAACACAGCAGGCATCTGTCCTTCCCCTGTCAGGCTTACAGAGCTGAGCTGAGAAGTGTGGAAAGGAAAGCGGGGGGGAAGCAGTTAAAGTGTTTGCAGTTGCATATATGCATGCTTTAACTTTGTGTGTCACTTTAGCAGTGGTGGGTGACACTCCTGTTGTTAAACCAAGTGGGTAAAATCTTCTGCCCCCCGTTTACACAAAGCCACATTACGTTCCTCTCAGTCGCTGCCATGTGCGCTCCGGGGCTGCCCTGCGTTTCAGGCCCTGGATCACTGAAGGCACGTACCCAGCGGGATGCTCGTTCTCGGAGCTGTATATATCCCGCAGATGGGAGTTCACAAGCCAGTTTGCTGGCTGGAAACTTATACATGGATCTTGACAATGGAACATATTTATGCAGAGTTCTGGTATGCTCCCTAGCACATTTGATGTTTTGCCGCAGGCTCTGGAGACTTGGAGAAACCCTGCCCTGCAGCCCCAGCCCGTACCCTCGCGACGTTACCTACGCGGTGGTACATCGTTTCTGCCTCTCGTGATGGAGAGCCACAGGACCTGCACCTTAGGCACTTCGATACCAAAACGAGGCAGCCTGCAATGCGTGGCCAGGGTAAAATCCAGCATGAAAATAAAGTAAACGGCTCTTGTGGTTTTCCTGAGGGTTGTTTATTAAGAATCAAGTTTCTGTGGCGTTTTTTTTTTTTTTCAGGAGAACCTGTTTTGAGATTACTAGGCCTAGTTTTTCAAAACTATTGTTTTCGTAATCTTTTGAGAACACAGCCTTCGCTGCCTTCCACTGCAACTGCAGGCATTAAGTATTTCTGCAAATCGCTCCTTGGAGACCCATGCCAAGGACCTGGAAAATTAATGACCTCTTCTATAGTGTTCGATTTAAATGACAGAGATCTCCAGTAGATTCTGAGTTCTCCAGGACAGCGTTCAATTATCTGACTCAAAAGATTCGTTTCTGAATGACTAAAGAGGTTGTGGAAAAAGTAATTGAGGAAAAAAAAAATCCATCCGGCCAGATTTGGGCAGAAGTCACAGGAATGACAGCTTGACCACTGTTTCTGTCTGATTTCAAGTCTCCATCCCAAAGAACAGGGGTTCAAAACTCTAGGAGAAGGATAAGTAGGAAAAATCCGTCAGAGCTTTTTGATGGAGGCAAAACTTTTTTTTCCTTAGATTTTTTTTTTAACGTCTGTACTGTTTTGAATGAATAAAAAGCAAAGAAACAAAATACTGAAGCAGACACTAACTTGTAAAACTTCAGCCCAAACAATGGCAGTTTGGCAGAGCCATCTGTTGTCTTATGTAGAGAAGTTTGTCTTATGATGGCAAGTGTTTGGCAGCATCGTGAAATGCGATACTCCTAATTCTGCCAATAGTAAAATATGCTGGGTTTGAGCTAGCGCGTGCACCTACTGACAGCGCTGTCAATTCTTGTGTGAGCTAACAGCGGAATTGTCTTGCTTTCAACTCAGGCCTGAGATGAAGAATCCTGCTTTTAATCAGCTTGATAAGTGCTGATCAAATCTGTTTAGTAAGAATGATTACACCGGTGTGTGTATCAAAGCCCAGCATTTTGTATCTGACAGTGGCAAAACCAAACGTGTAGTGGCAGGCACAGGAACAAGCACGTCACTGTAGCTTTCCCAGAGTATTCTCCTGGTCTCCAGTAATTTGCTGGTCAAAGGCCAGATGTGGTGTTTTTTTTTATTTACCAACCCTTATTAGACTTTTTCCATGAACTTTTTCCTGTGACCTTTTGAGCCTCTCAAGCGTCTGAGCACCCTGCTGCAAGACGTTCCCCAGCAGAAGCATGCGAAGACCATGTACTGTAAAGCAGGGAGCAAGCCACAGTGTCTCTGTCTTGAATACCACACCAGAGAGAGATGTAGAATGGAGAAAATACAGGAAAACGTGGTAAATATGAACAAAGTAGTGAAGCAGCTTCCACACAGGAAAGGTCTAAGGAGACTTGGATTTTTCAGCCTGGTAAGAGACTACAAAACACAGTAGAGGTTTCAAATCACAGGCCATAAAGGACTCATGAATGAGGTAGATGAGATGAAGGAGGAGCAAAATTATCGAGAAGGCAAGAGAAATAGTGGGAGGTTGGTTCAGAACAAGCTAAAAGAAAGCAGTGATACTTCCCCAAAATCCTGTGTGCTTTCCTTTCCTCGTGGCCTGCTGTTGACTGGTGCAGGGCCCCTGGCCTGACCTGCAGGGTCTGTCACCATGCTGTGCTGGGACCTCGGACGTGGGACTGGACCAAGTTGCCCTGGCTGAGATGAGTGGCTGGCTGTCCCAGGAACCACGTCCGTCTGTCTGTCTGTGACCCGGTGTAGGTCCACCTGCAAACTAGTTATGCGTTCCTCCATCTTTCGACATGTAAACTGTAAAGCAGTGTTTTGTTGGCTAGAAACCCTTTTAATTTCCAACCTAAACTTACTTATGGTAAGCTTATATTTATTTTTTATGCCAAGCCTTCTGACTGTGTTTGGTGTAATTATTAAGACCTCTTGTGATTATTTTTTTTTTCAGATGTCTTGTCATGCTACCCAAATAAATCTTTTGCAAATCTGTGTTACCAGATTTGTACATGGTGTCCCTAGCAAGATTCTGATAATAATGTCTGTATGTCCCCTTCTGCACTGGAAATACTGATGCTTTTTGAATCATTTTATTTTCTTTCTTCTGCAACAGCTCTCTTTAGTGTCTTTTAATAGCTGCTTATAGGATGGTCATACACAGACATTGTCCTTCTCTGCTACTTCCAGGTGATGACTCCTCACTTCTCAGCAGAAGTCACTAGTCTCTAAGTGCATTAAGTTCTCTTTTGTTGCAACTTTTCATCCCCTTTCTGTCGCAGCTGTCCTTAAGATTTGTCGCACTTTTCCTTATGGGTTGTTTCAGTCTGTACTAAGCTTCTGGTACCTCGGTTTGCATTTTCCACAAATTTCGGTAGTGCTCACGTACAGGCATAAAAAAGTACATATGGAAATGAAAATGTTGAATCAAAAAAGACTGACAACCAGTCTTGGCAGCACTCCATAAATAACATCCTTCCACTTTTCAGAGAGAAATCTGTTGTCATCTCCTCTTGATCTGCTGCTTTTCCTGCCTGGCCATCCTGGAACTAACCCCTCTCCTCTCGGCTCAGCAAACTGCAGCTCAGGTGGTGGTATATCAGCTGTCCGACTGAGTTAGACTACAACTGTTGTGCTTCCTTTGTGTAACGAGTATTTTGGCATGTTGAAGGAAAGTTGGATGTTTGACATCGTTCAGCTTTTAAAAATCATGTTACGTTTTATTCTGTTTTCTCTCTACCTTCGTGTTTTCATTCTTTCTTTCCAAACATGCTCCAAGCAGGAGGCCGTGCTATCATCAGGTATAGTATGGCCTGATAACTTTTTTCTACCTTTCCTCAATATTGAACTGAGGCCAAAAAAACAAAGCCTTTCTGGATTTGATGCAGGTCTGAGACCCTCCCGTCTCATCACGTGGGAGCGTTGCTTCCTGTTAAATCAGAAGGTAGTGCTGAAATATCAGAGGTGGTGCTACGTCCGTGTGCCAGATACTTGAGTTTCTTTCATTGATTCACCTTCCAGAAGGCCCCGTGTTGCTCTCGGAGGTTGGAAGCAGCCTCTGGTTGTGAACCGAGGGCTGTGAACCTCTATCTTACTTTCCCTGTAGTGGGAGTAGCCAGTTGAAACAGTTGCTGTTGCTTCTCCTTGTAGTTAGTAGTTGTTGTGGGCGTTCGGCAGTCCGGCTTCATTCAGGGAAGTGCTTATGCCCCTGGTGACATGGATTTAGCCACCCAGTGCCTCTCATCCTCCCTGCTGAGCTGCGGGCACTGTGCTGCTCCTCCATCCCTCTGTCCTCGGAGCCGTCTGCGGTCCCTGCAGCCTGGCGCTGCCTTGCCCTGGCCCGCAGCCAGGAGGTGGCTTGTGTCTGGCCAGCCCGGGGCACGGGCTGGGCACCGTGTCCTCTGCCCGCGGCTGGCCCGGTAAACAAGGCGCTGGTTGGGCGCAGTTACCTAATGCTGGAGGTAGCTGCTCGGCTCTTGGGACCGCTCCAGAGAGGGGAACGTAACCGCTGAAGCTGCTTGCCAAGTCAGATATCAAATCTGATGAGGAATCAGGCCTTGAGGTTAACTGCCAGCAATTATCTGTACCGTATCTATACCCACGCTGAGTGATTCTTCACTGTTTTGTTTTTAGAAAATTAAAAAAGGAAAAAAAGCATGAGGTGTCTCAGTGCTGGTTCCCACAGCCCTGCATTTGAAGTGAAGTAGCAGCCCTCATCCGTGCACGTACAGCCTTTCGGCTACAAACCCCAAAGTTTTGGTGGCAACTGATGCAAGAGTAAGGCTGAAATACAAACGTCTGATGTTCTCAGCTCCCATTTGGGATACAGGCCCCTCCAAAAGCTGTAAGGACACAGATGGTTTCAGAAAGGGACACAGAAATCATCAGGCCTTTCTACCTTTTTTTTTTTTTTTTTTTTTTTTTTTTTCCAGCACTGAGCTGCTTTTCTTAGCCGTTCCTCCACACAACCCTTCCTCTCTTTGGCTGCTGCGTACCCATCCCTTCAGCAGCTGGGGGTGAGGAGGACGACACAACAAGTGTCTCGCGTGTGGTCGGTGATACATAGCACGCGTGGCTCAGTCTGACGAGCTTCCAGCTCTCTCTGCAGGAGGATGGGATGCATACCTTTCGTTACTCCTGCAGATTTCTGCGATCTGATAGGAGGCCGGAAAGAAACTTAATTTCTACAGCCAAGTCTCTGTGTGTTACTTTCTCGTGTGCTGCTGCTGACGGAAAGCTTGGGTGGGTGCCGTGCTGTCAGACTGGATTACCCAGTGCTCGCTGTCATGAACCCTTTCTTTTCTCCTAAAGGTTGCAGGTTTGTGCACTCACAAACATCAGTGGCATGGGTGTGAGCCTCCACGTCTCCCTCACGTGCCCTCTGCTACTCGGATTTGTGTAAGCAGGGTGGTTGCACTGGGAAATGTGGAGTTGTAACGTTATCTGTTAAGAGTAGAATAAAACCTGCTAAAACAAGTAGTGTGTAATCGCACCGGGTTTACTTCAGATAAGCCCGTCCACTGTTGTGTGCAATTAGACCAAGGTTTTTAAAGGATTAATAGTTATTATATTATAAGGGATTGGTCAGTGGTAGGAAACGAGGCTGCCGGTGAAAATTTTCTCAGAGCGTCCAAATGCAAAGATCCCTTATTTAAAATTTATCCAGTTGTTTAGCTTTTCTTAGCAGAGGGTTCATAGGTCATGAAAACAAGTGCTGTATGAAATTTCAAACACAATGGTCACCTGCTTCTAAAGAAAAACAGTAGTATTAGCTCGTTTTAGAAAGCGCCACAGTTATTTAACTACCGCGTTGTGCTGGCGCGACGTGCCCCTGCTCATTTGCATCCATCTGTACACTAAACTCTTTTGATTATTCTCCTGTTAATTTTATTTTTAGCTGCAGAAGCCAGCACGGGCTCCCGAGGATTTCATTGGCTTGCTTTCTGGACACTTTTTCCTAAGAAAAGGTGACCATACCAAGGCTGTGAATAATCCTCTCTGTGCTCAGATCTGTTGGACAGTGAGCATTGCCTTGCAGTTAAACCTTGCTGCCTTGCCTCTGCTTTGCTTCACTTCGCTTTCTAGTCCCCCCCCTTCCCGCCTCCTCCCCCGTTCACAGTATTCCCTGTTTCGTTTTTGTTTTGTTTTTTAACCGACTTGTCATCTGCCAAATAAAGGGGAGGGAAGCGATTGCTTCCTTATGATTGTTCTGTTACGGGAGCCTTGTTGTTCCTAATCCACCTATAATTTGTCTGTTTCCTCTTCCTTACTCTGCTTTCGCCCCTATCTCCTCGTCTATCTCCTCACCTTCATCCCCATCCCTCCTCCTTCCTCGATCTTTGATTTTGGAAGGAGCCGGGAGGCGTGGTTAGATGCCAGACGAGCTGGGTTATTACTTACACAGGGAAACTTCATCCTGTCTAACAAGTAAGCTATTCGTAGCCTTGAGGGATATATCTAAAGGGCACAGAGTTTCCACTCAAAATTTAAGTAGATTAGATTGTGTATACATATTTGTTGTGACTTGGCAGGTGTCCCAGTGCCCGAGGTCTTAAAACATATACTTTGCTAGACTCGAGGCGAGCTCAACTGCGTGTTTCAGGTGACGCTCTGGAGCGATGGGAGGCTGCTGCTTGGAGTTCACAAAGGTGTTATCCTCTCTAGATCTGACACAGCAGGAATTCTGACTACCGTTCTGTCTAGTCCTTGTGTTTTGTCTTGATATTAGCAGCTATCAGATGCTGCAGGGGGTGGTATAACCGTAAGACACAGAGGAGCAAATCCTCTCTTAACTCTCTGCTGGTTTGGATCCCGTCCTGGAAAAAGAGGGTTGCTATTATTTTTTCTGAAGCCCTCTTAAAATCGTGTTACAATTCGGGATGATCCAGTTGGAGATAAGTGTTGTCTGCCTGACTGTACGTTGTTGCCTCCTGGCAGTACATCCCACAGGCTAAGACTTTGCTGTTAAAAATAAAGTATTTGTATTTACTAGATTAAAAATCGCTATGCTGTGGTATTATCGGATGTTTCTCATTGTCATAAGAAGAGTTGAAACTATGTGACCAAGTTAGTCTACTGCTAATTATTTTAATAGTATGATCTTGTCATCTTGTTTAAATCACGAAATAAAACACAGCCCCGATACTCAGGTGCTGCAGATGCACTGGAGGGGGAACCACAAAGCTAGACCAGCTGTATTTGATGAAATTCCGTTTGGGATGGCACTTTCCCTTATAAGGTCCAATGACCAATTGTTTTGATTATTTAGAAGGAAAAAATTCCATGAGAACTGTTACTGAAAATGACTAACTTGGCATTAGCGATCTGTCGCTCTCGTAGAGCATTGGATGCAATACTGAAGTTGACTGAGATAGCTGAAATGTCCTGCTAGCTGCTCAACGCTTCAGCTGCTCAGACATCTTCACATTCATGTGTGACCTGTTTATTACTTTTTCTTGTAAATTGCTAGTGATATCTGTAAATAAATACCCCTTTTGTTTGTGGTGGGCTCGGCTCAACATCCAAGCCTTCGTAAATAAAAAGCAGCCTGTGTATCTAACAGAAAACTTGAACGCTTGGTGGTCTACGGGCTTTTGCAGCCTGGAGATGAAGCTCAGGTTTTACCATTTTCGAGGTGAAATCCTTGCAGGAGGATGGTGGCGCTGTGCTGGGGAAGCTGCAGGAGCCCAGGAGGTAGGAATTGGCAGGTCAGGTTGCGTGGGAAGGGAATACTCCTCAGAGGGGCAGACGATCAAGTGGTTTTGTTCCTTTATTTAAGCGAGGATTGGAGGCTGATAAAAATGCACCAGCTGATAAGCAGCACATCCAAGCACCGCTGCTCAAAGATACAGAGGTGGTATCAGAGAAACGGGACCGGGGTCTATCAGACCTGAGATGTGTGTCCACCTGACCCATTCTTTTGGCATCTCGGTGGCTTGAGAAGACACGCTTGAAAACAGTCAGTGCAGGTGCCCGAACCCGTTCCTGTTACCTATTAGAGTGGGCTGTTAAAGTCTGAGGATGAGGAATGATCTGGGGAAGGGGGTTGGGTTTTCGTTGTTGTTTTTGTTTTGTTTTCCCTTCTGCATGATATTCTTCTGTATGTTCAATAAAGCTTTGCCCTAACAAATCAAAACGGCATGACAAATTTACTGTTTTTTTTCTTTTTCCTTCTGTTTTGCTTTCCTAAGTACGGAAACGTAGGATTCAGTCAAGCAAATAACGTGCAGAACTGTCCCTTTGTAAGCCTTAAAATCGAGGCAGTGCGAAAGAATGTCTGGACTCCTGATCACTGGGAAATAATTAACAATCTACTGTGGTTCTGTCTGCAGTAGGATGTTACCTTGACCACACTAGTTCCTGTCAGTGTCGTGTGTGTGCTGAACTTAATTCTCGAAGCCGTATCAAAAAGGCCTACCGGTGCAGTGAGTTAGTTTCCTCTCTGAGGTTTCTTTGAGTTACTGGCTTATAATGTGCTAGTTTCTTTTCTGCACTCTGTTTCTTCCCACCTGGCTCCCTGTCCGTGTCCTCCTTCACTCCAGGATTGTCCAGTCTGGATGTAAATGCACCATACGTGTTGGCTTGTACTTGTGGTAATGGCTGCAAACAGGTTGCTTGTGGTGAGTTACTGGTCACGAAGGGTCTGCAAAGCCTCTGGGATCATGTGGCCTCCGGTCTGACCTTACTCAGAGGAGGATCACTGCAGGATGGACTGGTACAGGTCACTGCCCGTGTAAGTGAAAGCCAGAGGGCACACCTGGGCATGGCCTCAGGGAAGTTTTGATGCAAAAGACCGCAAAGGATGCGTCAGAAGGTGAGGGAACGCAGCGGGGTTCTCATGAGTGCCCTCTGAAATGCCCCAGGCTGGGGTTTTGCTGGTGACATTGCCACCAAGTCCAGGAGTGATGTATTTATTTTTCTCCCCGGATGGTGCACAATGCCACAGCAGAGGCCCAAGGCAACCAGGTAAAAGCCCAGCAAATAAAGGTCAGTAGCCTCACCTATGCCACACTGTCCGGCCCGGCCTGGGCCTGCTGGAAGCACTGTGACTCATCAGATGCGAACAATACTCAAGAAACAGCTACAGGATCCTGCAGAGGCTGGAGGAGGAAACCGATCCAGTAAGTATTGCATGCCCAATTGCACAATCATTTCGCAGCAGGGTTTTAAACTACTTTTTCTGGGTTGGAGCGTCCTGGCGCAGGTAGCAGCCTTCCCCTCGCCGTTCAGCTCGGAGCAGGCACGTGTCTTTATAAGCTGCGGGCTCCTCATCCACACGTATGTGCTCTCACCGGCCACCTCCAAACTTCTGTGCTTCAGCTCTGACCCCTGCGTGTCTTCTTTTCTCTTACCACCTCAGCCGGAGAATAACAGCCTTACAGTTGATGCTCCTTCCTTGCCATTCCCCAAATTCTTGCACATCCAACCCAGTAAATTCGGCTCGTTCACTCAGCTAACCTTGCCTAGTTGTCAGTCCTGGTTTGCTGAAGGAAGCTTTGCTGTCTCAGCTTCCTTGCACCTCCAATTCTCCTTCCTCCATTACCTACACTCCCTACCCTCTGTGTAAGAGCCCCATCCCATGAGGAGTGGCATGAAGTCCTCTTTGCCCAGGTCTCCATCCTGTATCTACCTTGCCCTGGTTGTTGTCTGGAGGAGTTTAGAAGGACCAGAGGGGTGACCCCACTGTCAGTGCTGACATACCTGGGAGCACGCTGCCCTCTCCCTGCCTTCCCTGGGGTGTTTGGCTATGTGGGGAAGGCACAAAGCTAGATGTGGTGAGGAGCAAAGCCATGCCAGCTGAGCCAGGGCACAGCTTGCCTCCATGCTCTCCAGCATCCTGGCCCCTCGTGTGGGTGGAAGGAGAGAGGACTGGGGGGCTGGAGGGTAGCTTGTTTTGGGGGGAGGCACGGTCGTAGAGGATGGGTGGTGTTACATGGGACTCGTGTTGCCTCCTCCTGTCTGCGCCCCTCACCTCTGCCCATGCGAGCTGCCCTTCAGTTCTAAGCGTGGGTCTGACCTCCTCCTAGTCAGTGCCATCTGTGACAATCTGTGCCAGTGACACGGGGATTATTAAATTTCTCTCTTCAGTACCAGACCCCACAAATACAAGAGCTCTTGATCACGGTTTTTGGTGCTTGTGCATTTTTCATATCGTGTGGTTTTCTTTCTCTTGCTCCTGCCCCCCAACCTACTGAAATGGCATCCTCCTCCTCAGGCCGATGTAGAAGCTTTAACAATTCATTTCTTTGCTGTGCCAAGTCCCAAACACGAGTTGCGCTCCTCTGCCTCTTTCCTCAGCTGATTTGATCTCCTCTCATTTCCTCCTCACTAATCACAGCCTTCCCCAGCTTTGGTTATGCTGCCCCCCTGCTCCAGACCTTAGTCATGCTCAGAGTGTTTATAAATCTTAATGCAGCCTCAAATCTAAAGCCACGCTGTCGCTGAGTTTCATTAGCGTGCTGAGGGTGAAGTGCCCGAGGAATTTCAAACTGCTTTGCTTTTCTAAAACCTCATTTAGCATAGTGGGCTTGTGGAAACGTAACAACTAGGACAGATTTCTCTTAATTTTGCACTATGCTTTACAGTAACTTGTAGGAACCACAAAAAAAGAGTGTGTGGGAGGGGGGGTTGACACAAATATGGCAAGGTAAAGGAGTTCCTTTTTTTTTTTTTTTTTCCTTCTAGGAAATGTTCATTTATCTTGTTAGCAGGTAACCTTGTAGTGCATTATCCCTCTTTGCCTGTTGTCTTTATAAATGAGGCCCTTGCACTTCCCAGGAATTTGCCAGGGAGTAATACCCTTCAGCTTAAGGACAGTTAGTTGCATGTTTGCACAGTTACAAATAAAATCCCAACTGTCTTTTTTCTATACAAATAATAATAATAAAAAATCAGAACTTTACATTCAAATGCCTATGCAGCAGTGCCTGACCATTTCAAATTTTGAAACAGTAACAACCAACTTAACCCATTCCGCATGCCCCAGAAAAAAAAAAAAAACACAACAGCATATGTAGTATGTGGAGGTAATTTGGAAAGCATCCTGCAGGTTTGAAGGGAACACAGTGAAAAGAAAAGCTGGGAGGAAAAGAGTTTGGATGTGGTTGAGAGGGAAGAAACCAGTCAGCATTATTGAAGTAGCTTGTAATAAGTGGGGTGAGTGGTAACTTTATTTTTTTCTGATTTCTCTTAGCACGTAAAAAGCTGCAGCCCATGTGAAGAGGGGAATTATTAGCTAAAAGATAGCCATCAGGTTTCAGAAGATAAATGAAAGGTGGATCTGAACCTTGAAATTGTCAGCTCAGCGGGAGGTGGCAAAGGCAGAATGGTGAAAGGAGGGTTTCCTGGAGAACTCCCGGAAGACTGAAATGGATTGTGCAGTTCTGGAAGGGGACAAGAAACAGGCAATACAAAGGTGCTAAACATAAACAGTTGTAGCAAAACACTGACCAAGCATTTCACATCTACCTGCAGCACCCAGCAAAGCATAGATGATGCTCCACAAGGAGACCACTATGCTAGCTGAGTTAATTAGAGGTGTTTCCTGACAGTATTTGGGATCTCACTCCTTGCACAACCTACTGTTTTTAAGGGTTTTTATTATTATTATTGAAAAAGTACCACCAGTGAAATCAGTAAATAAATCCCTTTTCTGAACACCTGTCTGAAACACAAACTGAGTGCATGACTAATGTAAAGCTCACCCTGTCACAACATTTTAAAAATAAAATTAAAGTAAAACATACCTTTTTGATGGCAAATTTTTCACTAGTTTACAGCTACTTTCCTGCAGCAGGAAAGGAGCTCAGGCGTCTTGTTGGACAGCTCGTTAGAGGAATGTACTCTGGGACTCGCGAAAGCATCTCCACTTCATGTTTCCATCTGCCCTCCAGGATTTTTTCCCATAATGTGCGTGAAACATTGCTGCATACCATACAGTCATAAGACTGTTTTTTATTCCATCCTTTTTGTCACCATCTTCCTTCCACCTTTCTGGAAGCCTGCCCTCCTGGCAGCCTGCAGCTGTTCAAGGCAAAGTCATGTGTGTGTGTGTTTCTACCGTCACTTCACGTAGGCTCGGAAATCAGGGAAGCTGAACTAAGTTGCTTTAAAAAAAAATAGAGAACTCTTGACTACACCGGTGTCTTGGATTGTGGAGAGCAAAAATGACTTTGCAGAATGCAGATTTTTCACCACAGACCGCCTAATATTAGTACTGGTGAATGCTTACTGTGATAAACTGTGTCTGGCAGGACTGTGGGGGAATGCTCTGTCTTGATGAAGTCCTAAATCTGTGTGTTTGGGAGGCAGAGATGGGGATCGAACAGGGAAGAGGTCTGTCTCTCGCCACCTGCTTCTGTGCCAGCGAGCAGCCCTATCCCTCCAGAGCTGTACGTGACCTCCTGCGCATTGACGGGCCGTGGAGCAACCTCCTCACGCTGCTGTGAGCCTTCCTGGCTTGGTTGCCCTGCCAGTAACGAGCTGATTATCTGGTGATTAATGGCAAAACTGTTTGGTGACTACATGCTGATGACATTTCATCAGACTGATAGGAGCTCCCAGATTAGTCTTGTAGCTCCAGGGCAGGCTCTGTATGGACTTTTTGGGAAGTTCTGCCTTCGCTGCCTGAAACTAGCAGTTGCTGCCAGTCTCCTGATCCCAAAAGTTGCTCTCCAGGTGGCTGCTCCGGATACTAACTGCCTGGCTTCACCTCCCTCTGCTGTGCTCAGTTGTCTAGGTCTAAATTACACGAGTGCTTTTAATTGTTCAGCAATCTGGCGTCACATCTCAATTCTTGGAGATTCAGGTATGCACCCCAAAGCACGTTGCATGACAAACTGCAGCAGAGCACTGTGAACCAACTGCTCAGCACACCAAATGGGAAATGGGAACAAATGCAGGGCTATGTCTTTATCTCATTAGCAAGGATGCTCTCTTAACAGCATGCAAGCACTCTGTGGGTTCTGCATAAGCAGAGCAGGCTGGTTGTGTGTATGCTAACAGCACTGTGTAGATGAAGCTGGTTTGTATGAACCGAATCAAAAATACCTGCAGTGCCTGCGCTGCACAGGTTGCAAAAGGCTCACTGACAACAGCTTTGAGGCAGACAACTGACCAGTTTGAAGAGGGATTTGCTTTGTTGCTGCATATTGTCCCTTGCTCCATGCTCTTTTAAGTCATTCGCATACATGTGGCAATAGGCCATTGCCTGAGATGTCAAGCAGCAGAACCCATTGGATCTCTCAATATATGTCTTGTTTCCACCTAAAGTACTCTGCATCTTTACTTATCCTCTCCTCAGTCTTTTGTGTTTTAGCTCATAAGGTTGTATGATACAGTCACACAGCATCAGAGCTATAGCAACAGTAGCAAACGCCATGTTGACTATCTGTGACACTTTTTATTTAATGTAAGGCTGTGGTGATCTATGAAGTTATTTTCTTTTCAGATAGAGCAGCAGTTTGTTGACTGTCGGGTATATTGGAGGATTTGCTGCAGCTTAGAAATTGGGCACTCTTTTTCATACTTTTTGCTTTACTTTGGGGGCTGGGAAAAGAAGTAGATGAGATGGGGGAGTCGTGATCAATGCTTTAATTGAAATAGCACCAATAAATCATATAAAAATCTGAGGTTATTAAAAAAAAAAAAAAAAGAAGAAGAAAAAGCACTGCTAAGCTTTTTCTGTCACAGTTTTGAGCCCCAGGCCCTGTTGTTCTGGCTGTGTGAGTAAGGACAGGACTGGGTTTCTGCTGTGTTCTTTGGGCTGCTGCATATTACACCATGTAAACTGAGGATGTGGCATGGGTACTGGGGGGAGATGACCCTTCTCTCAGTCACTTTATTTCTCTGTTAGGAGTTGTCTGTCCCACATGTGAGCTTCCTAACCATCTAACCTAACCTCATGAGGCAAATCTAACTCTCCTGTGAATGGTCTCTCCCTGTTGCAGTCACTTCAGCTTCTGTATGCTATTGCAATTTTTCAAACACTTCCTCCCACCACCTTGCCCCTCTTGAGCCTGTGTTAGTGAGATAGGTGATTTTTTTCCCTCAGCAGGCAAAAATTGTGGTGGGGTAGAGGATTTCTCCAAGCCCAAACGATGAATCACTGGTTGGATTGTTGTAGTCCAACGTTTTCTGACTTTCTAGCCCATGCTTATTTTACAGACTTTGCTATTTAAAACCTGTCCCTGCCTTCTGGCACCCTGTTAATTTCTCCAGTACAGCCAGTTCCTTTGTGCTGTCTGCATAGCAGACCTTCAAGTGAAATTGCTGAGCTCTTTGGTAAGTTTTACATTTTCAGCTTAAATGATGAGCACAGCACAAAGTAGCGTGACTGGTGGCTGCTTTTCTTCTGTGCTGTTCCAGTTTGGTCTGTCTCTCTCCGGCTGAGCCGGACAAGATCTAGCTGCACGAGATTATGCTGTATGGTAATAGATGTGAGTGGAGTTTGTTTTCAGTTCACCAGTGTCATTGTGAATTCCACCTGGCAGACCACAGTAGCAGGAACCCTTTTACTTGACAGATTATTGAAACTGTTAAAAACATCTTGTATTGTGTTTCAGGGCAGATGACTCTCAGAAAAGTAAAGCTTTTCATCAATTAGTCATCAATTAGGTTGCTCTGCATCCTAATTATGTTGTTTAAATGGTATATCCTAAAGTATGCAGGTTTAGAAAAAAATTCTGAAAGGTAAGGATGTAAAACAGTTTTGGGGGTGGTCCAAGACAGGCAGGCCTTCAGCAGGTTATATGAAATTTCCATCAGTCATTTTTGATAGAAGCTACAATAAAGCATAGAGTCAGTGGCCACGCGGGTAGGTATGATTATTTGGGAAGAGTCAAAGACTCTTAGGGTCCTGTTTTAGGGTCCTTTTGGAGTTATTTGGAGGCATCAGTGAGAATTAAAGATGTTCTGGTTCAAAACTCCCAAGTAAACTATATAAAAGGCTTTTTAAGGCAACTAAGGAGCTATAATGCAGGAGGGAGTGTCTTTAGGTCTCTTCACAGATAACGTATTAAAGGTAGGATCAAAGGGTAGAAGTAAAAAGTCCATTCTCAATTAAAGGAGTGTCCCACTTAGATTCCACAGAGATCTGTGCTGTTCATCACACTCATAAATGGTGTAAGTTAGGGGATGAGCAAGTGGGTGAGCAAGTTTACTATGGAGAAGGGAGCCAGCCGTGAAGAACAGTAGAAGGACAAGGAAAAGCATACAAAGCTAAGGGAGAAGGCTGCTCCCGAGCCTTCAAAAGGTTCTCCATAAAATTGGAAGCGGAGAGACCTGTGGGACAACTTTTCCAAAGTATGCTGTGGATATTAGAAAGGGATGTGGTTTCTAAGGGGAGCCTGAACTACTGCTTGGAAGAATGATGTGCTGAAAGTTGCTAAATTAACAGAAACTATATAATGGTTCAGGAGGCCCCTGACATGAAAATAGTTGCAGGTCAGAAGAGTATTGGTAAGAAATGTCACGCAGTTGTGACCTGTTCTTTTGGCTATTACTGGAGACAGAATAATGGGCTAGGTGTACCATTAATCTGTCCCACACACTTACTCTCATCTTTTTAGATATAAGAATGTCTTGTTTTACTCTTGGGACAAAGGAGAATAATGTTTTATATGGACATCAATTAATTCTTAATTGTTTTAGTGTAGGATCTCAGGCACATTTTGTGTCTGTGTTTGCTTGCATGTATGCAGGAATTGCTTTTGATTAGGGTTTATTATAAAAATGCCATATTCCTATATGCAGATTATGTAGTAACCAATGTTTGCTTTCACATAAGCATCACCAGCATCATAAAGGTAGATCGTTCCTGGTAGTTTTTGGTGTGTGTTTTGTGTGTGTGTGTGTTTTAACACCAAAATACGTAAAAGTACTTTTGCAGGTTTTAAACATTCTAAAAATAATTATAGCATCAACATTGTTTGTGTCACAGTCTTTCCAGATTTTTTAGAGAAACTTCTATGCAGTGCCATGGAGATTCTTAAAAAGCCCATAAAACCACAAGCATCAGATGGGTTAAACTCTAGGCAGCTCTTCGGAATCCTTTGGAACATTTAGTAACCAAAACTGAGCTCTCAAGATTTAAAGTGGACCTAAGTAATTTAAAATATGGAAAGCCCACAAAGAGATGCTGGTTAGCATTCTGAAATTCTGTTTTGTTTTGTTTTTAAATTACAGACTATTAAGTCATGATAAAATAAACTTTGGTGAATTTGTTTTCTACTTTTCCAGAAACTTAAGAAGAAAAAAAAAAAAAGACAAGCATGATAGGATTTTTTATATATTATGAAAAAAAGTTTTATTATACTCTTTCTAGCATGTTTTGAGTTATTTTCTAAAATTAAAAAACTGATTGTCCATATTTCATGACTGTAGTACAGATTTTTAAGAGTTGCAGATTGTTTCATGATCAGGAAAAAAGTTCTGTATGTAGTAGTCAAATCTAGATGAATGCTATCTTCATATAGTGGCCATTGTTCCACAGCAATTTAGATTTTTTCCTCCAGATGTTTCCTTTATTAAGTTAGAAAAAAAAATGTATATTTAACAAATGTTTACTAGTGGGATCTGTTTGTTTATTCACAGAAACATGAAGTGGGTCTGGGCATCTTAGTGAGCACATTTGTTCCTCTTGCCTACCCATCTTTCACACTAGTTTGAAAGGATATGTTTGTTTATCCCCACTCAATTTTATGCAGTTTCAGCAAATTTCTCTGTTTTGTGGATGTGTTTCAAGGAAAAAAAGAAAAAAGACTTTGTTGAAGTTTTGAATTTGATGAAGTATCTTAATTCTTGTATTTTTCTGCCTTGTGCATAGTACACTTTGCAGCATGATCTTTGTTGCACGCACGCTAGGTATTAGCAGTGTGCTGTCCCTAACATTAGACTGCGATGGTTGCCTGGTGTTAGTTTCAGTGCTCATGTTAATTCCTTATGTTTTAGCTGTTAGGCTGTTTCCCTGGGGGTGAAGTCTTCTGTATTGTTATCTCTAAGTCATTCTCATGCTTATACCCAAGATCACTGGGTAGGTATTTTCATTGTTTTTCCCACATCGTTTCATTTTCCTGCAGTAGCTTTAATGGTCAATTCTCCTGGTGCATGCTTGGGTTTTGTCTTGTCGTACTGCAACCCATGCCTGCTCTCACTGCTGTCCCACCATGAAGGACCATGCATACAGTAGACTAGAATTTAGTTCTGTGGAAAAGGGTTCTTCTGAACTTGGTTTCAGAAGAACCCTCTCTGAAGGGGAGAAGAACCTTCTCCCCTTTTGGGGAGAAGTTAAAGATAAGATAAATATGGCTGTGCATATATATTAAAAAAAAACAACCACTTATCAGTTCTTTTGTGAGTAGTTTGCATATGTGTGCGTGCTCCCTTTATGTGAAATGCTGTTGTACAATAGGGCCAATGTCTACGTCTGTGAGCAATTATTTATGATATCTTGTCCAAAACTGTAAAATGCCAAGTTTGATGGCATCGAGACCCACCTGTCAATGCCATTTTGCCAACCCTGAGGGCCTCTGGATGGATCCCTTGGACTTTTCACTTCTTTCCGTAGGCTTGTGAGAGAACAGCAGCTGTAAAAACCTCAACCAGTTCTCTGTTACTACAAGGTAATGTACCTGTTGGCTCTCTTCCTCTCGCTGCATCCCGTACAAAAGGCCACAATGGCTGAAGGCAGGGCTCTGGGGGTTTGAAAGCTGTCCCTCCTGCCATTTGGCAGTGCCGTGTTTATAGACTGTCGTGCCAGGTGTCTTCTTTGCTTAGGGGGGAAGCATGTGCGTACATGTTGTTTGCTGTTCAAATCTCTTCCAAATTACACAATAAAGCAAGCAGAAAATTAAATGAAGTATCATTTTGTGGAAATGCAGAAATGAGCCTCTCCTGGCCTCTTTGAGCTCCCTGGTTAAAGCACTTTCTGGATGTCAGTCTCACTGGAGAAAACTGGAGAATCTTCCTACCAGTGACAGGATTGTCCTTCTAAACATGGGTGCCAAAGGTGAGCAGGCTTTACTGGCTGTTTCCTTTAAAAAGTGACATGCTGTTCAAATAAATGTGTATCAGATCACCTGCCAAGAACAAAGAGTGTCTCAGACCCTTGCTTCTGTCAGAAGACTGATTTTAATTCAACACCAAGAAAGGCACCCCTGAAATCATCAATACTTTAGCATCTTTGCCAGTTAAGATTTGCCAGATTTTTCTTACGTGCCTGACTGTTTCCTTTGGTGGGATCAACTTTTCCAGCTGAGACCCTCCCTTACTGAATGATCACTCTCAGTAAGAGGTACCTCTTGGTTGGACCAAGAGTTCAGCCTTGGCTGGGGGCTGACCTGCTACCTACATCTGCTTTAAGATGAGTCTCCTGCAAAAGTCAAGTGTCTTTCTACCAAGTCAGATGGACTGAGACCTACCACTTGCCCTGAGGTCAAAGCAAGTCTGCAGTAGGCATGGTGACTGACCCTTGATGATCCAGGAAGGATGGTGGAGCCTTGCAGGCCTGTAGGTCCCAGCGTGCTGTCCTGGAGCACTGCAAGCACTTTGCCACTTGTGCCTACACCCCTTTGTGTGGCCTAGCAGAGGAGTTTGATGCAAGGAGGGTTAAATCCACACCTTTGATATTGGATGTTTTTGATGGCGTTGGCTGAGACAAGCAGACCTGGTGAGGAGTTTCGTAGTTCAGTTCTGCTGCTCAGTAGTGGAGGTGCTGTCTGACTGCTGTCTTGGCTCTTCTGCACCAAAGGAAGTGGCTGCATCGACCACTGGATGCTTCCTCAGCTCTGCTCCCCCTGCTATCCCTTACCACTGCCATCGCCTGACTGCTCGGTGTGCCTGAGCAGGTTTCCTCAGTCAGTATTTTTGCTCCTCTTCCAGCACTTAAAGAAAAGAAGAAAAGTGGCTTCTTATGCTACAGTAACTGCGGTTCTTCCAAACACGTTCTCCACAGAGGCACCACAAGTGATCTGTCCTTCACTCTGAAGGAATCTTTTTACTCCTTAGTAACAAATCTGAGGGAGGTCAGACCGGGCCATCCTAAACTTGGTAATGGTTTTCTCCATCGCCATCCTTAGCAGCAGCATCACCTGTCTTCCTTGGCTACTCCTATTCATCCTCCATCTTCCCAAACTGGGATGTCCGTCCGTGTTTCAGCTTTCCTGCCCTCAAACCACACTCCCAGCTAGGCCATCGACCTCCAGCCACATATTTCCCTCTCCTTGCCAAGCTAGGGCCTGACTCCTTCATCAGCCACCGCAAACCTTGACAACCCCCTCTCATCCAGCATCCAAACTCCTGAGACAGGACTGGGTCTGGCAGGGCTGTAGCAGACACTGTTTCCACCCAGGAGCAGATGCAGAAGCTGGAGGTGGCCACTTTCCAAAGCAGCGTGTTGGTGGCAGTGTGTACAGAGTGGCTCTTAGCCCACAGTGTGACTGGAAAGCAGCGTCTCGAGATGCTCTTGCTGCACACCACGCTGGGTGTTGTAAGGATGTGCACGGCACAGTTTGGCAGTCTTTTGCCTTACACCACTGACGGTAGCAGTCATGAGGGTTGACAGGCACAGCCTGGATGGACATTATTGTCTGCAGAGAACTTGGTCCTGTTCACGTGAGTACTTGCTCACCTGGGATCTGTGCGGACAGCACTTAAAGAATCACAGTTTCCATAGGGTAAGTAACCACTTTTCATTTTGTTTCCTTAAATAAATATTTAAAACCCAAGATGACTCTGTAATGCTGTTGAATATTTAATTCTGTCATTATTACCACTAATGTTTCTAGGACCTTTGTTCTGCTTTACAAACTGGTGAATTTCAAGAATCAAAACTTGATGCACTGCTCTGTATTCAAAACGCAATGACACTTGCTGACAGATACTGTGTTCTCAATACTGTGTTCTCATTATAACTCCCTTATTTTGAAAGAAAATAACCACGACACTGACATTTTCCTTTATTATGTTTGGACGCTCTCAACAAATGTAAGACATGCAAGCTAGGGGGAGGATTATTGGTTGTGTTTGTTTAATGTCTTCATTATCCTTTTAGTTTACATATACAAGTCATGTTTTAAAACATTTCCAAGTGCAGCTATTTTTTCAGATTCTTAAAGATGACCTGTGAATTTTGAAAAAAACAAATGTCCCTCTTTTAATTTTCAAAAGCAGGAACGAGTGATTTACTTTAGTGTTTGGGGGCTTTTTTTTTTTTCCCTTTGACTCCTTAGATCTGGTAAATTAAAATATTGTCTAACTGGCAATTATCTGAATGTTTGTAGGGTTGGCAAAATTAACGCCTCATGGAGACTAGAAATCTGATAATTTCTAAGAATTATAATCTGATAAATGATGGAAGTCTATTTTGGTACAAATTCCCACGTGGGTTTCAGGCATGTATGCGCATGTAACAGTGCATTTCACATTGTGATGCTTCTCTGCTTCATGTGAAGAATAATTTGAGCTTTAATATTCATTAAAAATTGTTCCTATCTCACCTGGTTGAGAGGAAAGCTTAGTAACACTATAAGCAGTTATGAGAAGAACGATAAATCTTTGTCCAGTATTCTGCCTCAGAGATTTTCTAGCACCAAAAGCTTCTGAAGAAGGTGGTCTGAAAATCAGCATTATAATGGACAACTGTGGTATTCTGTGTGTAAGAGAAAGTCCTTTATCCAATAGCTGACTTGCTGCCATGAAGCATAGTTTTCTTATCTTGTATTTTCGTTTGATCTCATCAAATGTGGCAGATCTTCTTGCCATTCATTCAAACATCTCCTCTTTTGTATGTATCTTGTTGAACTCCTTGTCTTAATAATGGTCTTGTAGAAGTTGAGATCCTGCATTGCCCTCATCTGGATCCACTGCATTGCAATTTAGCTATATTTGTGAGGTAATGAATAAGAGTACCTGACTTTCCTTCTTCACTCTGTTCAGTATTTTAAGTACATCGGGCATTTACCTTCCTTATTTACTTGCTCCCATTGCTCCAGTTCCCCTTGATAGGACAGTCTTCCCATGCCTCTGATGGCCTGTCCCTAAGGCCGTCTGCTTTTTGCTAGAGCTCCTTCAGATGTGAGAATTCAGTACCATAAGCATTTAAGTGAAAAATGTTGAATACAGTTGAGAGAGCATTATATTCATTATATTATTTTACACTTTTTTATTATTTTTTTTTAAACTGGAAATAGTCTGTGAATACCAATAGTGAAGGGAATAAGTCCCTTAGGACTTAATTCATTAAATTTTTGTGGCTGTCTGAAATGCTGTCTGCTTATTGTGAGCTACTTTAGGAGAAACATTTGGATAATGAAGCACTTCCTTTCTGCTGTGGCAGTGGGATATGTTGAGATAGGCATCACAGGGTAACTAATCTATAATGGTCTTGCTGGGAGATGGAGCAAGAAATCATCAGCATTTTCTCCCCAAAACAGAGTGATGGGGGGACCTCTGAAAGAGGAGGTGAGAGTTGCGTCTCCTTTCTTTCTTGTTAGTTGAAAAAAAAGCTTCCAGATTTGGTTTGGGTACTGGAGCTGTTTCTATCACCTGCCTGTATGTAAGAAGCCCCCTATAAATGCTGCACGGCTGCCAGAAAGCTTCAGTGGGTTGCTGTGGAGCACTTCTGCCTTTGATAGGTGTTCAAGCATGCTGGTTTGCTTACATTTGTGCTTCCCAACAGAGGAAGCTGGGGCTGTGCAAAGCTGCATTTGGTATCAAAATAACGAAAACTTGAACAGAGAGAATGGAAAATGAGACGGGAAAACTGGGGGGGGGGGGGGCAATATTGTGTTGTTCCAGGGCTCCTACCAGATACCTTCAGCTGAATAGGTCACATAGGGTACGTGTACTATACAGGGCTTTGCCCTCACATACCTGGAGGATTTGGAGGGGATAAACCTCTCCACTAAAATTAGGCATTGGGCATGTTTTCAGTATATACCTGTGTCATCCAAGAGGCCTTCTGGCAAGAAAAGGAAGATGTACTGCAATTTTAAAAAGGATGGTGGCAGGGAAAAGGGGGATGTAAGGGAAATTCCAGAAAGGCCCTCTGGATTTGCTCAGGCACACCTAGACTTGCCCTCTAGTGGGATTTACCTGTAGCGCGTACATCATTAGGATGCTTTATTATTTTTTTAAATTAATTTTATTTTCCTTTGCAGGTCACCTTTTAAGCTGCTATTTCCTGTATAATTAAGCAGAATGAAGGCATTAGGTTCTAGTAAAATTGGGCCTAATCCAGAAATCTTCTCTTATTCAGTCCTTTCTGAGTAAGAAACTCAAGTCTGGGCCCAGCTTTTTACATGTTTCACTGCTATTTCTAAATTATTTGTGGTCTGTGGATTTCTTGGTTTGTTTTAACTTTATTGAAAACTCCTCTGCTTTTGTCTAATTTTATTTATTTATTTTTTACTGTCCAGCGTAGAGTTAGTTGAAATGATGTAAGTATGCTGGAAATTGAAGTGCATTAATTGCTACTGATAATGCAAGAGCAATTGATTCATACAGTTTATAATTAACAGTACTTAATGTTCTGTGCATGGGTTGGCTCTTTCCCTTTTAACTTTTCCTTTCTGATCCTTTTCAACCCCCAGTCTTACCACATCCCAGACTTTCTGAATATACTGGTTTCACTAGAGTCTAGTCCATTCTTCCTTTTGTTTTTCAGACCAGTAAAAATGGGAAGTACTGGATTCTGGTTTCCTCCAAGAAGAGTCAGCGGAACTGGTTAAGACCAAAATCTGAGGACTTTAGTGGGCAAACATCAGGTGTGCATTGAACAGAGGCTCCTTTATTCCTGTTTTAAGTATATGCTTCTTTAAAAATAGTATTATATATGAGCTTTTGTGTAATGTGTTTGTTATATTTGATACTGCATATAATCACTCATCCTGCAGTTGTGAAAGCACCAATAAGAATGAGGATTTTAAGTGATATTGTGTTGAGACACAGACAGGCAATATTACTCATAAAATTCTTTCAGCTGGTCTTTGGAAAGTGTAATATTTGAGGATCAGTGTTTTTTTAAGTTTTATCTCCATTGCTCAGTCTATATATCCACACGAAAAAAAAAATGAAAGTGGTTATTTGCTATTCAGAAATCAATACTGAAGTTCTTAATTGCCTCATCTGTTGAGAAATGATACTGAGATAATAGTACTTACATGTTTTTTTTTTAATAAAACACTGTCATTGCCAAAGATTGAATCCATACTATATTTGTTCTAATAATGCATTTTAAGGACACTTAAACACAGTTCAAAGTCAGCTTAATTAGTTTTGATCATAAAGAAACAAAACTTGAATTCGTCATCCATATGAATGTGCTGAGTTGCATCTGGTTCAGCAACTAGATCACCTGAAATTTTGGAGAAGATGAAAGTAACATAATATTGGCCTGAATATAGGATGGCCTCAAGCCTGAGATGTGATCCTTGCATTTAGAACAGGAGTGAGAAGCTGTCGGTTGTTTAAATTAACAGCTAAACTCCGTATGCTGTTCCACAACAAACGCTGCTTTTGGCTTCGCGTCAGACCCTGCACATTGCCCATCTGCATGGCCTGCTATGCTGTGTCTCTCAAGTTCAACATGCATTCAGCTCCCCACCTGCCCCTCAGCATTACCAGACTACCTTGTCCTCTTGTCCATAGATGTTCGTACCCCCATGAAGTGCTCCCCACAACTGTCTGCCCACCCCCCTACTGTTGTCCACTGTCCTGTCTCAACCCAGCATCGCCCTGCCTGCATCCCGCCAGCTGTGCCTGCTTCTCCTCTTGTCATCTGCTTGGCATGGAAGCCACTTGCTGCTGTGACCCAGCATGGTCAAATTAATCACGCTCTCATACAGCAAGCACTAGAGGTAGTTCCTTCGCTCTTTGTCACTAACACTGCCTGTAGCTCAGGCTAGGTGGGGATTTGGCTGGGAGGCACTAGGTGGTAGCACTGCTTCCCCACATAGAGGCAGTAGGTGTTTCAGGACACTCTGGGAACCAGGTCTCGTAGGTGCCCACGAGGCATGGGTATGCTGTATGTAAACATAGAGGGGGCTGGATTTTTTTTCTCCCTCAGAACTTCAGTTGTCAGGAAAGAACAGGCTAAAATGAGATTTCATTCTATCTTCAGGCCAATGTGCATAGAAGACTGGTGTATTTGTTTACGGAAGGCACAATAAATTTTATTACCAGATTCTCATTAAAGTGTATACTGAAAAATCTTTCAACCTATAAACTTATCACAAACTTGATGTGAATGAGATCCTCCTCTTGAATACATTGGCAGCTCCATTTAAGTGTTTGGAATTGGTTTTCTTTTACTTTTGTTACAGAAGTACTTTGGTCTCAAGTCTCCAAACAACTGTAATTTTTTTCACTTATAAACAAGAATGTCACTTATGAGACAGAAACTGAAATTAAGCTGATTCTTTGAAGACCTGTGCACATTCCCACTCGTGGAATTGTGGTCCCCAAGCTTCATCCCATGAGTGGGAATGGGCCAGAGACAAATCTGAAATCATAAGAGTCCTTAAAGAAACACCTTTTCTGTTGCTGGGTATCTTTAAAGAGGCTAGTGGTTCCGTGTAAAATTTGGGGGAGGAAAGGTGGTCTTACAAAACTTCTTGCTTTAAGAGTATAGTATAGCTTAATCTGCTATTCAAAGACTGTAGGGTTGAAAGGTAGCAGGTTTCCATCTTGCTCTGCCAGTGTTTCTCTCCTCTTACAAAGTCAAGAGAGAAGTTACGGGGAGGAGGGAGGAAGAGGCATAGACAAAGACATACTCTGTATATGCGTTTCAAATGGAAATCTTGAATCTGAAGCATTCGTAAAAATGCACATGCAGATATTAAAGAGGCACACCCCCTTCTACCCCTCCTGTCACCCCACCCCTCGTGTCCTGTCCTGCCGCGTCCTGACATAAACACAGGCTTTCCTTCCTCCCCGCTTTCTTCCAGCGCCACGCTGGGGCTATGGCAGGGACCTCCAAGCTACCGAGCCTCCCCTGGCTGCCAGCTGGGATGCGTTTGTTGTGCTTATTGGGGAGGTGGCACCAGGCCGGAGCAGCTGCTGCCTGGTGCTCCCTGCCTGACTCCTGGCCGCCCTGCTCCACCTGTCCCAACAGCTGCCGGCTTCCCCAGCCCTGCTGCCAGGGGACAGGGGGTGGCCGGCCACCGAGCCCCCAGCCCTGCCTCTGCCCCCGGCCTTGCTGCCGTCGGGCCCGGCCCGGCCTCCTCTCGCACAGCTGTGCCAGTGGAGGCCATGGAGGGTGGCAGCTGCAGGGCCATGACACCGGGGTGGGGGGGGGAGTGCTGCTTTTGCCAGAGAAAGGCCAAATCTGGGGGCTTTTCAGCCCTGCCCGCTGCTTGCGTTGGGTGCTGCCCTTCTGCCGTCCTCCTCTCTGCCCCTGCCACTGCAGACCTCGCGTTTGACCCTTTCCATCACGGGTAGCACCGGGTTGGGTATCTAAAGTAGCAATTGCGCTCCAGCGATCAAATAAAAACTGTCAGCGGCTTCTGACAATGGAGGATTGTTGAGTACCCTGTAATCACAGGCGCCCAGTTGCTACTATATGTTACCAGATTGCGAGTTTAAAGCCGCTCTTGGCAACAGCTCAGATGAGAGCATCACCCACCTCCTGGAGCTGAAGGCTGCCGGTTTAGTTCCCAGTGTGCAGTACCCCAGGAGGGGCTGGGGTCCTCTCGGAGGACGAGGAGCCTTCATCCCGAGCTAACCTCAACGCTTAAAACCCTTGTGCCTTGCAGGGTGGTGTGAGGAGGATGTGGGTTTCCCGTGCCGGGCTGATAAAAAGCCTAATCTGTGAGGTTTCTGTTATTAACACATTGAGCCTCCGTTAGCAGAGGAGAATTTCACTTGGCATTACAAATTATTGGAAAAGTGTGCGTTTTGCTAGAATAGACGCACAGACAGTAACCAAAATGAGCCGGTATATCAGAGAATATGAGCTTTGCGCCCCGCCCCCCCACCCCAGGCTGTCAAAACGCTGCTTTTCACATCGATTTTCAAACACCCAGTTGCATCTCAAGACGTGCAGATTTTCATTCTGATAACTGTGTATGTGCATGTGTGCGTGCATGTGTGTGTATGTCCGTACAAACACCACAGGCACAGCTTTAATTCCTTTGAAACCTGAAGCTGCCAAAAGCCATCTTCATATGTTCTGAAGTGAGTTCTTTGTCTGATGCCTCCTGAAACCTGACAGAAACTTTGCTGTTCTCCATCAATGCCTGAGGGGAAAGTTGTGAGGTGTAATTTCAGGGCATATGTGGATCTGTTCATCCTGAGCAATGCATTTTAAGAGTTGCAGCAAATAGTGTAAAGAAACCTACAGGTATTACATTAGACCAGCTGAACCTAATTTTATTTTTAAGTTTTATTCAGAAGCATCACATAGCAAGTAAACTTCAAAATTTAAGTTTAGTTACAAACTAGTTGTTTCTTATTTTTTTTTTCCAGTCCCCTTTTGCTTTCTTTTACGACCACATGAAACTTGAGAAGCCATCTAAAGCTAAATCATTTAGTGGAGTTGGGCAATTCCCAAGTGTCCAACAAGAAGGCCTGGTTTAGGCTGCGATGGCCACTGTCATTCCTGGTGATTTGTCAGAAGTAAGAGATACCCAGAAAGTCCCTTCAGGGAAACGTAAGCGTGGTGAAACCAAACCAAGAAAAAACTTTCCTTGCCAACTGTGTGACAAGGCCTTTAACAGTGTTGAGAAATTAAAGGTTCACTCATACTCTCACACAGGAGAGAGGCCCTACAAGTGCACACAACAAGACTGCACCAAGGCCTTTGTTTCTAAGTACAAATTACTAAGGTATTAAACTCTATTTATCTTTCAGATTATATTATCTATTTTATGTTGGCCGTGTTAAGCCGTGTAAAAGTATATATTTGTGTACGCCTTCAGCTGATTGCAGAGAGGATGTGTTAATTAAAAGTAGCCATTGGATTGTTTCTAGAAATCTAAATTACATAAGTTTGCAAGCTAATGTCTTTGATTTTGTTTCTTAATTTGTTTTCTGTTTTTGTTTTCTGTTTGTTTGTTTTCTTAATGAGAATAGAATTTTCATTTGTATAAGGAATTGTCACAAGAAAAGAGTATGGACTGAAATTTTTTGGCTATGGACTTTTACACAAGTACTTTCATACTTGCCCTTATACCCCTGTTACAGTAGCTAAAACCCACCAAAACTAAAGTGTCAATTTAAGAGAAATGGCTCGTGTTTTGCTATATTTTAATTTGTCAAACTGTCTTTGTAGTGTCATGCTTTCAGTTAAAAGGTTCTGTTGCAAAGCAACCTTAGTGTAGTATTTAGCTGCCATTAAAAAATGAGCACGTGTGTTTTTTGATCAAAATAATTACTTACAGAATATATCTGTGTTTAAAGGCATATGGCTACTCATTCTCCTGAGAAAACCCACAAGTGTAATTATTGTGAGAAAATGTTTCACCGAAAAGATCACCTAAAGAATCACCTACATACACACAATCCCAACAAAGAGGCCTTTAAGTGTGAAGAATGTGGAAAGAACTACAATACCAAGCTTGGGTTCAAACGTCACCTGGCTTTGCATGCAGCAACAAGCGGTGACCTCACCTGTAAGGTATGTTTGCAGACTTTTGAAAGCACAGGAGTGCTGCTGGAGCACCTAAAAACTCATGCAGGCAAGTCATCGGGTGGAGTGAAGGAGAAAAAACACCAGTGTGAACACTGTGATCGTCGGTTCTACACCCGAAAGGATGTCCGTAGACACATGGTAGTGCACACTGGAAGAAAGGACTTCCTCTGTCAGTACTGTGCACAGAGATTTGGGCGGAAGGATCACCTAACGCGCCACATGAAGAAAAGTCACAACCAAGAACTTTTGAAGGTCAAAACAGAGCCAATGGACCTTCTAGATCCCTTTACCTGCAACGTTTCTGTGCCTATTAAGGATGAGCTGCTTCCAGTGATGTCTTTACCTTCCAGTGAACTGACATCAAAGCCATTTACAAACACTTTGCAATTAAATCTCTACAACACTCAGATTCAGTCCATGCAGAGTTCTGCATCTGCACACCAAATGGTTGCCACATCATTACCATTGGGAATGCCTTGTCCAATAGATATGGAGTCTGTCCACCCTTCTCACCAGCTATCGTTGAAATATCCGCTCAGTTCTACCTCATACGCAGTTTCTATGCCTGAAAAAGAACAGCCATTGAAAGGGGAAATCGAAAGTTACTTAATGGAGTTGCAAAGTGGTATGCCTTCTTCATCCCAGGATTCTCAAGCATCTTCATCAAAACTAGGGCTGGATCCACAAGTAGGGCCACTAGATGATGGGTCTGGGGAGGTTTCCCTTTCCAAGGGCTCTGTTCCTATTAGTGAACCTCTAAACACCCCATCATTGGACTTTTCTCAGCTGTTCAACTTCATACCTGTAAATGGCCCTCCCTATAATCCTTCTGTTTCAGTGGGAAACCTTGGAATGAGTTATACGCAGGAGGAGGCACATTCTTCTATGACTCAACTTCCACCACAAACACAGGATCCACAAGATCCTAGCAATAGTATAGGTCTTGGGTCTCTGCACTCATTGTCAGCAGCTTTCACAAGCAGTCTAAGCACAACCACCACCCTACCACGATTTCATCAAGCTTTCCAATAGGATGTACAAAGCTGGCTTGTTACTGTCTATTTGTAGAAATGCCTTAGGTGACCATTTTTAACTTAGTGCCTACTATAAGACATTATAAATTCTCTGCTTTTGTACAGTACCAATCTCATGAAGCCAGTAAGAAATTTTTTAATGTTTTGAAAGTGTTTATTCTCAGCTGTGTTTACTTTGTTGTTTGTTTGTTTTGTTTTTTTTTAAAAGTCTCATTATATTGTTTTCATTTTCACTGCCAATTGACACATTTAAAATGTTCACTAGAAAGTCATCCCAAGCAAACTTTCAACATGCATCCCTTTTTATAAACTTTTCAACCATACCAGCCACTCTGTTTTATTGATGTCAGTGGTAGAACTACCATTTTTACCTTTTATATATTAAGCATTTGCAAAGAATCCAGTTCAAATATGTATTGCAAAGATTCCTAAAGATTTGGGAAAAAAAATCCCTAGTCCCTTTCCAAAAAAAAAAAAACTCTTCCCAAATGGTGACATCTGATCTGTTCTATAATGACAATTCTAAATTTTTAAATAAATATAGAATTCAGATTTTTTCTGAAAACTTGTATGTGTATATATAGAAGTTCATATATACACATGTACATATATATAACATTTTGACTTGTATTGAAGTCATTATAAAAGGTGTTACAAATTTTGCCATTTTCTGGCTTAAATTGTTGTGGCCTGTTATGAATATTGGAAGAAAAAAATATAGTTTAATTTTGTAAAATCGTGGCTGAACAGAATTTCAACAGAGAATCTCTGCTTGCCTAAATGACAAAAGTTTCAAGTTGAATTTGGAACTGTGTTGTGCTTTCATGACTCTGGTAGAGGAAAACAGGCAAAATTAATGGCTGATCTTGAAATATAAAAGTGTTGTAATTTAGTAATGCAGAATATTTTGTCGCAGTTTTTGTTTTAATTCTTAACTTGCTGTTTTTTCTCTTTAGTAGCATAGAAAGAATACTGCATAGGAATCTTCCAATAGCGTATTCACATTTGTAGGCATCAGTCTTCTCCCAGCTGCCACCGCCAAAGGGTGGATCGAGTCCAGCCAGAAAGTGTGTATCTATTTTCAGTTCAATATTAGTGTGCAGTCAGAGAGTGAATGTAAATTTGCAAATACCAGTTTTTAATATTTTTTTTTATTGGAATGAACTTTTCAGTTGTGTTACATGGTGTGTTATGTCCTCCTAAGCAACAAGTTAGATGTTAATCATACTTTCTACACCTGGGTACTTGGTTAGGGACTTTTTGCCCACTGCCAAGATTTAAAGACAGGACTCTTAGGAGTGAAGTAAAAGCATATTGCTTACACCACTTTTACCTAATGCAATATATTCTATTCCCCAACCCCTAATAACCAAAAGAGGAAAAAGAAAAAAAAAAAAAAAACAAACCTGTGATGCATGAAAGCAAACTAGATTTGCTGTAATTCAACAATAACGCGCTTTTCCTTGTCATTTTTGCACAAGGAATTAAAAAATAGAAATCAAATACATTAGTATCTCTCAAACAATAATGAGGATTCATACAAGGTTTTAAGTGGTTAAACTGAATATACTTCACAGAAACAAAAGTTGCTCCCATTTAAGGAGCTCATGCTCCAGATGTTTTATCAGTAGCTCCTACTTTTTTTTTAATTCTAGGAGCAATATGCAGGTGTAGTTTTACTATTTTATACATATGTGTATTTAAATTTTATTACTGAAAGATAACATTTTTATAAATGTGTTTGTGTTCCAAAGGCATTAAAATAAGGATGTATTAATAAGGAAAATACCTTTTGAAATTCTGCAAACTACTCCTAGATTTTGGGTTTAGGAGCATGTTATCTCAAAGTGGGCTTTTAGCTCTGCTTCATGACTGCTTCCTCTGGTTTCTATGAAACAGATCGCTTGCTTACTTACATCTTTAGTTGAATGATTTGTTCAATATTGCTTTTTTTTTTCGTCACCTTTATAAAGGAAAGAAAAACACAGGTGAACAGAGCACAAGGTGAATGCAACAGAATGTAATTCTGGTTTAAATCAGCAACCACAATGCATATAGGGAGACGTTGGCTTTACTCTCAGTTTTTTAAATCAATTAGGGATGAAGATCAGTGGACTTCATTCCTCTGGTGGGCTCTGCCCCGCGTGGAGCTTCCCCTTGGCAGGGGGAAGCTGCGAGTGCTCAGCATCTCACGGGCAGCTCTGGCAGCAGAATTGGTGGCAGCACTCTTCCTCCTGGGCAGGGAATGTGCAGGCACCGGGAGCTTCAAAGCTGGAGTTTTTGGTATGGCATGGAGGAATTTGCTCGTTCAGGCATCGCTAGTAAATTTAATCTCACCTGCTGCTGCCAGATGCTCTGCCAGACTAGTGGCAGAAGGGATTTGATGTGGCCCATCTAACACTCAGCGAGAGGCAGTGCCACCTGCTTATCAGTCTCAGTTTCTGATTAGACTTGATTAAAACACACACACACAACAAACACTTGGCCAACACCCAGTTCTTAGTACTTAGCCGGAGTCCTTACCACTTGGTTAGTGCCTTAGCTTCCTGAGCAGGGGTTGACATTTCACTTCAGAGGTAGACGTACATTTCACTCGAGAAGTAGGGACCTCAGACAAGATATTGAACCTCATTCAGTCAGGGCTTCAGTCGGCCAGGTTAGCGTGCCGCTGAACGAGGATGTATGATTACGTGGAAGCAGCTTTGACGCTGTAAGCAATATTAACACCTTCGTGCTTTCGAATAATGTTCAGGCAGAGTTATTGGCCACTACTAAAATGTCAGTTTTTAAACCCTGTTTTCTAGGTTTCAAATTGATGCTTCGAGGGAGGGGGGAGGGCTGGCCGATCATGCACCACTCTTTGTGCAACTTCTTCTAGTAAGGTCTTTTTTTTTTTTTTTTTTTCTTTAATATATATATTTTTGTGTACTTGTTGCTTGTGCTTTATTTAGTAGTAAATTGTGGAATAGAGTGATTTATTGTTAATTTGGCAGTAGCGGTTTTTAAAAACCATATACTGACTGAAACATGAGCCAGAGCTGATTGCTTTATTAAGCTAATAATGAATGTTAAGAGTACATATTTTCAGGATCATTTGCCTAGTGAGCTAAACATGTATTATAGGCCAATATTTTTTAAAATAAAGCTTGGTCAACCTCTATGTTACACATATTACAAGATATAGCACTTTCAAAAGAAAAACCTAAACCTTTTAAGAAAGTTTCTTACAGGTTATGCTTTTTATTATAAAACCTTTTATTATAATTTGTTTCAAGTGCCATTAGATTACATATATGTAGGCCTTTGGTATAATGCTTTGTGTACAAAATGGTAGACATTGTAATTTTAAACAGGTACATTTTTACAGTGTTTTCTTATCAATTTGCTATATTGCACAGAACCAGTGTGTCTTTCTTAAGGGTTTTACAATGGTTTTTACTAGGTTTACATGTTTCAAACTACACTGTCTTCTACTGCCATTTTGAATACCAGTCAAAAAAAAAAAAAAAGAAAAATTAGGAGTTTGTCCTCACCAATTGTAAACTGTGTCCTCTGGAGTTCTGGATGGTAAACTATTGCAGAAATACTTACATGCAGTATTTGATGCAGATTTTTTTTATCCTATGCTATCAACGCTATGCTGCTGTCTGAAGTTAACTTAGGGCCTGATCCTGCATCCATAAGCGTCAAGGGGAGCAGGATTGCATCCTTCGTTATGTCTGTCTCATACACTGGTTTAGCAGCTTGTCCTGTATTCTTCTCGGTCTCTAGATAAGCCTCTGAAATAAATGTACTTACCTGTTATGTAGTAAACTGTATAGACTTAGCTGCCCATCCTGCATCTTCCCAGTGTACCATTAAAACCATAGCCTACTTAGCATGACCCTCACCATGCAAATAACGCCACAGTAGCTCAAAATGTGTTTGGATAGTCCCAAAGCTTTTTATGTAATAAGGGTGTCTTACTTTGTTGGAAGGCAGTGTCTTTTGATAACAGTTATCTAGCCCTGGAAGTGACACAGAACTATTGCTAATCATATGTAAACACTTTTCAGTATAAGCTTCAGTGGTACAGTTGAACCAGAGTGAATGTTTATCTCCTCAGAAACACTCCTGCAATATTGTTATATTGGATCATGCTGCTAATGTAACTTGGGATACAACTCCTCTCATGGTGCTACAAACCTCCCTGTCTCATTCAGATGTATTTTTACCCATAGAAAAAAGGACTATACTAGACCTATAGTTGTATGATATATTTTTATACTGTGACTTAATTTGTCATTAATGAACTTTGTACAACACCACAATGTATTCATATGCACTTGCAAAAGTAAAATTTTGGACATGCAAATTTAAACGCTGACAAGCCCAGCTCTTGTTCACAAAAATAGATGACTTAATTAAAATTAAACGTGGGCTTTTTGTACGGTGTGGAGTGAAGAACACACCGTATATTACTAAAAGCCTTTGAATTTAGACAAAAACTGGGGAAAAAAAAAGTATATTGGGGAATGATGACACACCCAAACCTGACTCGGATTGCTGAAATTATATTTTTTAGCTAGAGGAAAAATTGTTTGGACTTGTATGCTAAAATGTTTTAATGATAAAAGTTTTGAGTCAAAAATATAGAAAAAAAAAAAAGAACACAGAAAACCCTGCATTCCAGACTGAATTTGTATATGTTTCTTGCATTTAAAATTTGCTATCCTGTGATATGGGAAATCGAGTTGCTTATCATGTATATGTACTTTAAAATGTATTCACAAACTACTGTTGTATTTGTATAAAATATAGACAAAAAGATTGCATATATATTTTTGTGTATAAGCTCTGTAAAATAGCAATCACATTATGAAGCTGCAGCAGAACTTCATTTTAAACATTCACATCCAAAGAAACAGACTATTTATTGTCCACATACCCTGATTATAAAATATACCTTGCTGCTATTAAACAATAGTGCTGCAGCTTCTTGTGGCCTACAGTGTTATGTTTGCTGTACAAAAATATGTGAACTCCACAAAATATATCAATAAAATTACAGAATGGTTTTAGTTAATGAATACCTTATGCCTGGCATTTCAATAGATAATCTCGGTCTGCATGTTTGGGATTACAGTAAGTAATTTTAAATACATCTAGTTTTGCTGGGTGTACTTATTCTGATCTTGCAAAGGTATAACTATTTCTGATTTATGACTGGTAAAATGTCAGTTTTTCAGAAAAATCTTAAAGCATAAATGTCTGCGTTTCATGATTTCACCAAGGAACAGGCTGGATGATGCTACTGTGTCTGTGACAAGGCAGATCTGACTTGAAGGAAGCAATTGTTTGCCATCAAATTGCGCTTTGAAATGCTGTCAGAAACCAGAAGGTGAGTTTGGGGTTTTCATGGCGGGACTACTCGCGGGAGAAGCAGGCAAGTGATTCTCCATCACTTCGGATTAATGCAAGTAATTTGCGTTGATTGTTATAGTTTACAGGGTAAACTCTAAGGGTGTGGTGTGTGTTACAGGCACAGTATGTGGGTTGTCTCTCTGAAATGCTTCCAGGAGAAACTTCATTGTTTTGATCCCACAGACCTCCTGTCTGCCCGTGACCTTGCTGTTGAAGCCTCTCTGAGAAGCCTGACTAATGCACTGGGGGAAGAGGTACCACGAAACCAGACAAGCAGCCTACCCACAATTGCAGAAAGTTGCCTCTGTTCTTTTTCCATATAGCTGTTTCCCTAGCACGGACTGTTTGCCAGGAAAGTAAACGACTAGCATTTGCTATGTAGCTGTTTCAAATTCACATTTCATTGCTTTTCAGAATGTATATCGGAAATACCCTCAGCATTGTCTGTGTTTTCCTGCTCCTGGGTTCCTCTCTCTTCCAATTCTTTAATTTTTAGATTTCCTCCTGTACCCCCGTCTGAGAGAAATGATCGTTACAGAGTCGTTGGCTTTATCATACACAGACATTTCTTCTTCCTCGTGATCCTTACCTGTTTCATCTGAACTGACTTAATGACTTCTGTGTCACAGGTTTCTAACTCGCTTGGGAGGATTGGCTGTGTTGAGAATCAAAAGCTGTACAGCTGCAGGATGAGGAGGCTCCTGTCTTCAACTGTTTATTATCCAAATTTGTTTGAAAGGTGTAGAAAGGAGATGAAGACGTGATCCATAGTAGGCTACTGATGTATTTAATACTCTGCAAAGCCTCCACCACTTCCCCCGAGAGAAAACCACCCAATTCTTTCACTACTGTAGATGGTGTCAGCCACCACCCCTGGATTAACATGTCCTTCCACACTGACACCCTCTAAAAACCCTGATAAGTGGGACGTGTTTGCATGGATGGTATCTATGCTGCATTCAGGCATCTCTTGGTACAGTCCCTCCAAACATTTCCCTGTTAAATTCAGGGGGTTCCTCCAAGACTTGGAGGAGTTGGATGTTAGCTCGAACCGACCAAAGAGTGGATATTCTCAGCATGACCAGAGCCTTTGTTCTTTATTATGTCTCATGTGAACTGGCACATCTTCAACAGGGAAGGGGATTTTTTATTTTTTTATTTTTTAATTTTCCTTCCAGCATTTTCTTGCACCTTAAAAAAGGGAGTAAATTCTTTGTTCTGTAGTGCCCACATGGGTAAAAAGGCTGGGTGTCCCGTATCAATTCCTGGAAGGGCAGAGCTAGACAAAATGGTGGAAGTTGAGGATTTTACGTTAGTTAGTGCTGAGGGGCTTTCAAGCTCTTTGAAAATCAAGCCCTTTGATTTTCTTATCTCGCTTCTTCCTTTGGCAAGAAAAAGAATTATGCTTTGTGGAAAGGGACATTCAGAAAGATCACCGGAGCTGTACAAAAACACAGCCATCCATCCCTTCTTTGTCTCCTGTAACCACCTTTTTCCAAGCCTCACGTATGAATGTACATAAAGATGGCCCTTCAGTATGCCCTGCATGTCTGGTCTCTGTCCTCCAGGAGTGGGAGAAAAAGACTATGCTAGTTCCCCTCTTCACTTTATGTTTATTTACTTATTTTTTTCTTTCTTGACCCTAGCATACAGAATGTTTTTGGCAGAGAAATCTGAACCTGTGATCCAGAGCTTAGACTAGCAAGAACTGAGCAGCTACATGCTTTTGGCTTCCCTGCTTTGCAAATCAAAACATTGTATTAAGTCAGATAGAAATTAAGTTTTCCAAAGTGGCACTTGCTGTAGTTGGCACAGCAAGGGTTTGCCATCACAAAGAGGCAGCAAGTAGGTCAGCAAGATAAGCTTGATTACAAAATTTAGTCTGTGCTTAAAAGTTTGAGATGTGTAGTAGGGGAGTAGCTGCTGCTTATCGGTACTGGCTAGGGCCTCTGGCACATAAACAGCAATGTTTTGTTACAAGTTTTGGAACAACAGCGGAGATAAGTGATGCTGAGAATGACAGACCACAGTAGTATGAAGTAACAAGTTCCTGCTCACGTGCTGTATCCCAGGTAATTCACTACAAACTTCTCCAACTAACAATAAATACAGTGTGTAACACCTTGTCCGGTATATTATATATATGTATACTTTTTGTTGTTGTTGTAATGGCCTGTGTGTCTTCAAGAAATCAATATTTTCTGATAAATAAGTATTTTAAAAATATAATTAACAGTTGTGTTCTTCATTGTCATTCCACAGCTTTGTCTCCTTCAGGGATGTTTGTGTCATAAAATCACCAGCTACAAAGCTTGTTTGCCTCACAGTGGATTGAAAAGACATCAGCTAACAGCTGAGCGCTCTGAAAACAGGATTATAATGCATGCTGTGCTTGGTTTGAAAATCATTTGAATTGATGGTTTGCCCATGGCACTGATTTTCTCTGTCACAGTGAACTACACCGTACAAAGAAGAATGGTTTAGTGTCATTTTCATATAAATCAGCCAGGTCTCTGCTTGATGGGTATAAAATAATGCAGAGTATCAGAATAGCGACAGTTTCTGAAAATCAGCATATTGCTTAAACTGTTGTATATATACATATACGTATATAAACGTGTGTGTGTGTGTGTACACGGATGTATGTATGTGTATGCATGCGTGGGGGGGGGAGAGCCAATCAAACCTGGAAAAGTTGAGAAATGAATTTTATTTTGTTTTGTTTCCCTTCAAAAAGTTTAAGTTTCTCTGTTTTTCAAGTCCAAAGTGAATCGTGCGGTTTGTAAAGGTATCTCCTGGTTAACACAGCACTTGGTTTCCCAGGCAAGTTGGAAGAGCTTCTACCAAATACTTGATTAATCTACGAGAGACAGCAATTTATCTGCAGGGCGCACAGACTCTCATGAGGGAGGTGTTTGTCAGCTATCCTTGTGTAGTATTAGATACAATTTCAGTAGAAACATTGTGCAGGCTGTGTCTTTGAAATTAAGCTCACATCTGGCTTTTTGCCTTTTTATTAAATTGTTACACACGTGGTCATGGGCAAATCCTTAAGTTCCCTCACAAGTACTTACACTGAAGATGAAAATAAAATGTAGACTCTGTACGGTTAAGGGGGCTTGCCATAAATGAGAAATTTAAAGCTCTAATGTAGGGATATCAAACACTAATGACATGTAAGCGTAGACTAAGCCCCAAAATTCACTGAAGTCTGTCCTCACCTAAAAAATGTCTCCTTTTTCAGTGCCTGGAGTGTTATGCCAGTGAAGTGCTACATCAGTGCCCGATAGCTTGTGTGCTCTGTTCAGCCTAGGCATATTTCTATTCAGCAGTATTTTTGCAAGAAGCTTCTGCTTATTCACTAATACAAAGCACATAATATGCATTTAAACTGTATGAACCATTTTAATCAGGCAAGTTTAATGCCCCTTAACTTAGGGCAACTGCTGATGATTCGCTGTGGCCCACCAGAGTGCTGAGCCCATCTATTCAGAGCCGCTGGATTTAGCTGATCCTCCCGCCTCTGCCCCTCTGCGCAACTCTCTGATGATGTGGTGATTGCAGAGCCGCTGTGTTTGCTATGGCTGGGTGTTGCTAGTCCCTAAGCTACAAGTCTCAATTTCCACCACTGCTCTCTGTTGTCTCCCCGTGACCCGGGAAGGCTGTTTGTCAGCACTGCTACAGGGGCAAGACTGCAAAAACGCTCCTGGCCAATGTGGCTGAAAACACCGCATAAGGGGCCTGCCATGTGATAGCAGTGAACCTGCCAGGGTAGGCACCCGTCTTTGCACTGCCAGAAACTATTGATTGCTACAGGTCAGAGCTGGTATTTCACACTTCATCATCTTCGTACCTAAGATTAGCTTGTCTCGAGGTGCTCTTCTGCAGTTGTGATACTAATCCACAGCAGCGGGTCCCAAATTGTTATCCCTGATCCATTTGTGGTCAAGGATATTGGGGTAAATTACCCTGAAACCTCACCTGCCTTGCCAGTTCGGTTAAAACCTCAGAGCTTTCTGGTAAGGAGAGCCTTTGCTTCATGCTTGAGCACAGAGTAATCATACTGGGAAGAAAAAACAGTATCAGGCAACTGTTTGGCAGTGTGTGTTTGAAACGTGATCTTATTATTTATAAACTGGGGTTTAACCTTTTTAAATGTTTATTATTATGGCTCTAAAGATGTGCTGTAGAGTAGCATCACAGTTCTTGCAGATGTATTTGCTCTTGGCATTTAGGTTTACCTCTGACTGCTTTAATGGAAACTTGTTCGTATTTGCTTCTCCGAGGTGTCATTTGTCACACCAAAACAAGCACGCTCTAAATTACAACCTGGATTCTCTTCTGGCTTCTGCTTGCAGTCAAAAAAAAAAAAAAATGGTTAATTAGTGGCCTACCTTCAGAGCAAGCTGTGTGTATGGACTGGCTTCAAATAATGATACCGCTTCCACCTGCGCAATTGATTGTATCAGAACTGCTTTCATGCAACTCAGAGCATGGTTTGAGGTTGATGGGGTGTGACTGGAAGCAACATTGGGACTGTAAAATGCGAAACGAGTGAGAAAGAATGTAGGTTCATCACCAAACCCCAACCTGAGATCACAGAGACTGACAGTAAGTGGAAAAAAGAAAAAAGAAAACTTTGATTTAGAACCGGTAAAGAAAATTCTCAGAAGTCACTGAGACACAGGCTAAGGAACCATGTCGCTTTCAGAGTAAGATTCTAATTTTTAAAGTACTTAGGAGGTAAATTTGTCTCCCTTAGCATGATCAGAAAGTAATTTAGTAGAAACACTGTGCTAGCTTTATGCTGTAAAGCAGTTCTTAGCATCCCCTGAATGCCAAGACCTTGACGTGTTTGGTGCATTGCACCCCAAACAAATGCACGAATAAATAAAGCAGTGATCATGGAGAAGAACATAGTTATATGCTCTTACAATCTCTGAAAATCTCTGAAATCAGTGCCGACCCCCGGTCCTTTTCATGGTTTAGAAAAACAGGTGGCTGTTGAGAAGCACAACAGCGATGCACCTTGATCAAAATCAAGCTCTGCTCTGCGAGAAGGGACGCGGGTATTTGGTCCGTATCTGTTGTGGTGTGTCGCATCCGCACCCGCGCGTTAGACTGGGAGGCCCTCGGTGCCTGCCTCCTGTTTTGCAGATCCCCGAAGAGCGGTAGCAACTGACAGTGCTGGCAAACAAAGAGTTCTTGATATATAGCCGAAACACAAGCGGGTGGGCTCTCAGCTCGAGGCATGGATGGGGCTGGGCAGCTGTTGCGGCATCGGACACCCAGCCGTGTTTTATTGGAGAATAAAACACACAAGCCTGGCACGTAGCGGTCGCTGCCATGGGTTATTGCTGCTGTCACATCGCAGCCCTCAGGACGCAGGCTGTGTGCTTTGGTGTTACTTTTGTAACACCAAAAGACACAACGATTGTGTCTTACAGGAAGCAACGGGGCTGTGTCATCAGCGGGAACACGGGAAAAGACATTTTATTAAGAATAAAAGCGTCGTTGATTTTAAATCTGTTTTAACTGCATTCACAATGGAAGAGATTGGATGCTCCCCTCAGCAGCCAGCTTGGGACAAGGCAGTTGGCTACAGTAAGTCTGTTTTGACCCCAAAATGCCTCTCTTCCTACTCAGAAATTCAGTGGGTTCCCAAAAAACAATACCTTGCCACGAGAGGGGAGAAATAGAAAAGTTTCAGCAGAAAAGGAAAACAGGAAAATCACTAAAAAAGGACATAGAATTTGAAAAAAAAATAAATAAATATGGAAGATCTGCCCTATTATTCCAAATGAGAATTCAAGCAATGAAATCTGGGAGCAGTCCTAATACCAACCCTCAGTTTTATGAACATATTTTTGTTACCATTTTCTGCAACAATCAAAATCTCATATAATTATTCTTCTATAATTGCCTGCTTAACAGGTCCACTCGCAGACCCTTTGTCCACACCTCCTTCTCCCAGTGCCTCTCCCTCAACCAACTTCCCCCTTAAGCTTCTCTGCAACCTCAGTCTACTGAAAAGAGATTGTGACGAGTTCACTTTTCCCATGATAAGTCTGAAGTTCATGGAGCAACAGCAAAGATTGTCTCTCTGCTGTTTCTATGTACTATACGGCACAAAAGTCTGCACCAGAATTAGAGCTTTAATGGCTTGGAAAATAAGCCTAAAAATCCTTCCTCTCACCAGCATTGATGGATATGCTCATTGCAGCTTTTTGTTGCCATCACAACTCACCTGCACAGAATACATTTCCTGTGTGGATTCTAAGTGAAGACTTTTTCATGCAAACATAAAATCACTGTGCTGCTCAGGAAAGGAGAGTAAAATTCCTGTAGTCTACATTGCTTACATCATGGCATGCTTAAAGCAACACTAAAGCTCCTCAGGTCTTTGCCCCCACTGCCCCAAGGTGTCCCTGCACAGCTGATGTGCCATCATCGTCACTGGAGCAGTGCCCCAGTCCACCTCTGGCATCCCTAGCGCTGTTCTCTAACTCAGTTACAGCCCCCACCATGCACTAGCACCTATTTATCTAAATCTTCCCCAGCCAATCAGTTTCCCATTGCTAGGCGATAACCCAAGTTTCCCATTTTTATTCATCTTTTGTCCAAGCTGGCTTCCCTGTGAACTGAGATAACAAATTCGAGTACCAGGGAAGATCTTGTCCCTCATTCACTACAGGGTGATGCCTTTGACACCTGGCTGAGCTGATCCAGAGTTCAAGCAGGGTCAGCCCTCTTTGGGACATTACTTTTGCTTGTTTAGGTAAAGAGCTAAACCCTTCTCAAGGTGGAGGAGACTCCAGATCTCCTTGCAGATTTCTGAGCACCCCTGGAACCTCTTCCCTCAGAGCACCTGTGCTGCATCATATGCAAGGGAGCAAACCAAAAGGAACAAAGCACTTGGAAAATGCCACAGGAGCTGTAGTCTCATAGTAGGGTCTGTATTGGCAAAGCTGACATCCAAGATGACAGTTTTGAAGGATAGGAGATCCAAAATAGGGACCTATTTTTCCAAGATACTTGTCTGCAAGTGCAGAAAGACACTTGCTGGGATATTCAAGAGCTTTCGGCTGTAGAAGTCCCATGAGGATGCTGTGGTGCTGGGGCAGTACAGCAGGCACCAAACACTAAGGCAATCAGTGTAAGCACTGTGAATGTGTGAAAGCAAGGTGAAAAGAGCAAACAGTTCCTCTGCAAAAAGCACTGGGACCAACAAGGCAAAATTAAGTTTGATTTCTGCCAGAACAGCTCCGTAAATTTAGTGATGAGTTTACTACAGAGGATCAAGAAATAAAAGACATCTGCCCAAACTGCACGGGGTGTGATAGGAAGACGAGCCCAAGCCCCGTGTATAATGGCAGTTGCTGTACCCCACGGGTGGCACAGAGCACTTTCTGCCTTTATGCTGCTGTCAGGCTTGCTGCCCTGTGTAGGCACACATAAGCAGCCAAACCAGTCCCCTTGCTCCAGTCATGTTTAACAGGTCTCTTTAAGTGCACTTTTAAATTTAGTTGTGGCTGTGCAGGCTAATCAAATGCCAGCACTCACCTTCTCAGCTGCTTCCTCTGAACATGACTGTGAGCTGTTTAATGGAGCTAGGTGATCTTTAAGGTCCCTTCCAACCCAAACCATTCAGCGATGCTGTGATAACGCAACCTGACAATGATCGTTTTTGCCTGGAGCCCAGGGGAAACGCATTCACCAGTCAGTGGTTTACTTACAGCCAGGGCATTTCGCTACAGGCATTCAATGGACAGAACATCCTTCTTTTCTCTTGAGATTAGAAATTATGCGAAATACACGTGAGTTAATATATTTTAGTTTAAAATCCATATGCCGTGACTTTCTAGAGATTAACTTCAGGGTCAGAGAAGAATGTTTTCAGGTGAGCCTGATTGGGGTTCAGCTAGCTGTGACAGATGCAGTTCATCTGGGGGTGGGAGGAGGAATTGTGGAGAGGATAAAAGAGGCTTTGGAAGGCAGTGCAGGGTTCTTTCTCTCAGGGAAGCTTTCCAGTCTTTGTGCAAGTAACCTCCTGCTGTGCTCTGCACCGTATTATGCCCTCACCTATTCCTTTTAATCACTTTCTTCCTTTGGAGCTCTCCCCATCTGTGGACTTGAGGCCCTGCAGCAGCCCCCTAGTTATCCCCGGCAAAGAGGGGAAGGCCTTTTTGGGAGGAACCCCCTCGCCCAGGGTCCGCCGCCTGCCTCCGCGCCTGGCCTGGTGCTCCATCGACTGGGACCAGCTCTGCCTCCTGCAGCCCCTGGGCTCTGGGGGCTTTGGGTCTGTCTACAAAGCCACCTACCATGGTGCGACTGTGGCTGTGAAGCAGGTGAAGAAGAGCAGCAAAAACCGGCTGGCATCGCGGCAGAGCTTTTGGGCCGAGCTGAACGTCGCCTGGCTGCAGCACGAGAATGTGGTGCGTGTGGTGGCTGCCAGCACGTGTGCCCCTGCCAGCCAGAATAGCCTGGGCACCATCATCATGGAGTACGTGGGCAACATCACCTTGCACCATGTTATTTACGGCACCAGCAAGGCGTGGAGGCAGGGGGAGGACGAGGAAGGAGGGTGCGGCAGGAAGGCTCTGAGCATGGAGGAGGCCGTGGGCTATGCCTGCGACATCGCCACGGGCCTGGCCTTCCTCCACGCGCAGGGCATCGTGCACTTGGACCTGAAGCCTGCCAACGTCTTCATCACGGAGCAGGGGGTGTGCAAGATTGGAGACTTCGGCTGCTCCCAGAAACTGGAGGACGGCTTGTCCCACAGCCCCCACGTTTCCCAGCACGGGGGCACCTACACGCACCGTGCCCCTGAGCTCCTCAAGGGCGAGAGGGTGACGGCCAAGGCGGACATCTACTCCTTCGCCATCACCCTCTGGCAGATGGTCATGCGGGAGCAGCCCTACCTGGGCGAGCGGCAGCACGTGCTCTACGCCGTGGTGGCCTACAACCTGCGCCCTTCTCTGGCTGCTGCTGTTTTCCACGAGTTGCCCGTGGGCCGAAGTCTGCGGAGCATTATTAGCTGCTGCTGGAAGGCCAACGTGGAGCAGCGCCTCAGTGCTGCCCAGCTGCTGCCCAGCCTCAGGGCCCTTAAGGGGAGCCTCTAGGAAAAAAATGAAGATGACTCTTTTTTTATTGGCATCTCGTCTTTCCCTCCACCTTCCCTGCAAGCGTGATGGGTTTAGCCCCTCTGTGATCCAAAGACTTTGTTGCTCTTTTTATATTTAAAAAAAAAAAAAAAGGTTTGTTATAAGAAGATTACAAATAAAGACATTTAACTAGACTTTGGGGTTTTTTAAACCATGGAGGGGAATAGAGAGGCAAGGATCAAGATATTGGTGAATATGACTCTTTCTGGTTGCTCTCCGGTGCACTGCCTCATTTAGGGGGAAAAAATGGGGAATGGGACAAGCAAAAGAAATAGTTGTTTTGAAATAATAATAATTAAAAAAAAAAAAAAGACTGCTTTTGGGAGGTTTTGTACCTAATGTTTTTTGGTGTTTCCAAATATGAAATATGAATTGTTCTTTAGACTAATTCAGTTTTTGTATTTAAACTTTTCATAAATGAATGCAGAGTGTCAATGTGTGTGTGTGTGTTTTTTTTTCCTGTTCTTAGAAGTAGTTTTGTTGTTTTTGAATTGGAACATGGAACCTACCTGATCTCCCTGTTGACACAAGAGACCTTCCTGTCATTCTAAGACTGCTGAGTGTAAGTTGATAGACACATTAACAACCTGTGCTTTTATAAACTCTCCATGCTACCAGGTGTTTGTTGCGACTTGCTAGTTGGTATTTTGTAAACTGCAGTATCTGAAATATTACAAGAACATCTTGTGTGGAATAGAAACATCTTAGATCTTGGAGGTAAAATGGGAATTAAAAATACATATGTATGAGTTGTAAGGGAGATACATAGATACAAAAAAAAAAAAAAAAAAAACACGGATGAGGGGAAAAATTATGCTCCCTTCTTAATGGGTCAGTACCAGGTAAGACACTGAAAGCAGTGAAAAGGAAGACTTCTTAAAGCAGTGATAATGATACTTTGCCAGTGCTTGAAGTGTACATCATTGAACAATTCTCTGCTCGTGACTGCACTGTTTGTCTTATCTACTGTCTTTCCTAATCTGGTTGTAACATGTCTGGGAGAGGAAGTGCTCTAGGCAATGCTAGAGACAGAGAGCTCTGATCCTTAATTTATCAAAACCAATAATTATAGATCTGTCTAGATCTCAGCCCTTGTCTGGAACTATGAAGACCTGACTGCTGTAGCTAATGTTGTCATTCTGCTCAAAAACTCTACTGCTTTTTAAGACGGAGCAAGAGTGATGTTTCGGTCAAATTGTTTTTCTTCTTTCCCCTTCCTCCCCCTTGCTTCCATTCTGGAAAAAAATCCCAAAGGAATTGAGCCAGTTTCCTGGTTTCTGACACACATCTGTTCTCAGCCCCGTGAAATCCTGGAAATGAGCAACTATGTGAATTTGAGATGATTCTGTAGGTCTTTATGGTATTTGGGTTGTTCATTCATTGAAATTAATGTTTTATAAAGCATATCTAAGCTTAACTGTTTCTTGCTCTTCTGTCCCTCTTTAGTGGAACTATAAAATGCCTGCTTGAATTGAGGAAAAAAAAAAAGGTAAATGTTGGAATAATGGAATAACCTTCCTTTGTATTTTCTTTGTCAAAATGATTATGCTATAAAACCAGAACTTGTTTTTCATGTTGCATAGCTTTTTTTAATAAGCAGTAAATCTTATAAAAGTTATCATAATAAGCCAGTTACCTTTTAAAATGATTAGCTGAGGGCACATAAGATAAACTGTCAGATAAAGCCATTGGCATGCCTCACGTTAATATCAGACCTTAGAGGTTTTTGAGAGAATACCAGGTTTTTGGAGAATACCATTAAATTAAAAAAAAAAAAAAAAAGTTTTTAGTAGTTCCTAGATGCTCACAAGTGTTGTGTTTATTTTGCCAGTCTAGATAACATATTGATTAAGCTGATAGAAACTTGGTGCTTTGTGCTTATTGATACCACTGAGTCTGTGAAAAACACAGTGCCCTTCAAATTGTCTCTTATTCTTGATAGAAGAGTATTGGATGGCCAAGACCCACTCTTGAAGCATAATCAGCAATCAGCAGTGCAGATGTCTCTGTCAATTTTACTGGATTCTTTTTCAAGCTGGAGTAACAACTCTGCAAGGTACTCAAGGTGTAGGAACATCAGAAGCTCCAGTCACAACAATGTTCTCTCTTTTTTTTTTTTTTTATAGGCTTCACTCAGAAGGAATATAGAGTCACTGTCAAAACATACAGAGATGGGCTTAGAGAAGCCAAAGCCCATCTCAACGGAATCTGGTGAGAGATGTGAAGAGCAACAGGAAAGTTTTACAGGAATATCAGCAGCAAAAGGAAGACCAGGCCAAATCTGGGCCCACTGATGAGTTGGGCAAGAGAGCTGGTGACAAAACCTGTGGAGAAGACCAAGGTCTATTGTTTCTTCAACTCAGTCTTTAATGGTGAGATTTGCATTCAGGAATCTTGGGCCCATTGAGACCAATGGGAAGTTTGGAGCGAGGATAACTTACCTTTGGTAGAGGAAGGAAGAGGTTAGGGAACACCCAAACAAACAGGACACACACAACAAGTTCATGGGACCTGGTGGAGTGCACCCACAAACGCTGAGGGACCTGGCCGATGTCACTGTGAGGTCATGGTAATATCTGAAAGTTGTGGCTAGTGAGGGAAGCTTCCGAGGAGTGGAGGAAAGCAAATGTCTCTGCTATCTGCAAGATCATCATAGAGGAGGATCTGGGAAACTACAAGGCAGTCAACTTCACCTCAGCCCCTTGGGAAGTGGTGGAATGAATAACCCTGGAAATGAATCCAAGTGCATGAAGGACAAGAAGGTAATTGGGTGTAGTCAGCATGGATTTAAGAAGGGGAAATCATGCTCAGCCAACCTGGTAGGCTTCTCTGATGACATTATGGGCTTGTTAAATGAGGGGAGAGCAGCAGTTGTTCCTTATCTTGACTTCAGAGAGGCTATTGGCACTGTTTCCCATTACATCCTTAGGTAAAATGATGTCCAGCTGGGGGCCAGTCATCAGTGGTGCACCCCAGGCATCAATTATTGGGGCTGGTACAGTTGATTGTCTCTGTTAACGACCTGGATGATGGGACAGAGGGGATTATCAGCAAGTTTGCAGGTGATACTGGTGATACGCCAGGTTGCTGTGCGGTTATTCAGTGGGACCTTGCCAGGCTGGAGAAATCCGCTGATGGCAATCCTTGCAAGGACCTGCAAAGCCTGGCAAGTGGGACAGGAGAACCCCAAGCACCCGCAGTGGGGGCCAGGAGACTGGAAATCAGGTCTGTAGGACGGGCCCCGAGCTGACCGTGAGCCAGCGATGCGCCCTGGTGGTAGAGGAGGCCAACAGCAGCCGAGGATCTTCGTGGCAGCCAAGGGCAGCCCCAGCTCCTCCAGGGCATCCCCAGGAAGGGTGTCCCCGCTGCTCAGCCCTGCAGGGACGGGTCTGGGGGGCTGCTTTGGCACCTCGGGACTCCGCTGGAGCAAGGAGGGCATTGGGGGACTGGAAGGAGTGCAGCAAGGGGCCGCTGAGATGGGGAAGGGCCTCGGGGAGATGCTGGGGCTGCTCAGCACAAAAATGAGAGGGTTCAGAGGGATTTACCTGCTTGTGTAAAGGCTTGGGAGGGAATAAAGATGGAGCCAGGCACTTCTCAGCAGCACCCAGTGACAGGTCAAGAGGCGCAAACTGATGTACAGAAAATTCTACTAAAAATTAAGCAAAACTTTTCTTCCTGTGAGGATGGTCGAATGCTGGAATGGGTCACCCAGAGAGGTTGGGGAATCAACCTGGGAGACCTTGTTCAGAGCAAATGGACATGGCACTGAGCAGGGGGGTAGGCTAGGCAATCTCCGGAGGTCCCTTCCAACCTCAATAAGTCTGCAATTATAATAACACTTAGAGATGGCTGAGCTCCTGAGACCTCCTACAAAAATACTTCTAGCAAAAACCTATACTCTTTCCTCTAGGGACATCATAAATGCAAGGCACATTTTGATTCTTAGCAATGGCTTTGTTGTCTTGGGGGGTCAGGTTGGAATTTTGTGCTTTTTCTTTTCTTCACGCGTTAATATCAGTAGACCTACCAGAAAGTTTTGGCAGATTTCTCATTCTTGATATTCTGAAAACTATGAATTATTACATATTAATTATAAAATGATAATTCATAAAAAAAAAAAGTTAATTCCGTGAAGATCTTTTTTCCATCTATTCTTATATTTTTGTATTTAATCCACCGGAGTCTTATCCTCTGTTTTCTTCGTTTCAGGTTTCTAGAATATGCCAGATTTAGAAGCAAGAAGGCATTAAAACCAACAAGAGGAGCTGCACATTGCACTTTGCTCTCTCTCACACTTGCATATATCCGTATAAAATGCTAGAAGAGGACACATGATGCTAGCAGAGCGCTGCTTCAGACAATTGTGTTATAGCTCCTGTGGAATTCTGTTCATCTGAATTTTCCCCCAAGCCTGGAAGCTGATTTTTTTTTCTTTCTTTCCTTCCCCATATGTATGTATGCAACACGTGATGTTTCAGATGCTTAGTAAGTCACAGTTACAAGTAAAGGTAATCTTTAAGGGATAAAAACTCCAGGGATATCTTATTTGTTCTCCTCATTCCTGAAAGTGATCACCTGCAGCTTATCAACCATAACAAAGGATTTACTGAAGGCCTGGAGAAAGTGCTACAACCATTTAATTGTAGTTTACCAACGTCTTTCTGTACTTTCTGAGCATGAAATACTCATGAAGCCAGTGCACAGCTCATTTGTCCACTTCCAGTTTGGGTTGCAGAGGTCAAAGGAGGGAGGAATTTTTTTTATTACTGCTTGTGGTGGAAGCAGAGTGTTGACATCAGTATCACCTTGTCCTGACATAAAACATAAAAAGGGACATTGCTTTTTCTGTCTGTGGACTAGATGCCTCAGCAGGCTATATAAAGGCATAATGAGCTTGAAAGGCTGAACTAGCATTCTCATCCTGATCACCTCTGGGAAGCCTGGGACCCCACATTGCACGGATTCAGCCAGTGCAGCATCACTGGCACTGCAGTGCATCCAGAGGCTGTGCCCTCCAGCCTCCTGCCAGCCAGGTACGCCCTGTTGGGTTTAGCATAGGTCTCCTCAAATGAGTGTGACCACATCATCCCGACTGTGACTAGGAAGGAACAAAGCCTCAGTTGTCCTGATGGGTAAGTGTCAGGTGTCTCATGTCAGACCATTAACTAAGTTCCACAGCATGATAACCAATTTGTGGGAAGGATGAGAAGGGAGGAGAGAAAAAAAAATGGAAATATAACTTTACTATTCTGTATTACTTTCATCTTACAGTCATATAAGCTATTACTGAAGGTTTAGGACCTTTAGTTTCCAAGTAGATGTATCTACAGATATTTCATAACTTTTTTTTCTTTTTTTTTTCTTTTTTTTTTTTTTTTAAGAGGCATAAACTGCAGTTCCTATAGTACTCTTTTAGGGTGGTGTGGGAGCATTACTGTTAGACAAATTTGCTAATTAAGCAGGCAATGGTTATCTATTTCACTGTTACATAGCTTCTGGCTTCCCATCATCAGGAAGCCCCTGTAGCCCTGCTCTTGGCATGTTCTGTTTGCTTCTCTTTCCTTAGAGGCTTCTTCTGTGTCCACTTATTTCATATTCCTTTTTTGTTTTGTGTTGTTTTTCTGCTGTGATACTGTATCTCAGCCCAGAAAGCAAGAGGTAACAACACTATCTTCATGTAATAAAAACACTATATAATTAGGAAGTGGGGGCATCATTAATACAAGATGGGAAGCATGAAGATTGTTGGATTGCTTTTGTATTCAATGGTAAGAAATTCTGGACCTTTCTGAGCTGGACCACATTTCATATCATTTACCACAGACTCCAAATGCAAATAATTTCAGCAATCACAATCCAGAGTTATTTTTACACTCCCTATTTTTACCTTCATGTATTTTATGATTATAATCTAAACATAGGCATCTAGTTTTATTCTCTGCAGCAAAGCAAAGAAAAAATGTTTTTACAGAATACCACAAATATTTGTAAAATCAATGGGGGCTTAAGTGGATGCTTAATATTTGTATTGGTGTGGGTTTTTTGCATTATTAGCATCTGTGTTTATAAATGCCAGGACTAGAACAAAGATATAAATAGGGGTAGAAAATTAATGATTACTTTTAACATGAACTATATGCTGAATATTTTACTTGTACTTTATTTTAGTCATTCATCTGCTGCAAATATCTCATACAGCGTTCAAAGAGCCTCTTTCTATGCTTCACTTAACCCAGCTGCCAAATATTTGTCTGCCTGTCAAACGAACAGCCTTTAAACCAGTTAAAGACAGAAAATGGAACAACAGCAACAAAAGTCCACTGGCTTCTGTCCCAGTACGCCGTCAGCTCAGGATGCCATGGGACAATTTGATAGCAGAGGCACCATCCGACCTGGATTTGTCGGCGCACGAGGCTGAGTTGTTGCGCTCCCTACCCAGCCCGGCGTTCAATAGCCCGAGTGTTCGGCAGAGCAGGGAGGTGACTGCATTCGCCTTTGCAGGGCACCTGGGATAATAGGGTAATTCATAACTTAATAAATATTCTACTGCACATGTGCCAGGCTACAAAGAGCAAAGTAGGCTGCGTATTGGAAATGTAAATGTCCAGCCCTTTTTAAGTTATTCCCCCCCAAATGGGGCGGAAGGAAAAGCCAGTTTTATTTTCAGGCCATGTGTTTTGCTCAGCCACTTCAAAAATGGTGAAAGAGTTTTGATTCACATATGCCACCAGTGAAAGTGGCCCCAGAGACCAATATGGAAAGTTGCACCTTAACAGCGGTATTAAAAAAGCTGAGTGTTCACGTGGGAATTCACACACCGGGGAGGCTGTGTTTTCTTAATAGTAGTTAATAGTAGATATTGCGTAATACAATAAGTTTAGACAGATAGCTATCATATACTTTGGCCACAACCTTGTTTCTCTTATCCAATAGTTTCATTAACGGGATTTGCAGACAGCACAAAAGCCACACACGCAGTTTTTAAAGGGCTGTATCACTGTGTTGACAAGTCACCTGAATTTCTCTTTGCATATAAAGCAACAGAACCTCTCCAAGCACTTAAAATTCTACAAGCTTATATAGCTTTTGGGAATTAAATTATTAGATATTTTCTGATTTAAAGGGAAAAAATGGATGTTCTTTACTTCTAATATCTCCTTCATTTCAGAGGCTGCCGTTCAGAGGCAAACAATTTCTTTGATTTTTTTTTTTTTGTTCAACTTGATTATTTTCATATCGCATGTCTTATTTTATCAAGTTGTATGTTGAAGTACAAACTGTGCTTAGAAAAAGTGTCCTAACCATAAAAATTAGCGGTACCTGACAAAATCATAGCAAGGATAGCATGAAAGAGCCATTATTTGTGCAGGCAGACAAGGGGTGGCTGGAGGAGGCAATGAGGCAAACCCAAAACTCAAAAAAAAAAAAAAAAAAAAGCAATTTGATGCAAGTTTTTCAGTGACATTCCCCTTTGAAGAATCATCTTATGATGGTGTTTGAATTTCTGTCCCATATGCTAGAGGTACCTGCTCACTGGGCTGTCAGTGAAAGAAACAAAATTTCTATAATTTATAATACATTATGTACACTACGATTTAAATAGTAAAAAGCTCAATTTTCCATATCAAAGGTGTTTTTTTTCTTTTTCTTTTTTTTTTTCCAGGAAATGGGAGAAGTAGTCGCATATACATTTGTGCCAGCCAGAACAAAGTGGCTGGCTCTACCTCACACCAGGAATATTTCACAAGAGCGTGTTTGAAGCAGTTCTTCCTCTGAATGCATCAGGGACTCTCAGAAAGGAAATGTACCTGCTGCAAGTTGGCAGAAAGGAGGCCACTGATAGAGCAAAGTACAGGCTGGGTGGTCTTAGAAACATCTTCAAACAAACGAAACTATTGAAAGATGATGTAATATAAGTATTTTGTGCTTGAAAGAAAAACCTGAGATCATAATGCCGAAAAAAACTACAGGTATTGGTATTTATTTTTTCAGGGGGCATTGCTACCATACTCAAAAACACCAATGTATATTACAAAAATTAACTTGCCTAAAAATTGAATATTCTTGACCACCACCTTCTTTTGTCCTAATGCTATTTTTACCTCGGTTTTAAACAAGTAGGTGATCCTGCTCCCCTTGGAAAACCTCTTGCCAGAGTTTTCTCTGTGCATGGAGGTGGAGATGTTTGGGATGGAAGAGTGATCATGTGCACTCAGGTAGAGTTGTTCTTGCTACAATTTAAGTGATTGATGCAGGGGGAGATGTATTTTCTGCTTTTTAGTATTTTTATAATACATTTCCTGGGATAATAAAGAAGCAATATTCTGTAACAGTGATGTTTTACAGGCTGGTGTGAAAGGAAAAGTACAAGCCATGTTTTCATTACAAGGCAAATAGGAACTTTGGCTGTGTATTTAGGTCAAAGACAAGCTTTAATAGACTTGCTCTCGTGTAAGTTCCCCTAAACAGGATGGTCGAGTCTGCTGTGAAACGACACGAGAAACTCTACAGTTGTTGTTCCTGCCCCCCAACCACAACCTCATAATTTCCAAGTAGTAGGCTGCAGCTGCCGCTTTGCCACGTTAGCTTTATAAGAAGTCAGCAAGGCCTTTGAAACCCAAACTTCTTAATATTTGATGCCTCTTGGATCGCTTTCATGTTACAGCGTGGATCTGTCCAGCTGCTCTGAACCATCAGTGTAATGATTTCCTCAGCAGCTATTAATTCCTGTTGCTAAAGCACATCTTTAACACCAAAGGTATCTCATTTAGTTCCAGGTTCTAAGTTTTACATTATTCCTCTTTCTGTCGGTTTTTGAGTAATTATACTTCACTAGTTCACGCAGGGTCAGGTCACAACAGGAGACACATTACTGAATTTGGCTTTAGTTTTTCCTTTACAGATGGTAGGGTTGGGAAGGGCAGCTCTTCACAAGCCACACAGAAGTCAGCCTGATGCTGGGATGTAATCTAAATAAAACTGTGAGATGCAACCACTCTCCTTCTCTAATAGTCCTGGACAATCATGATGCCGATTCCCTCCTTGCTTTATATCCCCTCTTCATCTGTAGAAAGCATTTCCTAAAATTTTTCCAGTGCTTGCAAACATTCATCATCCGAAAAACAGATGATTCAGGAATATCGCAAGGAGGAAATGCACCTTGAAGGGATGAATAAAAACTTCAGGGAAAAAAAAAAAAAGTGATGCATTCTATGCCAAGAGGCGAGCTCGTCAGTCATAAGGCAGTGTGAGGTCCGAATCATTCCTGAAATTATCCCTGCTCCATAACAGAGGCAGCACAAGCTCTGTGAAACTATTCCCTTCTACTCCGTCTCACTAAAGAATTAGATTAAATTAAACTGGTCTTTCAGAGAAAAAAAAAAAAAAAGTGATTAGTGATTTCATAACAGGGCTCCAAAACAGTAGGCATCATGAACAGGATATACGTACTGCATGTATTGCTAAACATAATTACTGCAGCAGTATCAACCTTTTCTTCCTAAGGACAGACACCCGACCTTGCAAACACCCTGCTGCTGGTAGCTTGCCACAAAGTCTTCGCAGGAGCCAGACCTTGGAGAGAAAGACAGCTCCTAAAGCCTGTGTTAGCCCAAAACGTGTTGTGAGACTTTATACAATCGGTGCGTGCTGCTGATCCCTCGATGCTCTGAGAAGCCAGTGAGGTGAGTGTAGCAGCCAACACTTGGCCTGGAAGCTGCTTCCAGTTGCTGTGCTCAGACAGCCACGTGGATATTGGGAGATGGATGCAGCTTTTCAACACATGCTTTAAGCTATTGCATCTTCTTGAACTATTTTTTTTTTTCCCCAGGTAAATCACCCATTGTGACAAACAGCACCTAGTGGTACATCTGAAGTGGCAAAAACTGGACTGAAGAAGTAGTTTGGAATATGTTTTTGTACTTGGTTCACCTTTCCACGCATGAAGTCTTCCCAGGTGATTTCTAAAGTGGAAACTGGTTGTAGAAATACCATTTTGTTTCTGTTCCCACGAGGTCTGCTTTTACAGGGCTGCCGTAGGGGTTTTCTGCACAGGAATTGCACGCCCCCCCTTGGTAGCGTGGCCTCGATACTGACAGATGACACGGGAGGAATGGGAGTGTAAATGGTGCGTGTGAGCTGAATGCCCAAACCTGACTGTTTTCAGGGGGTGTTCGCCTAAAAGCTGATAATGCCAAGAGGAATCTAACATTAACAAAGTTTGCTTAATGCAATGATCACCCAGATTAAACAGCAAGAGCCTTTTGAGGAAAGAAGATAGCCTGAAAAGAGCTGTCCTCCCCCCCGCATTCGGCAAGCAACTGCCACCCACAAGGGGACCCTCAGCCACCAGCCGGGACCCCACTCTCTGGGGAGCAGGTGGGAACCCGGGGTACATTTTTGGCAGCACTTGGGGTGGCTACATGAGAACACGTGCCCACATCTCCAGCTAGCATTTAGGAACAGGGGGACCCGCACTCCCCACAGTGGGGAGTAAACCACACTTGTGGCCAGAGGCTGGGAGATGTGTGAATGTGTACATGGGACTAGAATTTGGGGAATTTGGCACAGCAGGATATTGAGGAAATTTGTAGGTTCTTGTTAGCACTTTGAAAGATTCTCGTACTGTCGTTTCTGTTGTACTGCTGACACTGATCCACAAAACAGTTCACTGATTACTGACAAATTACGTGTACTCTCTTATTTCAGTCCTCAGTGTTCAAAGGTATGTCCCAGTGATGTACCAGATTAAGCATCAACAGAAATGCTGTAGTATATTAGCTGTTAACTACCTTTCTTACTGTTATTCCTGTCAGAAGAACAAGGCAACAGGCTCTGACCAGGTCAATGATACTAGTAGCCAACTGCATTATCTGTATCTGTACTAAAGTATATGTATGCGAGGAAAGTGCTTGTGATGACTATGAAGATTGTGCTGCCCATTTCAAAAAGCCTCTTTATCATCAATATTTGTGGCTACATTTATCAACTATAAAGGACTCCCTCAAAGCACAATTGCTCTTTTTCTGAGCCACAGATCAAGTTCACTTTCTCCTCAATTACATAATAAATTAAAGAAAGCCTAATACGTTATTTTTTTTTTTAATATATTTTATATGGTGGAAGTGGCAGAAAATTTTTTTAAATTTAAATGGACAGGCTAGGTGCAGTATTAGAATTCCAGCTATGGGCCGGTGCTGATGCATTCTGTCCATCTGCCACCTGCAAAGGCTGTTAAGTCACCAACTACAGAAATCAGCCTTCAGAGAGGGTCTGCTTTCAGTTCTGGCAGCGTTTCTGGAAGAGCTTCAGTAGCTGAGGACAGAGTAAATACAGATATTCAGAATCTACAGAAGGATATTAACAGGTTCTACCTAAGCACTGAGCAAAGAACTTGTTGGAGATTTCTGAGATATGAGACAACTGAATAACTTCAAGTCAATACAAGAGGATCTGCAGATACTTGCAATTAAGACCAAGCAAACGCTGAAGCCTTTCCGAAAATGCTTGAAAATAGTTTTTATTGGATTGCTGCTGACTGGTTTAAGTACTCCGCTGCCTACTGATGATTTCCTGAGAAGCCGTGACTACGATCCTGCTTCACAGATATTTTATGACCAGAAGTTCAAATAAAATCTCGGTGTTCAAAGAACTTGGAGAAGGAAGTAATTTTCAAAGTAAAGAGGAATGTATTTCAGCAATATGTTAAAGCAAAGAGCTACAGGCTTAACCTGGCGTAACCCTGGCCCCAATTCCAGTGAGATGCCAGCATTGAATAATCACTATCAAAAATGACAAAGCAAGTTTAAGAAGGCTACTGTGAGCCCTGTCCAAACCATTCACAAGCCTTGACTTCGGGACTGGTTACTGTAGTACTTCAGAAGACGCTGAGTGCCAGCAGGCACATGCTCGTTCAGTTAGTCCTTCATCCACATGCTCGTAGCAGAATCTGCTCTTGATTCATGACCACCCCAGCACTAGGGGGAACCTAGGAGATCTCAGAGATGTGTTTGTCACATGAGCAAAGGAGGACAGAGGGTTAGACTGACAATAGACTTAATGGATTTAGATTTGTAGAATATCGGAATATTTTGGGGATAACTTGAATGTTAGCCTCAGTCACAGGGGGAAAAAAATCTTCCCAGGCAAAACTTGGCAAGATTAAATTCAATGGCAATAAATAGATAAAGAATCCGACGAGCATTCATTTATCAGAAAGTAAAGATGTTCAAGCTAAAATTAAGCAAAGAACCACAAATGATTACAAGAACCTAACTCCCAACACATGCATAGTTAATTAACAGGATGAAGTGAGTAATTAATTTGGAAGCATAAATTGCATCAAATTGGTTTTACTATAATCTGGTGGAAAATAGCTGGATAACAAAATATTCAGATCACTACTCAGGCTATTTCTGAAGGACAAGCTGGTCAAAGGAAAGAACAGTGATCTATGTATTAAAAAAAAAAAGTCATGAATAGACATGGGAAAATATTCTGATTGACAAATCATGAAATTAGGTATTAAATAGCTTCTGCTACAGGCTATTTGGTCATGTTAAAAGGAAGGCTTGCTTCTTAATCTTTTACCTTCTTAGTTATGTGATATAAGGAGAGCACCGTATTTATTACATGTACTAACTCAAAATTTCATAGCTAAACTGAAGTGGGCACTGGCTGGGAGAAAAACCTGTATTAAAACAAATATGTAACCAAAGGGAAAACAGGCATAAAACAAAACAGGTATTACATGCTAAAAGCTGTAGAATATTCAGAAGGTAAGCTGTAAATTACATTGATGTTGGATATTTACCCATGTGAAAAGCAGAAAGGAGTAATTAAAAATATATATATCAGAGAAAGCAGAAAGTTTAGGTAAATTTCTGTTCTGGATTTCTGGCAAAAAAAAACAATGTATTAGTATCAGAAAATTCTAACAATAACTAAGGAAAGCCTTAAACATAGGAATTGAAGTAAGGCATTTTTTAAATCAGCAGCTCCAGATAGCTTGCATCCAAGAATTTTAAGAGCTGGCAAAGGAGACTTGTGTGCTGTTAATGTGGATTTTCCATAAGCTTTGAGAAATCTGGGGAAGCTCAGAAAAAAAAAAAAGTCTCACAGAAGGCTGAGGTGGCGCCAATATTAGAAAAACATAAGAAAGGAACAAAATCAGAAGTTTACTGTCAACCCTGCATTAATCCCAAAGGGAAAAAAATAAAACAAAAGAACAACTGAATCCTTGGTAGAGGAACAAAAAATAAATGACAACACTTAAATAACACAGATCAAATACATGAAACACACTTTTTGACTTTATTTCTCTTACCATTAGGGCATATGTTTGGTAGACAGTAGGAACAGTGTTGATCTAACAAATTTGTACATGGGCTTATTCAGTATAGCACCTAGAAACTGGCTTAGCTGTTCGCATGTAATTCAAGGTAAGTAAATAAAATTTAAGGTTACAGGTGTGTGTCATCAGTGAGGAATTGCTCAGGTGTCTTTCTAATTGAATCCCACTGGAATTAGTACTTGACAACCAAGCTACTTAACATTTTATTGGAAATAAAGTTTACTAATAATATTCAAAAAGCTCTAAGTAAATAGCGTAGCAAGACATCTGATTTGGAATCATCTGGATTACTGGAAAAATCAAGTGCTTTAGCATGATCGATGTGAGGTTATGTATTTAAGAATGATGAATATAAAACACTTCCAGAATGGAAAACTTCCTCAGGAAGTAGTTGGAACAGCTGATAACAGCGTAAACATGGATTCCTTATGGATAATTGAGTTCAAAGTTGTTAATGTAATTGTTAATCAGATCAGAAAACAAACTACCAGAAACAAAAGCTGCTTTCACTGCAGGGAGGAAGAGGCCGGAGAAGCAGGACTATCACCAAACAGATTTTCCAAGTACGGATTGCAATTGGCAAGGGAAGTTGTAACAGGATGACTACTTCTGTATTCATGTTTATTGAAGCTGCTTTATCAGAACACGCCATCAAATTCAGAAACAATGCATTAGCAAATAAGGGACTACAAAGAGCAAGTACAAGCGACCCCACTGCAAAACAAATCCAGAACTGAGCGATGCGGTAAGTGGCATATAAAAGTTATGCATCTCATGGGAAATTTAAGGACCATTTGAAGAACCATGAGGTATTTGATCAGGGAAAAAAAATATATATATATATATATATTAATAACAGTGTGATAGGTGAAACGAAATTTGGATTAAAACACCAAGCAGGCTTTTTTTGAACAGATGCAGTAATTACACAGCTTCCAAAGGTGGCGGTAGTTTTGCTAACGTTACGCACGTCTGCGATTACTGGACAAAATGCCCACAAATAGGATTGATATGCTGTTTTTAAGAGCTGATTGCTATGATCTTACTATCACCCATTGTTTCCTAAGTTATGATAGCCGTTTCTCCATCAGGTAAGTAGCAACACATGCAAGACAGGTATACTTTGAGCAAGCAGCTTTGCAGCTGCACTTATCGACGTCCAGGCCACACCAACGAGTCCTCCCATCAGGAAAACATCCCTCTGGAGCAGAACCTGAAGGAAGGGAGTTCAACAAACAAAATTAATTAAGCTCCTGGACCCGGGGGGGTGAGGAACGAAAGCAATATTTTTGCTTAACCCCCCTCAAAGCTTCATCTGCCTCTCCTCCCGGGGGGCAGCAGAGGCGGGGGGGCCGCGCTGACACCCCATTGAGCACCCCAGGACCCATCCCTATCCCCCAGCACCACCACCACCGAGCTCCCCGCCGGTTCCGGGCGCTGCAGCGGGGTGAAAGGTCCCGCAGCTCCCGGATGGAGGCGGCGCAGCCCTGCACGCCGGCGCCCCGCCCGCTATATAAGCGCAGCCCCGCGGCCGGGCCTTCCTCTCGCCGCCGCTCCGCTGCCTCCTCCTGGCTCACCGCTGTTCGCTGGGCCCCGCACAGCCCCGCCCGGGAATAAGTCGGCCAGGAAGGCCCCGCTGCCGCCATGGTGAGGCGGGGAGGGGGACGGAGCCCGGCGGGGCCGGGCGGCGGGGGCACGGCGCTGCCCTCCCCGCACCGCGTGGCCGGGGCTGGGCTGGGAGGGCGCCGCGGTGCCAGCGCCTGATTTTCAGCCTCTTTTTTTTCCTTCAACTCGGTCTCCTCAGTTGCTAGGGTTATGAAATCCTAAAGGTGTTTTATTTTGAGCCCAAGGGGGTTCAGTGCCTGGGCGGTGGGTGGTGCTGGCCGTAGGGTTTGATGCTTCCACCCTTTGACCTTTTAGGCGTTTAAGGACACCGGCAAGGCACCCGTGGAGCAGGAGGTGGCCATCCACCGCATCAGGATCACGCTGACGAGTCGCAACGTGAAGTCACTCGAGAAGGGTGAGCGAGGCCTTCTTCTGATTTAACTGGGCTAGCTTTTTAAGCAACACCTGATATACACGATATATCGCAAAATGCAGTGTGTCGAAACTAGTTGGAATTGGATCTTAGCATCCGCCTGTTTGTACGTGACTGCAGCTAACGAGGTTAGTTGCAAGGATCTAATCTGTTTTTTAAGTGAAATTAGTTTTAGGGTTTTTGCATTGTACTGAAAATGCACGTCCTCGGCGTTAATGTAAGAGCGCCCGTAGTTATAATGTAATGTCCCGCAGTTCTTCTGGGGATTTCAGATCTTACTGGTGGAAAGTAAGAGCCAAAAGGCACGGGTTTCCTGGCTGATATTCTGTCATTCTCATTGTTAAGCGGTCAGGTACAAGTTTAACATTCAACCAGGAATTACTTTGTCTTGTTTAGGAACTGACTTTGCCAGTATGCTGTAAATATTGCAGAATCAGTGTTTGCTGCCGGCTCCTTGGGCTGCTAACAGCTTAAATCTAGCTGGATGTGTGCAGTGAGAGCTGCTGGCTGCTGTTCCAGTGTGGTTCTGTGCACCTGGGGTCAGCCTCCCGCTTCCATGCAGTTGGCTATGAAGAGAACTCCTAGACGTGAATCACAGTGATCACTCTATACGCTATTCCGAGCCAACGTAGCTTTTCTAAATCTTCACTTAAAACAAACAAACAAAAAAAAACACCTGAAACTCTTTTTTTTTTGTATTTTTCAGTCTGTGCCGACTTGATCAGAGGTGCTAAGGAGAAAAACCTCAAGGTGAAAGGACCTGTTCGCATGCCCACCAAGGTGAGGAAACTTCAAAGATGGGGAAAATCACTTTTTTTTTTCTGTAAATGAGCACTTTTTTTTTTTCTGTAAACGAGCACTGACAACAAATTTTAGAGAAAAAGTTATGATGAAAAGCAGTACTACTAAATGAGGGCGATATTGTGTGACTTGACAAGGTGCTTTGACACTGGGGACAGCTGTGTAGTAGTGCCATAAATGTTGAAAAGGGAAAGGGGCTTCTGCGTGCCTCAGCCTGATACCCCGTGTTTGTGGTCTCGCTGCAGACTCTGCGCATCACCACCAGGAAGACCCCTTGTGGGGAGGGTTCGAAGACCTGGGACCGTTTCCAGATGCGCATCCACAAGCGGCTCATCGACTTGCACAGCCCTTCCGAGATCGTGAAGCAGATCACTTCCATCAGCATCGAACCGGGTGTAGAAGTCGAAGTCACTATTGCCGATGCCTAAAAGATGGTCATCTACTTTGAATAAAGCCGACTTACAAATTTTATTGGCAGTGCGTTTTTATGCTTGAGCCCAGAGTCCTTGGTAGTCCTCTGATTTTCGTGAAGAAAGGCAGCAGGAATCATAATCAGTGTGCTTTGGAGGAGGACTGCGTTTTGTTGGTCCTTGATGAACACATCAGTTGCAACATGAGGAAGATGAAACTGGGGCGTCACAATTTCTTTAGAGTTTGGTGACTATGTGGACATGCACAGCACTTGAATCCTTTATGGGAAAAAAAAAACATTTTTCAGTAATTTAATTTTGGCTGAAATCACAGACAAGCAATAGCATTAAAACTGATCCCTAGGTAAACTACAGAGTCTTGATTTTTTAATTTTTTTTTTTTTTGCTATGAAAGGCTGAACTAAAGCAGCACTTTTTCCCCCACACTTTTCACAGTTCAATAGTTGGGACTGTTAAAAAAAATCATTTGTGGTGATTATGTTGAATTTAGCAAGTTATTTCTAGACTTGTTCATAGAACCACAGTCAAGATGAAGCCGTGGAACTCTAATTTTTTTGAGGTTTAGATTTTTCATAGATTGAATATTAACAAAGTACAGTTTACATTTTACATTGCTTTTATGTAAAGCAACAAAATACCTATTTGTTGCTACTTGGGGCTCTCAGGTGCGTGGTTGTGTGAGCTTGGGTTTATTTATTCTGCAAACTAAATTGTGATTCTTCAATGTACAAGAGGGAAAGCCCTGAGTCAGGTAATGCCCTTCATGCATTTAAGATGAGGCTGCCATTCTGGCTTCTGCCCTGAGCACATGGGAGAACTTTAATTAAAGAAGCAGCAATGAGGACACAAGTTTGTGTGGAGAGCCTCATGTTTCATTTACATTCACCAAGACCAAAACGGAGGCCAAAGCTTCAGCTTTCTTTGCCAAGGGATGCAGGAGACCACTTGTCTTAATTTCATTAAATTTAAAGCCTTCCTTAGAAGGGCTCTGTTTTAGCAGGCTCAAGAGCTGTGGTGAACTGAGGAGGTGAGAAATCTTGTCATGTTTATGTGTTGCTAGCCTGCTTCCTTGGGAAGAGCTGTTCAAAGAAATGTGTCAAGAGAGGGCAAAAAAACCCAGTGTCTTCCTGAAGGTCCATCTCTGGTAATGTTTCACAAATGAGCTGCCTGACAAATATTTTTAGTCTCATTTTTAAAGTCAGTTGTGCCTTACAGGGTGCTCCAAAGAGCGTGGTTAGGACGTCATGACTTGGGTCAGGTTAGAGGGGATAAGCAGGCAGGCAGCAGACTAACAGGGAGCATTACTGGATGACTTCTGTGTGTGATTATAACTATATTGCACCCAACTCTTCCTCACTCTGCCTAACCCAGTACCCTGCTGTCCTAACGCACCGGGAGGGATGCGGAGGGCTCACCCGGGCACCTCACTGGGTGCCTCAGCCCCACAGCGGCCGGAGCCGCCTCACGATCGCGTCACGCGCTGCCCCCCCCCCCCCTTCCCGCCCCCCCAACGCCTCACGCCGCGCGGCGGGCGCCCCCTGCCGCCCGCACCTCTGGCCCCGCCTCCTCCCCGCCAGCCAATCAGCGCCCGCCTCCCCCCCGCCCAAAACGCTCCCCGCGCGCGTTCAGGGGGGGATGCTTCTGGCGCGCGCGCGGCGAGGTAGCGGCGGTTGGCGCCCGTTGGGCGCGCGCGGTGCTGCAGCTTCCCGCCCTCGCGGCTTCCCGCCCTGCGCGCGCCCCCTGTCATGGCGGGCGGGGGGGGGCTCGGGGCTGAGCCCCTCACGGTGTGGGGCGAGCCTGAGGGGAAAGGGGCCGGGGTCCGGGGCCGTCCGTGTGCCACAGCCCCTGGGTTCCCCGGTACAGCCCCGGTGTGTGCAGGGCTCCCCCCAGCCTTGCTCTGGGCACTTGGTTTTCCTCAGAAGGGGCCGGTTTTACGCGTACCGCCCTGCTCCCTGGTCTTTTTCCTGCGTGTTTTGGCTTGTTCTGTGAAAAAAAAAAATGATATTTTTTGTTGATTATATGCACGCTACCCTGCTCTCTTTTTTATTCCTATGTATTTTGGCTTGTTATGTGGAAAAAATATATATATATATATTATATATCTTTCTTACAAGTTCCTTTGTACAGAGCCATGGATGACGAGGGGAAAAGCTGCATCCCTGCAGAATTATCTGATATGTTGGAATCAGTTTCTTTTCTGGACCTGGTGGGTAAACCCTCACCTATGGAGTCAACAGTACTGTGCAACCCAGAGGAGCAGGAGGTGCGGGTTGGTTTTGTAATGTGCCCTCCTACCCTCTCTTTAATTCATTTTTCAGGCTTTAGTTCAGGCAAATATTTCTGCAGTAAGAAGTGCTCTGTCCCCAAGATGTGTTTGATTATTCTGCTTGCTCCTCATCACTTACAAATAGGTTATAACCTGTAGCAAGTGCAGGTGGTCGGTACTCAGTGGTGCATGCTAAGTTTTTGAGGAAGAAGTAAAGGACTTCAGTAATTGCACTGAATGTAATGTGACCCTGCTGTTCCTATTAATAACCTAAAAAAGGATACAGATCCTTGTTGAAAGTTTCTTAGGTGCTTGGGAATAAGAAGCTTCAGTGCTCTGCTGTAGCTCATCTTTGAAGATGGTATAACCACAGCTGCTTTTAGGGTAGCAGGTTCCCTAATTGACTGCACTCAGGTGGCTTAACCTGGTACACTGAGTGTTGTGCTGGTCATGGGAAGGCTGTGGGGAATTGGTGAGACTTTGGTGAATCACATAGCCAAAAAAAAAGCAGGGCCTTTGAATATTGGTGTGAAAGGAGGGAGTGTTGGGGTCCCTCAAAATCTTCCTGTCACTGTCGCTTCACTTGGGTGGGGGACCTTTGTATGAGGAGCAGTGTGGAAAAGCCTGTATTAGCAAGTGAATGTTGTTACTGTGAGGAAGGTGGTGGCAAAGAGAAGTGTGGCAAACTGCCACACTCTCACTTCTGGAAGGTGAGTGTGGCAGTTTGTTACCTGAACACGCTCCATGCAACATGGAAGTGCAGAAATATGGAGCAGCAATTAAAAACTGCAGCTTGAATTCAATACTGAGGGAGGCCAGAAGGTGGAGACAGTGCATTTTGCACCTCCCATAGCTTCCTTTTTTTTAAAAAAAAAAAAAAAAAATAGTATCTGCTTCATCATAGAAAAGAACACAGAGTTGTGGGGTGACGTGGAGAAATGGGGTAACTTCAGGGCATTAGGAGGTCAAGAAGCAAGTGACAGCTCAGGGTGTGAACCTCACAAGGAAGGAGAAAGGGAGGCTACAAGATAAAATAGGAAACAGTGCACCAGAGATGTGTGCTGGTATGGTTTGGGGCTGTTTTATTTAAAAAGAGGCCGTTATAACAATGCATCTTGTTTGTTTTTTTTATGAATAGGCATACCAACCTTTGAAAGTTTTCTTGAGGGTGAGGCCCTTTTCTGTAGCAGAACTGGAAAACCACGAATCTCAGGTTGGTTGCAGAGCTAAGAAATATTTTTTTTTCTTCTCCCCCAAATAGATCTGGTATTGTAAGCTGTGACTTTTTTTTTTTAAAGCCATGTACTTCTTCTGAATAGAATTAGTGGACACCTGCATAAATATGACTATCACAATTTTAATTAATTAATTAACCATACCTCTATCTCTTGTGAAACCCCATTGGTATCTTATTTAAAAGTTGTGGTCACTCTTAGCTCTGTATGTGGTTCAAGAAATGAAAGTTTTCATGCAAGGTATCATGTACTTCTAGGAATAATACATGTGTTTGACCCTTGAGTTTCTTGGGAATGTCCAAAATGCCTGGTCTTGGTTGATTTCCCAGTCTTCTTCCTGTCACTTTTTTTCTGTGACTGTTACAGTTACAGATCTTACAGTTTATTCTGTCATTTTTAGATGCTTTGGTGTTTTACACACACATGTGCACATGCAAACACAGGAGTTCTCCTCATTCCCCACTCCCCCTTGTAGACACTGCTGCACACAGCTGCCCTGGGAGGATGAGGTCTCTGCAGTGTGTCTGTCAGCCCTGATCTTTGCAAGGCCCCATGGGCTTTATAATTTGTACCTGACCTGTTTGAAGAAGGATCTAATACTTGTTCTGATTTGCTTCTTGAGATTTGCTGTTTCCTTTTTTCCTGCGTGCTCTAGCGTTTAATCTGCCAGAGGTGAAACCTTTCAGTTTTTTTCCAGTAGGATTTTTTCCCCAATTTCAATGTAGTTTTCCCTAGTCAGTTCTCGTTGACTAATATGCAGTGCCACAGTATTTCCTATTTGGTGTCATTCAGCCATCTGAGCTGTATGTAAAGATAAATTGTTTTACAAAATCAAATTGTTTTACAAGTTATCTCTTAACCTTCTTTGGAATGGGAAACTTCTGAATGCCTGACCATCAGTGAAACTACTTACATGCTTTTAAAAGCAGTGAGGGAGGAGAAAAGTAAGTGCTGAAAACTATTATTTTAGAGCTTTTGTCTTCATGTAGATAACAAAATTGTTCATCTTCCAAGATATTAGCTGTACAGTCCATTCTGAATGGTTTGAAGGCTTTCTCAGCCCCCCAAAACTATGAATGTTCGCAAAACCTCAGGTTAACTGATCACCTGTTGCTTATAGATATAACAATATATGCAAGCAAGGCATAAGAGCACAGGATGAAATTCTGTTCTTGGTACAACTGGCAGTGATCCTACTCTCCTATCGGTGACTCTGGAGGAAGTTGTGCTGCAGATACGGACATAGATCAGATGGTAGGAAGAAATTATTTACTGTGAAGGTGGTGAGGCGCTGGCACAAAGAAGCTGTGGGTGCCCCATCCCTGGGGGTGCTCAAGGCCAGGCTGGATGGGGCTTTGGGCAACCTGGTCTGGTGGGAGGTGTCCCTGCCCATGGAATGGGGTTGGAATCAGGGGATCCTTAAGGTCACTTCCAACCCAAACCATTTTATGATGCAGTTGGTATGTACACTGCCAGAAACGGTCCAACTCATGCCAACGTAGCTATGGGGTTAGCTGGGGTAGACAAAAACAGGGCATGTTACCAGCTGGATTTCAGCTCTGCAGTTCTGACTGCTTCAGGGCCTCTACTCACTATTTCTGTGAAGCTGATGGCACGTGCTGCTGAGGTGGGATCCTTCTGTAGCTCATTAGGATTTAGCACAGCTAACCTGCGTTCCTCATCCTGCAATGTGGAGGGGATGCTAGAGAGCACAGGGGCTTAGAGCCTGGTGCAGTGAGTAAATGAGTGGTCTAAATTCAGTACCCAGCCTCTCAGAGCTGCTAAACGAGTTGTCAGACTGACTTGTTATGGAGACTGCTAGGCAAAGCAGTCCCCCCTGTACTCCGTGCTGCACATGGATTATTAGTGTGGCCAACTCTGCACACAGATGTCAGATTTAGCTACAATTGATGATCATTGCTGCTGATGCTTCAAAACACCGTCAAGCTATACTGACAGTTCAGTTTGTGGTTTTGGTAGCCTGGCTGGTGTAAAATCCATTTTCCTGTCATATTGTATTCCACATTTATCTACTTATGTGAGTGCCAGGTAACTGTATCCTGCCTTTTACTTAGTTGGGAAAAAGCAATCAAACTAGACTTGAAACTAATTCAGGTTCCTTCACTACTGATAGCACCATCTATCAATCAAAGGGTATGCTTCAAATTTCCTGTACTTCATTTATGCTATTCATAACTTGTTTCACGTTGCCGTTTTTCCACTTCAATCATTTTAAGGTTCCCTGTAGCTTTGTTTTCATAGCTTTTATACTGCCAGCCCCAGTCACAAAATAGTAGGGTTTGGAAAGGGCTGCTTGGGGTGGGAGGTGGGTAGGGAGGAGGGAGAGGAAGGGAAAAAGGAGAGGGGTGTGAGAGAAGAGGGAGGGAGGAAAGGAAGAGTGGGGGAAGGAAAGGAGGTAGATAGAAAGGGAAAGTGAGGAAAAGTTGGTGGAAGGGAGTCCAAGAAAAAGATTAAAGCTCTTAGAAGGCTCCAGATGATTGCCTTAACTTTATCTGCACCCTGGTTTTCATGTGAAATGACTATCTCCACCTCAAAAGATTATCTATAAACTTTGCAGGTGTTCATTACTGTGGTAAATGGATGAAAACACTAGCTTTATTTACATAGGTTTTTACCTAAATAATTTTGTGATGTTTTGGTTTATCTTGTCTTGATTTCTAAGGGTTGTGTGACTATTGAAGATCCCCAGACAGTAATTCTTCATGCACCCAAAGAGTCTGCTGCAATGAAAAACAGCGAAAGAGGGATTGGTCAGTCTGTGCACAGGTTCACCTTTTCTCATGTAAGTGAGCTTTTCTTGGTTTTACTTTAGTTTTAGTTAGTTATCTACTCCAATGATAAAAATTGGAGCCTTTCTCCTACATCGTGCAATTTGATTTTTTGTTTTTTGGTACTGTGGCATTAAAAACCCAGCAGACTGCTTATTATTTGCTTACAGGCTGTCAAGAGAGCTGTATTACAATGAAGTTTCTTATTAGATGAGACAAGGAAGCTTCTTTGGCAGCTCTGTTGTTTTCTTTGATTAGATGCCACAGGCGCTTCTTATAGGCACAAACTTACTGTGTTTCTGCTGTTCCTGCAGATGTCCTCATCTGGGAAGTGTTACAGGAAATTACATGTTTAAAGGGACTTCTGTAAGCTTGGGTTTAGGGACTTACTTCTGAAAGAACAGCAGCCTAACAGCTTAAACCTTCTATAATGGTGATAAATTTCTTAATTCTGTTACCTACTTCAAAAACTTCTGCTCCTACCATATCAGTAGAGAAACAATTCCAGGTTTTGAGTCATTTAGACCACCCTAACTAATAATCTTCTCATCAATTGTTGGTGGCTGGTGCAGAGGAGGAGGGAGCTGTGCATCACTAGCAGAGCTGTTGAAGGTATCCATTAAACAGTATGTGCTGAGTAGTATTCTGAGCAGTTTATTTTAGAAGTAGGATTTTATTTTTTTTTTTAATCTGAGTATCTCCAAGAATTTAACAGACATTCTGCAGAAAACCAAGCTGATATCACCTACTCAGCATGCTCTGAAAAACTAGTTGCTGCTATTCAGTGTTCAGTGCTCTGGTATGTTAAACTTCTGTGTGCACATAGCACTCATTTATTCCATTCTCTTCTCCCTTCCCCAAGGTGTTTGGACCAGAAACTACCCAAAGTGAATTTTTTGAAGGCTCAACAAAAGAGATAGTAAGAGCGTGTGTTAATGGAGTGAATGGACTGGTGTTTACTTATGGGGTTACAAATGCAGGCAAGACATTCACTATCCAAGGTATAATGTGTTTGCCAAAAAGCACCTGCATCAACCAAGTCAAAATTCAACGAGAAGCTTGTACAAATATCTAAACTTTGATCTTTCCTTATTTTAAGGAACTTCAAAAGATTTGGGTATTTTGCCTCGATCACTTGACATGATTTTTAACCACATAAGGGGAAGACAGTATCTGAAGATGAACTTTAAGCCATATTTGAGCAATGATGTTAAGAAACTAGAAGATGCACAAGTTAAACAAGAGGAAGCCATTAAAGCTGCTCTTCTTGCATCGCTGAAAGAGGTCGGTGACCAAATACTTCCTTATCACTGTATGAAGCTTCTTAAATACTTGATATCAGGCTAGTCTTCACTGATCTGTTTCCCTATTGATTCTTTAGATTTCTCTTAATCTACAGTATGGATTCTTTATGAACTTTGGAATAATAAAGCAGCTGGTGGTTTTGGGACTCGGGGTAAACTGCAAGAACTTCCCGCAGCAGCACACAGTTCAAAACAAAATCTGTTGCAAAGCCAAAGCCTGGACTTCCACAGAGGGGCAGTTCTCCAAGTGGTGGCACAAAGCCCTTGAAAAGTCTCTGGAAGAACTGACCTTAAAACCTGCTTCTTGTTGTTGCTAACTGAATCTTCTTTGGGGTCAGGTCCTCAGACAGCTTCTCTGGGCAGTTGCTCAAATTCCAGTGCTAGTTCAGAGGAGGTGATGGCAACTCTTCAGCAGGAGCAGCAAAGAGGAGGAGTCTTTTCTGGTGGAATATGATATTAAGGCAGATTAAAAACTTGTAAACCTGTGGTTTAAATATGCAGTTTCATATAGAAAATTCTCTGTGGCATTTCATTTTACTTGCTGTTATCAAAATGATTTTCCTAAAAAGGATTGCAGCCTGCTTTAGGGGATTTTCAGTATCTTACTGATCTCTGAGTCAATCACAGGATGGCTTGGGTTGGAAAGGACCCTTAAGGATCATCTAGTTCAACACCAAGACTGTAGGTATAACAGCTCCAATAGCAGAGACCTGTCTATACCTAGTGAGTTCTGTTACTTGCAGGGTAAGAAACGGCTCTCACCCAAAAATGGGCACCCTTGTATGCTTGACTGTTCTATACCTGGAAGTCTGCAAATTTGCACAGGATGTCTGGCTTTTTTTTCCCTTATTCACTGATCATTTACTTCTGGTAAATCAGAAGTAGGATTCCATGTATTTAATGCCAAAATCTAGTAGGTTCAGCTGATTATGATTCAGCAAATCTGAATGAATTCTGGGAAGTATAGAAGTAACAATTGCCTGGGTTTTCTTTTTTCTATGGCCTTTAATACCAACATTCTTATTCAAGCACTCGGTTAGCTCTGAAAGAATATCCCTCTTTGACTCTAATTCATATATAAAGTTCCACTCTAAATTCTATTGGTTAATTTAAATTCTGCAAACCGAACTGGGTCAGGCTGATTAACTCTTGAGGGAAGACCTCAGATGAAAAATGTAGAGGGTCTGAAAATTGCGTATTTATTCTGTGAGTCTTAAAAGCTCGCTGGTACTTTGTGTGTGTTCCTCTGCAGGAGGTGAGTTGTCTTGTTGAGGGTCTTAAAGAAAAATTGAGATGACTAGGTGAAATAGTGGGTAAAGATTATTATTTTTTTTAAATCTTTATGCAACCTACCAGCTTACAAGAAGGAAGAAGCAGGAACTCAGGATCTAGAACAGGAGGTCGCATGCTGTATTTTGAAGATAACACCATACTTCACAAACATTCCTTTCTGTTAAATCACTCTCTGACTTTGCTAATAGTTTAGTTACAGTAGGTGATCTAGATGCTGATGTGCTACAGTGAAAAGCAAGCAGGACTCCACCATCAGGAAAAAAAGGTAAAAATGCACCTGGAAAATAACGCGTACCAAGAATTTGCTTACATGTTACAGTGCTTCCATACTGATAACTCAGCTGTCCCCCGTCCTGAAGGCGTGCTTCGTGATAGCTTGTGAATAGCATCACTGTTCGGATGCTCGCTCAGGCTTGTAATCTGAGAGCAGATATGGTTTGGTGGGCTTGGTTTTGGTTTACAGGGATTTCTGTAGGCCCTTTTCCCAGGCTCAGTTTACAAGTCATGCAGAAAGAATCTGCTGTTCCTTTCGTTCTGTTTAAACTGCTCTGAATTACCGTAATACCCTTGTATTTAATGTTCTGCTGTTTGTTTGCTATACAGTACTGCTGCAAAAACTTGCTTGGTATACTTTGCACCCTGTTTCTTTCCCTTTTACTTGTCCTTTTTACTGGGTTAAATATCGCTTTTTTGCGGTATTAAAAGCTTCTTTACTGACACTCCTATTCCCACCTGTCCTCGTACTTGCTATTAAATGTCAGCCTCTGTCACTGGCAAACAAAGTCAGTTCCTGTTCCCACTTGTTTTCAGTCAGTTGTAGTATCCTTCCCTGTAATCTTATGGTTTGAAGAATAGTACAGAATCATGGCTAATTCACTCAGGTTTAAAATCTCATTACAAAAACTTTGTTGTTATCACGTGCACAAATATTTTTTACATTCAGTTTTTCATGGGTGTACACATGCCATACATGTCTCTCCCTGCTGTAGAATTTCTTTGTACTTTACAAAGGGAATGAATAGAGTCCCTGCTTGTGGTTGTACTTGTAGCTACTCAAGCAACATAAACATCCTGACAGTGCAGTCTTTGTAAAATGAACGCTTCTAAATCAATGGCAATGAAATTGCATGCTAGTTGCCTTTTAAAAAAGGCAAGATCTGGTTTTGTACTTAAGATTTTAGATATACCAAGTGGGTACCATAGGCATCAGTAGGCAATCCCTAGTAAACATATCCCTGCACTCTAATAGTTAGACTATGGTGTGATTTTTTTTTAACTGCTTTTTTGAATCTGTTCCTCTCTTCTGCTGTTGGATAACATCCATTTAGCTGTGGGTTTGGGGAAATGCATGTGAATGCCCTAACAAGAACTTACACAGGTGTATAAAATATGGGGTGGCAGGGAGGGAAGTGCTACCTGGAGATGCAGGAATCTCTAAATAGTAGCAGATGCTATTTCTGTTATACTTGTTGTCCTAGAGATAATTTGAAGCCTATGCTTTGACAAGTCTTGGCAGGTCTTTTTTTTAATAATTTTCTTGATGTGAAGAAACTTAGCAAAGGTATACACCACCTAAAATGTGCTGTTATCTATATGGAATTTTTTTGGCCTTTTTGTTTTGTCACAGGCTGTTGGTTTACCAGATCTTTAAGTCCTTTAGGAATCCATCACTTCCATTTGGTGTGAGGTCTTAAAGTAAGCTTGACACATGCTCACAGACTTGGCACAAGCCTATGACTTCTATTTGTGAAGTGCTGCTTTTGCCTGTCCTTTGCTCCCTACCCAGCCATCTATCCCTGGAAGAGGCTTATTTCTCCAATTTGGTTGACCCAAAATACTGTTCAGACTTCTCCACTAGTTCATAAAGGTGCTCTGGGCAGCCACAACCTGACAGATGTCCTTGTTTCTCCCTAAACTATAAGGTGTCTCCTATAATAGCGGCAAGTGGCCTCCAAGACACATTGCTTTGAGCAGCAGAGGGCGATAATTCTTGTGAGGAGGGAAAGAATGTTTGCTGATGTGAGTTCAGTATTGTTAGAAACATTTCTATCACAGCTGGAGTAAGGGTGGCTTAACAGTTTATGCTAGTTCAATATTTAAATCTCAAATACTAGAATGACTGTCCTGTTTCACTTCTGCTGGTCTAGTAACCTGTTCATTTGGATGTAACAGTCTCTTGTTTCCTCCAGGAGACGGAAAATGTCTCAGGTGCTGTTACAAATATGTGTCATGTGGAGCTGACTCCTTCCAACTATCCTTCAAAAAATCAGCCTTCTGATCCACTAGGTAAAGTGGAAAATGTTTTTTTTGGGGGAAAAAAAATGAATAGAAACCCTGGAATTTAGGAATATAAGTGGGTATCTGTTGGTGGATTTAAAAATCTGTGCTGCGCTACAAATTAAATAAAGGTATCCCTTTACCAAACTTAAATAGCTGAATTCAGGAGAAAGAGTAACAATGTAAAATGTGTTGTGATAGCTTTGCTCCTTTTTCTGGGGGGAGAGGGAGATCCCATTCTGCAAAGTTAAAGGATAATATGCTGAGAGCTTGCAGTAGAAGGCGAATAGCTTAGAACTTGTGCATGTTCTGGGTACATGCTGTGAAGTATGAAGGTTTTTGGGTAAACTCAGTTATCCAGTACTTGTATCTCATTGTAAAATGCATATACACAAACCTCGTTTTAGAAGGTTCTATGTATTGCCTCAACATGAGAAACTAGTGAAACTCTTAAGACTTATTAATATGTCACTTGACCACTAAACTCGTTTTCTTTTTTGGCCAGCAGAGAAGAACTTTGTTCCACTTGACACACATAGGACCAATACAGAGCAAAGAACACAAGCATCTGTGTGGATTTCCTTTTGTGAGATTTATAATGAATATGTGTATGATCTATTGAGTGTATTATCTACATCTAAAAACCAGAAGCGTAGAGTCTTAAGGATTTGTGAGGATCAAGGAGGCAATTCTTATATTAAAGGTAACAGTACTGCTTATGACCTCAGCAATTTCACAGAATGTCTTTGGAGATCAGAAGTGTAAAAGGTCTCTCTCTTCACAGACCTAAAGTGGATTAACACTCAGAGCACTGAAGAAGCCTGCAAGATACTAAAAATAGGAAACAAGAACCGAAGTTTTGCTTGTACTAGAATGAATGAGCAATCAAGTAGGAGGTTTGTTCCTCTCTTTATAAGAATATTCTCTTTTTTTTTTCTTTCAAGGGCAGGAGGAGGGGAAAGGAGGAGAAAACTTCAGAGTATCTGTGAAATTAACCACTATTCAACATTAGCTTAAGACTTTCATTGATTCTGGTTTTATTATGAAATTCTTTCTGGAAGAAAGCTTGGACAAGTGTAGAGAAGCCCTATGACTTCAACAATATCTGGACTTGGGTTGCCATTCGTGGCTTTGGACAACCAAAAAGATCAAATCTCATCTATTTTTGAGTACTATCAGGGCTATAGATTTTAACAAGTGTTAATGACTGATTGGGGAGGGATACACAAGGACTTTAAAGGAAAAGCTAGATAATTCTGCCAAGAATTATACTGCCAGCATGAAACCTGGAGCCTGTCAGTAGGGAATGTAGGAAGGAGAGTCTTGCAGTGCCTTTTGGTGCTGCTAGATTGTTGTTCTGTAGCTGAGTTTTCTTGGGATCTTAAGATTTAAGACCCTAGCTCTTAGCCAGCTTTGGGTGGGAAGTTAGGGAGAGCCTCGTTTGATCAAATGGGAAGAAGTTAATAAAATAAGGTGGTATACTTTATGTTGAAACTGCCTTCCTAATGGCTTTTAGAAGTCCTCTTACTAATTTAAATGTGGAGGGGCTTGCTGCATATTCAACAAATACAACCATAGTGTTACTAAGGCTGCTTTTTCTCTAAAAGCAATAGTTATACATTTTGTGTTAGTTAATGAAAGCTTCCATCAAATTTCAAGCTATACTTCCACATGAATTTCACTAAAGATTATAGTGCAGAAAAGAATTGTGTGCTTTTCTGGCAGAGTTTTGAGCTTAGCATATAGTATTTATTTGCTCAAGGGAATACACAAACTTCGGCTTAGCTTGTTTCCGAACTGTGCTGTCTTTTTTTTTTTTTTTTTAAAAAGAAACTTCACTCTTTAATTGTGGGTTGGTGTTGAGGGCTAAAATACCACTTTAAATCTTTACTCGATCATTTTTTTTCCTATCGTACGTGCTTCCTGATTTACTGGATTTTTCTTTTGGTTTCACTCAGCATATGTCCATTGTCTTGCCTTTGTACCTCTCTGTCTGAAACAGAGTAACTATGGCATTTCAAGTATTAAAAATTCAACCTGGAAAATTATTCTTAATTTTGAAACCAAACAAATAATTGTGTATGTTGAGTACTAGAAAGAATTACAGGATTGTCAAATCTTAACTTATACCCTGACCTATTCATTTTTAAGAAGTTAATGCTTCAGATTCACTGAGTTAAGATACCATCTAAATTTTGTATACCAAGTGGCTACCTGAGTACTCACTTTCTGATCAGTAGACTTCAGGGAACTAGCTTTTTTTTTTTTTTTCAAGACAGCTTCCAGGTTTCATGCAATATTTTTCCTTCCCCTGTATAGAAAGAAATGAAAAGTTCCGAAACTTATTAACTTAATAAGTTAAAACTTATTTCTGCTTTTTGCTGCTGGATGAATGCGTTGCAAAAGTAACTACTGTAAATCAGTGAATTCTTGTTCTTTCGCACTGAATTTTCTGTAGTATACACATTTTACTTTGCTTCAGTGGCTGCTTAATTGTCATAATTCTAGTTACTAAAAAGAGCTTCTTTCCATTCCAGTCACAGTATATTCTCAATCCGGCTACTAAAGCTAACTGATGAACATCAACCACATGTTCTTGGAGTTTCAGAGTAAGTTAATGCTTCAGTTGATTACCAGAACATAAATGTTTCAGCATGCTTATACCTTATCAGATTTTCTAAACTGGTGAACTGTGTTAATACAAAAAATGATTAATATGATTGCTGAGAAGGAAATCAGAATTGCACTGGCTGCATAAAACAGACTGGACACGATAGGGCAACACTTCTACTCCTGGCCCTCTTATTCTGTGAAGGCTTGGCTGAGGGAACCTGTTAAAACTGTCAGTAATACATATATTTAGGGGAATATCTTATGTAATGTGGGGGGGGGGGGGACAAAGCACTACTCAGTAATACCACATGAAAATACTCAGGTCAGCAAAATTCAGATGTTTGGCTGATAGAAGCCAACCTCTCAAGTCAGGGAGCAGCAGCTAACACTGAAGACCCAAGGTGCAAGCCGTACCGGTTTAGGGGTTGAATAATTGTGGCTGCTCATTTGGTGTACACCTGGAACACAAATTCAAGTCCATTTTCATTCAAATGAATGTGGGTGACATGCTCTGGGTCTGCTCTGTGGTGTAGACTGCAGTAGGAGGGGATCAAGTGATTTGCTTTGAAACTGTTCTCATCTAGAATGCTACTGTAGGTGCACCTGGTGAGAGCAATTACTAAGTCCTTACACTTCTGATTTAGAGAATGTGGCCTAATATTTTGGCTGCTTAAATGGATGCTCATTTTTTTTTCCCCCTGATTAATTATCCATTTAGTTTGACATGGAGGAATGAGGGCAGTCCTGCAACGGAATGTATTAGTTCATTCATAGCTCCTACTGATCCGTCTCTGCTGAGCAGAGATAGTAACAAATACACCGCACCATGCAACAACACCTTTTAGTATCAGATGTTGCTGTGATTAAAAACTCTTAAAATCACCTGAGGAAATGACTGCTGCCGCATTCCCAACCACTTCCTGTCTGGCCTATTCTGCTGTCAAAGCTTGTAGCAGCTGTTAAATGAATGACAGTTTGTATGTTGCTTAAGCTTTTTTTCTAAAAGCTGTTAATCTTGTACTGAAAAGGATAGAGATCATAAGATACTTGAACTGTGTGTAAGGCTACAATGTGACTTTACTAGTATGTGTAGTACTAATGTGCACTTCAAATGTGTCAAAGGCTACTATCTTATGAAGTTATTATAAAAATAAATGTATAAGTGAGCACTAGTTGGGTTATGTAAATTATCGAAGTTCCAGATCTTCCTGAATTAAAGGAGCTCTCTCTGTAGTAAGTAAAAGTGAAATTCCTTCATTATCCAGGCTAACTTTCTGATTGTAGCCTGCTGTGTCACAAGGGACGATTCAGTGGCCTGACTTTAGAAGCACGTAATTGCTATAGCCAAGCAAACAGCTCTGAGGTATTCTGGGAAAGGCTTCTGGTAGCTTATTTGCTGAAAACCACTTGTTCTGCATCCAAAAGAGGCAGACTGCATTTTTTTGAAGCATACTAGTATCTTCTGTCCTTGTGTTGCTTGAACTGTGGAAGATGGACAAAGTGCAAAACTGCTGCATTTCTCTCGTCTTCTCTGGAAGAACTTACGTTGTTATTGCCACAAAATTTAAGCTCCTGAAGTGATTTTTTTTTTGTAATGTAAGAATGCCTCCAAAGTTTTAAATGAAGCTTACAAGCAGTCTTCCTTAAGGATGCTGAATAGACCTTCTCAGGAGCAGCAATTTTATTCAAGTATCTTTATATACGATGGGAAAATAGTTCAGTGCTGTCACCCTGAATACCTCGCGTAGTGCCTTCTAGACAAGGTACATATTAATAAGTACAACTTATTCCATGATCTAGGTAGGCTGACATGAGTTACATTTATAACTTAGATGTATAAAGAAATAAAAGACCCAAATTCTATTTTTATACTGTTTAGAAACATGTTTGTGTGTTCTGGATAATTCTTGCATGCAGGTTGTCTTTCTGTGACTTGGCTGGATCAGAGAGGTGTAATAAAACACAAGCCTTTGGAGACAGACTAAAAGAAGCAGGAAATATTAATAATTCTCTTCATATCCTTGGAAAATGCATTGCAGCACTGAAGCAGAATCAAAATCCAAAGTAGGTAAAGAGTTGTAAACAGCACACTGAGGGTTAGGTTGAAACCCTAAGCATCCCTTTATGCTTCTATGAGGGATTCATGTGGTAAGAGGAAAACGCCAATCTGTAAAATCTTGTTGAGCCTTCTTTATTGCAGATGTCACTGGAATACCTGAATTTAACATTTTCTTTAAAACTGTGGAGAACAAAAAAAAAAGAGGGGAGGATTAGTAGTAGCAAGACTACCAAGCTTTTTCTTAGTGTTTTCATATAAGCAATATACTTCCTGTAATTTTTTTGAGGTGGAAGGGAATAAGACAAAACAAATCATACAGGTGGACTCATCAGACAATTGTACAGATGTTCTGTACTTAGATACTGGTACCAGCCAAAGTGGTTTTCTAACATGAGGGAACAGTGATGCAGTGCAGACACTTTACTTCTCAGCTTTAAATACTGTAATTTGTTGGAGAGCTTATGAGAAAGGAAAGACCTTGATCTTTAAGACAAAGTGGTTTACGTTCAAATATGAGCATCTTACTTGATCTCTTTCCTGAAAGAAAAACGGAATTAAGCCAAATTACAGTATCGCACAAGCCTTTTCACATTTTTTTTCACATTTTCATTATTCTTTTTTTCTGTGAGGATGAAGCCAAGCTATATTCCATTCAGAGAGAGCAAATTGACTCGTCTGTTTCAGCCGTTCTTTTGTGGAAAAGGCAAAGCTTGTATGATTGTAAACATCAATCAGCATGCTTCCACATATGACGAAACACTGCATGTAATGAAATTTTCAGCTATAGCCAAACAGGTAAGGGTGCATCTAATTTCTTTGCTATTCTGCAGTCTGCACTGCTAGCATTTTGTGGAATGATCACATAGTATGGACTTCAGTGTGATTAGGATTGCATGTGTGTCGTATTAGTTCTTGTCCATACAGTTTCTCTCTAGAAGGCTTCCAGTAGTCTGGCCTGTCCTGCAACCTGTTTGTGGTAGCAAGACAAGACAGCTGCAGCTGTCTGTGGCTTGTTGAGGACTACACCACAGACACTGTGGAAAGTAGTCTGGGCAGTTTCAGATATGACTGGTTATGCTGTGCATCTGAGGAAGTGCAAGATTAAATTTAAAGCTTTTGATGAATTGTTTAATTTGTGTGCACTTAAGCATCTGTTTGCACAAGCTGACAATTGTTCAGAAATTTTCTAGATGGCTAGTGGTGGTAGTAAAAGAAGTGTAGCTTCACATTTTGCAGTTCAGTCTAGTCAAGGTCTCTTGTGCCTGTGTTGCTTCTGTTTGACTAAATGCCTTCCTCTTTGTTATTACTTGCTTTTTTTTTTTTGTAAGTTAAGTCTTGAAGGTAGTGTGTTCTGTTCCTTCTGCAGGCCTTTTAACAACAACAACTACAACAGAACTTCCTTTGAATTTGCATACTTCCATGCTTTCTGCTAGCTCTGCTCCCATTCAATTCAGGACTTGGAGCTAGTGTCTGGCCTTAAGTTCACTCAGTTTCCATAGAAGCGGCTTCTTTTAGGTTGTAGGATGGTGGGTGATTCTGTTTCATGGAAAAAAGTCCATCTCTAGTCCATGGACTAGTTATACCTCTCAAGTCTGTAATAGCATGTCTAATATCATCTCAGATTTTTCTAATTATCTTTGGCTACAACTCTTATCATAAGATATGAGGATGCACTGAGGAGACAAGCTTCTTTAATATGCTGTCCTATGAGATAATTACTTATCATATTTCCCTAACTAGGATGAATTGCTGGATCCTGGTTGTAGAATTTCAGGAAAGCAGCAAATGCATTAGGGATTTGCTTTCAATTTTTCATCAGCTTTCCGGGAAACTATGCTAAGCTCTCTCTACTTCAGGGGGAAAGGGAACACCTTTCTAGACAACCACACCAAGCTTGCTAGTAGATAATCTTTCCCATTTTCACTTTGCTACAGGACTGAAGTTTTATGTTTCTATAAATGATTGACTGCTAAAAGCCATGTAAAATGTTGTTAGTGTGCTTGCAATCATTATTGTAAGTACAACATGTTCATGCTACTTCCTAGCATTCTGATTTCTGCAATGTTGAGAGTGCTGATGTTGTGTTCAACTCTGGATTTTTCAGGTAATCCAGACAATCCTGCCCAAAAGTTTAGGTTACTTCCCACCAAAGTTAGTCGGAGGCGATGGCAAACCTATTGTACGCTTTGATGTGAACGCATCTTTAGATGACCTTCCTGACTGTACTGAAGCCTCCTCAGAAGAGGAAGTGGACATCACCATTCTGAGTCACGAGGTAGATAAACATCTACTCAAAACTGAACCTAGGAAAGCCGTTGCTATTAGCTGTGATATTAGAAACTTGCTGTAAAAGGTGTGCTGGCAGCTGTATCAAATGAGAACTGCTCAGTGTTGAGTAAACCTAGACCTAAAGTGGTCTAGCTCTGAGGAAACAAATGTTGTGGGAGGTCTTCTGTGGCTTTGCAGAGAAGCCAAGTGCTAAAATTTAACTGATGTCACAATGAGACAGGTAAGGAAGCGGTACATCTGTTTAAAACACAGTGGTGTTTAGTTGCTTGTGCTCTTTTGGAAATGGCAGGAGCAAGTTAAGATGTGGCATTTTAAAAAACAAAGTTGTACAATCAAGTGGTAATTAACTGATTAATATTTACTGATAAATATTTAAATTACTGATTCAAATTACTGATTAATATTTAAATGCCAAAATGTACCAAACCAAAAATATTATTGATAGCATAAACCGTCAAGATGGAGGGAGACTGGCTTTGCAACAGAAGAAAATAAAATTTGAAAATATTTAATCCTTGGTGCAGCCCCCTTGAAAAGAGGCTTACAGAAATGCCCGTTGTGAATGTTCATCTGTATTAACACATCTTTTTATTTGATGTGCATATTGATATGGACTTCTAGTTTTTCTGAACTGAAATATGTTAAATTTAGGATCTGTTGAAAACTACAGAGAGCCTAAAAGAGAAGCTAGTTGCAGAAAGGCAAAGTAAACTCCTTCTGGAGGTGAAGATACGTAAAGAGATGGCAGAAGAAATGTTCCGACAGCTGCTGGAAACGGAGGAAGCCTGGAGGCAAGTCATGCTACAATCCTATTCAAAACTGAATTCCACATATATAAAGGCATACACTTACATACATGCAAGACATGCATGCTCATACTGTTCAGAGAAGTTAAGGCTGACTAGTTTCAAAGATTCAGATGAAAAGAGAAGAGGAACATTAAAATGAACTTTTACAGATCCGCCTCTTCCTATGTACAGGGAGAAAGTAACGCTGCTTTCTGATGAACTTTGTAACTTGCAATTACTGCAGGCTGTCCTGCCTTGTTATTAATATTTGGTAAATACAGAAGACTGTAGGTACCAGACTGAGGCTTGTGATTGCTCTAAGGCAAGCACTTGGTCACCACATGTTAATATACATGCGTGTGCTTCAGGTGGTTTGAATTGTATCTCTTTGAACTCTCCTTCTGCCTTCTTGATGACTTTTGAACTTATCTTACTGTCTTATAAGTTACTGTGGCTGTCTGCATTAATGTTACTAACTCGGGGATTTCTTCAAGTGTATCCAGATTGTTCAAGCTGAATTTACTTCCTATTAACTCATCTCTTCCTGAAAATGTTTTTTTGCTGTTTGAGTTGCTAACAAACACTAGCCCAGAGTTAAGTTGCCAGATGAACACTATGCTTTAACACCTGTACTGCCTTCAAGATTGCTTGGGTGCCTTTGGCCAAACACATGAAGCTATTAGTGATACTTATCTGTTGGGCTGATGTTCAGTCTCTGCTGGGACAGATTTTAAATTGTGACAAGGCTAACATGTATTTTCTATAACTTGAAATAATAAAATAAAGCATTTTTTTTTTGCTTTTTCATTAACATAAAAAAACCTGCCCACATCCCCAGAAATAGGCTTCAAATATCAGGTCTGAGTGTAATCATAGCTACCATTACATGTTGGTGGATTTTTTTAGTAAAACTTCTGCTTCACAGGTCTTTCAAGACGGTCTAAACCCCATACTTGAAAATATTATGCAGACATCTGGCTTCTTAATAGTCATGCTAACAGCAGTCTTCTGAAAGTGATGTAGGAGGTTTTCAATGCCTCAACTGAAACTGAAGCAAGGACTGTGCTTGCACTCAGAATTAGATTTCAGGTTGAGCTTTTTTTTAACCTTGTTAAAAAAAAAAACTTGAGCATTTGGGATTCTAACTGGTTGTAGTTCCTGGGTGCCTGCTGAGTGGTGTCTGTGTGATGAGAAAGGGTTTGCAACTAGGCTTGGTGAGTTAGTTGACACAGGTGTGTCATGGTGATAGAGTATTTTAATTCCTCCTACGCATCGATTTCCACTTGTTTGAGTGCTTATGTCCCACTGAAGTAAGCTTGACACTGGCTTACCACTTCTGCAGCTGTAAAATACCAAGTTCAATGTCACCGGAGATTCAGGCACTTGAGCTGTGAAGTGCTTACGTCGTATAATGTGGTAGACCAACGAAGTACCACACAGATATTTTTACTATTAGCCACTACTATTATGACCTTCAGCTTCTAAACAAGAGCGATGTAGTTTGTGCTGAGATCTGTAGCTGTGTTTAATAGTTCTCATGGAAGAGAGAAAAAGATCAGAATAACCACAGCAAGTCTGAGATCAAGGGTTGAATACATACTCTTCTATAGCATTCTGTTTGGTATTAACTAGAAGTTATGCCTTGATGCAGGTCTGTAAGATTATTGAGAATAAAAAGGAGACAAGGGAGGAGAGTACTTCTGTCTTCTATGTTTACTATTTATTATTAAATAAATAACTTTGGTGTTGCAAGTTGAACATGTTTATCCAAACTGTAATAGCTGTATAATTCGAATATGCTAAATAAACAAACATATCCTTCTCAGCAACCGCTTGGAAGATCTGAAAGACAGTTATGAAGAAACACTGGAGAGCAAATTTGAAATGTATAAAGAGGCCATCAAGAAACACGCGTACATGTGCGCAATGGAACAAATTGAAGACCATTATGTTCCCATAGAAGAATTTATAGCTGAACAAGAGAAAGTTGAGGTATGACTTGATGGCTGCTAACAACTGTGTGCTGATAAGCTAGCCTCGTAACTGTAAATAGTGCTTTTTCAGACTCATTCAGGAGTTCTAAATGCAACACTGAACATTCAAAATAACTGTAGCAGTTCAGCCTACCTATTCTGATGCCTAAATCTGTCCATGGGGATAGAGATGTTTCGTCTAAAATTACTGATAGTGTATACCTAAACTTCCTACTCTATGAAAGCCCAGTTTGCTTAAATCTTTCTCTGTAATGCACTGACTGCAACACCTAGAGGGGTAGTGTATGCAGCAGTCCGGCTGTGTGAATATCCTTGGAATTGCAGAGTGTAGAGTAAAAAGTTGGTCTGAAAGGGCAGATGGGCAATTTAGTATAGGATTGCTATTTCAAAGATAATGGATTTTCTGCTCTGAAGGTCTGTAAGGGAGGATTATGGAAAACGAAGCAGTGATGAGAAATAAAACTTTACACAGGAGAGAGCTTACTCTGAATGTGCTCCCAACTAGGGCTGCTCAGTAGTTGGTGTCAGGAAGTTACTGTTCGTTTGCACAATGTAAAGAGTGTGCAGCTTCTCAGAACTGCATGAGTATGCTACCTGAGTGATACTTCTTTGTAAAATCTTTCATACTTATCTGGTATGCAAGTGTTATTTTTGCACGTAATGGCTATTCTCCTCAGATGGTTGCATACCTAATTTTCCTACCAAAACATTACCAGATCAAACTCTGTGTAGGTCTCCTTGGAAACAATTGTCGATAATTCTCTAGATCAGTCCTGTGTGACTTCTGATTTCTTTTGTTCTAAAACAATAGTGGATTAAATGTGTTTGTTTCTTTTTGTTGCTGTTTCCGTTTGTGTTTTTGTTGATGTTTGGCTTTTGTAAAATAAATGGAGATAAGTCGTGCTGCTGCTAAAAGATAAGATGTAGTTTACCCTTACATGCTTAATTCAGGCTGGCAGATAATTAAAAAATGGGCAAGCAAAATAACTGACTCTTACCTCCAGTTCAGACTGGAATTGAGGGTGGACATGATGACTCAGTTACCAGAACACTTTTTGTCTACTGAGACTGTTTATATGTCTGCCTAAGCCATAGCTATACACCATTTTGGGGGGAGAAGTTTTTAATAGTGTTCTCTGTAGTTATATCTGCCTCTTATGCAGCTGCATGGCCATTATAAAGGAAGATACAAAGCCCAAGGTGGTCTTGGTAGAAAATTAGGTAAGGTTAAGTGGAAGTTTAGACAAATTCTACCATGTCCCTTTCTTTTTTCAGGATAGAGAGAGTAAAATATTGCAATTGGAAAGACAACTTGATGAACAGTCACAGAAATTGTTGGCTTTGGGAAGTCCGAATTCAGATATACTGACTACTGAAAATGGCACGGAACTCGGTAGGAACCTAATCTGGATATTTGTTGTTCCAGCTATTTTTGGTTTTGGGTATAAAATCAAACTTATTTTTGTCTATAGATCTTGCAAACAAGATGATGAAGAGAGCCAATGAAGGACTGCAGAAACAATGCACAGAGAAAGATGAGGTAGCTCTTGCTTAATATTTAACAAATCTGGGAATAACAGTCCTAAATTCTGGCATGGCTTCAATGCTTTAAGACCCTTGAGAATCCTGCAAATGAGTGTCAAGTTTAGAAAAGAGTTCTTACCCGGTTGTGGATGCCTCTTGTCAAAGGTTGGCTATGTTCTGGCATTACTGTGGCTTGTAGAGGTGTCTGCTACTCTGGCAAGTCATGTGGCAAACATAATATGAAGTGGAAGTAGGGGAATATATGGGCTTGTACTGTAATGTGTTGTAAACACTGCTACTGTGGCCTTGGTGCTTTCCTTCTGGAAAAGGTGCCTGCTCGTACACAGGGGAACACTTTAAAAGAATCTGGTAGATGTTTAGATCTAGAGCCAAAATAGTGCCTTAAACCCATCCTTGCTGTGAGTACTGAATTCTACCATCTACCTGAATAAGGGGTGAGGTCTCAGTTCTTTAAACAAACAAGATTCCTCGGCTCTGAATGGCCTGTAGAGGTGGAAATATGAGCTTCAGGCTGTGTTATGGAAAACAAAATACTAATCATTTTTAGGTAGGCATTTTTAGTCCACACCTCAAACAAACTTATTGTAAGGCCTGTGTTTAAAGAAGATGGGGGAGGAGGGAAGAGATGAACCTTGCTCCTTTCACTAATAGCAAATAAGAGTAGGGGTTGGAGAAACAGTTCCAGCTGGTTCTAATAAGGCGTGTAAATGGAAAGTGAACTTAAATCCCTTTCTATTGAAAAAGTATAATCCAAAAATAACTTTTTCCTTACCAAGTTTAATGTCTCGTTTTATGGCCCTGGCATTTGTTTTCCACTCCCATCCTCAAAAGCTCTGCAACATTTTCCATTTCCTATGTCAATTTCAAATTGTGATGCTAGAAAGCAAGTTCGTCTTCTATGCTTGATTTGAGGATTCAATATTGATTCTTTTGCGAGGCTGGAAAATGTCAGTCATGGGATTGCTGCCTGGCAGTAACTGAAGTGAGCATAGTTTAATGCAGCTGCTTTCATCAATGCCCTTCCACTGCTTTGCTTCACAGTATCTGTGCATGTGTTAGTGACTACTCGTTTTCCCTCCCACTCAGCTGTTAAATACAGGGCAAAGGTTTTCTGATTTAGCAATGTAGATGTTTCCCCTACAACCACGTAGAATTAAATCATTGATATAATATTGCTGGTTCTGACTCTTTTCCCTCTCAAGACTTCATCTACCAATATAAGAATCCATCTTCTTAGCAGAAAGGTGAAGCCTTCTGCTGTAACTGTACTCCAGGTCAGAGCACAAATAATATTAATGAGATGAAAGCATTATAACAACTACCCTTATGGAAAAGGAGCAGACAGTTCCAGAATTCTGTACTGCTGTTCTTTGATTGCCAGGTCTGTGCAATCAATGTGCAATTTCATCACAATGGCCCTTGAATACTCCAGCTATATTTTTACTAGAAATGATGGGTTGGGACATGACAGGTTGGAAGTAGCAGTCTTTATCTTTGCTGCTTTGATCTCACAGTTTGCACTGCTCAGTATTAATCAGAAATGCTTACAGTGTCTGTATGAGTTCTAGTCAGAAACCAAATGCTAATAAAATGTGGTGTTGAACTGCAGTGTGTATGGGTTTTATTTTCAGCTTATAAAGTCTCTGAAGCTGAAAATACAGAAATTAAATGAGACTCTGCTAGAAGCTAATGAAGGCTACAGAAAAATGGCAGAAGAGAACAGCAGACTGAAGCATACAATCATGCTCAAGGTTTGACAGCCATTTAAAAACAACTTTACCATGTTTCTGCAGTTACATTCAATGTTTCTGCATCTTTGTACATGTAAAAACACTATTCAGTCTCACTAACTGCTTTTGATTTTAGCATAATGATTTTGCTTATTTCTTTGTTTTGCATTGTTCCATTCTGAAATTCCTGAACTTACAACCCTCAAGTTTCACTTCTTGGCTTTGTAGCTTGTAACACAAGGCTCCTAAGACTCCTTTTTCAATTTAAGTAATAGGCTCAGCTGATAGGGAAACAGTGCTGACACTTCTTACTAATCTAAAGATGCCCCAATTGGTTGTCAAGCACAGAAACTACTGCTTGGAACACTTGTGGAATCTTCTCCCCTGTCTAGTCATGAAATGTTCTCCTGAGGGAGGGCAAGCAAGCTAGTACACTAATGTTAGCACAACAAAACCTAAAAATTTTTGGCTTGAAAGCTGTACTGGCACTCCTGCAGAAGTGCCCAAGCTGGATAAGAGCTGTGGGCAGGTAAAATGCTTAATATTTCAAAAGCTTCATAAAGCTGACAGCATCTCACCTCAGGCACCAACTAGACTCCTAAATAAAAAATGAAAAACTTGACCTTTTGACATTTTGCACCAATGCCTCATATGTAACTTCCAAATGAAATAAGACAGGTATCAGACTAAGTGTTTATTTGAACATTAAATTACTTTCTGCATAGTCCCAAGTCTGAGCCTGAAAATAGTTCATATTGAATTTCATTTTTCTTGATTGGTTCTAAGGCTTAGAAAGGTGTGTCTTTCTAGCCACAAGGACTAGAGAGCATCTTGAAGACTGTGCTCTGCCCACTCAATGGATTTATTCAGTCCTGGTTAGCAGACTTATAACTGAGTTTTGATCTGACTGGTTTTGCTTTAGTAATTATTTTGTGGCTTAAGACTGGAAAGTCTTCTTTATTTTTGGTTCCTTGAACAACTGAAATTCTTTGCATGGTGTGGCTAAGCATTTTACTGTAAGCTTCATCAGTCAGGCTTAGTCTCTAGATCTGATGGTCCAATAGTTTGCTGTTCTCTTAATTACATAAAAGTAATTCAGAAGAAATGGCTATGGAATAGCCACTTAGCATAGTAATCACATGGGTGTTTGAAAATAGTAAAATAGAAATATAGAAAAAAATAGAGAATAAAGTTATATGAAAGACTTTGGAGTGTTCATGCACCTAACACAGCTGTATGCTCATAGGATCAAGAAATGAATAATCTTCAGAACTGGGCTAAACGTGTTCTTGAGCTTGAAGAAACAGTGTCTTCCCTGCAAAAAGAACTCGAACGCAAAAAGCATTTCTCTGCTGAGGAACCAAAACAACAAAAACCCCGGAGAGGTTTGTTGGCTAACCTGAAATCCACGGTAGCAGGCGCTGCTAGTACACCTCTTGGTAAAGGCTGGGGCAAGGGTGAAGACGTTTCAACCCCTTCAAGAAAACACGTACTGTTTGCTCATAAACCAAAAGAATAATACTTGATTAATGAAACATGCGATTACTGGGCTGCTTCATCAGTCTTTAACCAGTTGTTAACCCAAACTGTTGTTAGCTGCTTTTTTCTACCCTGAGATGCCATCCTTACAGTAACATTAACTAACAAATGTTTAATGCAAGCCTTTTTAAATCATGTTGGGTCAAATTTAGAGCTATGTAACTGTAGACCTAAACTTCTGCTTTTACTGTTGATATGGGGATGGGATTTGAGATGTATATCAATATATGAAAGTGTATATATAACTTTAATTCTTGAGTAACTGCTACTGAGGCCTTCTGTACTTACAAATGTGATTGCGAAGTGGGATGTTCCTCCTCTGATTATTACCTTTTAAAATTAGATAGATTTTTATTTAGATAGATTAGATAGATTTTTGTTTTTGTTGCTGATTCCTACAAATCAGATAGCTTGTATTTTTATAAATTAGCTTGATTCTTCAGAAAATACTGTGGCTTTGACCTGAGAACTACCCTCCTGGGACTAAACTGACCAGATTGTTTAACATTTGACCTCATAAGAGATAAAATGAGGTCTTATCTGGCTTCTTGCTATTTTGTGGCTAACTTGACTTTGTAAAGGAACTTGTTTTAATATTGTTTGACTTCCCACTAAGGACATGTATTAAACTCTGAAAAATCTATTTATAATAAAACTTTCAATTATTAGATTAAGCTCTGACTGTTCATTTTATAAAGGTGAGAAAATCAATGAAACCAAAGAAAAGGTAAAATCATGAACTCTGAGGCAGAGCTTTCATAGCGATTGACGAGTGGTGATGATGAGCTGAAAGAATCACAGCTCTGCTTGTTACCTACCTGTAACTACAAACTCAATGTAAGAGCAAGACTGGGGCATGATAAAACTTGAAGTAGCTTCCTCATGGCGATTTCAGTCAGTGAGTGTGAGGTTTTCATTAACTACAGTGAAAATACTATGTCTTTAAGGACAAAAATACTATGTCTTTTAGGACAAAGCAGAACCTGTAAATAAATCAAATTCATCAGTTCCTGATGCTTATTGGTAGAAGAGAACCCAGTTTGGAGAGAGTCTTCCCCTCATGTGGAGTCGCTAGGTGGTGCAGCCTTCCTGTGTGATACTGCAACAGCCCTTTGCATGTGAGTGCTCTTACCAACCAGTTGCTTGAGTTGGTCTGCTTGAATGCAGTGATAAGTAATCACTCTGGTATGCCCTTAACCCGTCTGAAGAGGTAGGACTTGAGCCAGTGCAGGTCTTGTGTTTTTGAACTGTTTCCCTTAAATATGGGTTATCTCCAGGGTAGAATTTCTAAAATATTATTCTATTTCCACACAAACTATTCCAACTATTAAAAAATGTTTTGGTGTAGTGCTACAAAACACTGAGTGCTGATCCCTTGAACAAGAAGGCTACTTAGTACAAATTGCTCTGGACCAGCAATGGTCAAACAATAGGCTAACACTAGAAACTTACTGTAATATCACTTCAAATGATTTCATGCTGTGCTTTGATGCTCTGTCGTTTGTCTGAGATTGTATACTAGCACGTTTGCAGCACGCTATCTGTAATCTCTTATTCTCTGAGCAAATGGCATTTCCATGCACCTTCCTGCTTCCTGGATCACTTCTGTTGGCTTCAGGTTATTGGCTTCAGGAAATGGTTTGAAAAACAAAGTTCTAGTATCTCTTAAGCTTTTTTCCTTAAGCTAAAACACAACCTGTAGTGAAACACTTACCAAGCTTTAGCTGTAATCTTTTTCAAAGGGTTGCAATGGACTGGTACGTTAAAGAATTTTGAGAAGCTGTTTTAAAGGGTATTTTAGAACTAAACCTTTTCTTCCTGCCTGCTCAAAAGAAACCCAAAAAGGGCTGCAGAAATGGGTGGTTCAACCTGCTTCAGCTTCCCAAGACTGAATAGATATAACACATGCAGAGTCCATCAATATTTACCATTCTAAGTTACCCTTCTGAGTGGTAATAAGCAGAGGCTCTTATCTTCCATGTGCAGCTACTGCTATGGACAGAGTATGAGGCATTTTTCCCCAAATTACTGCTGTACGACTCATTTCAGACTAAGCGTTTATTAAAATTAAAAATCACCATACAATAGAAACAATATTTACATATTTATCTGATAGTCTGCTTAACCAGCGTAGTTTGGCTGAAGGAGGCCAATGGAAAACAAAAGCAATGATTGTTTATGCTGCTGAACGTTAGCTGCAGGCACACCGAAGCAAAGTACCACTTGCCTAAATAATTGGGGTGAGAGGTGGCAAAGATGTGCTGGGTTTCAGTGGTAGGAACAGTGTCACCAAGGAAAAAAGCCCACTTATACTGTAGTTGCATTGTAATTGCACTAGCTCAGCTGTTTTGGTAACTCATTCAGGTAGAACAATTTGATACAGAGAGCTTAGCAAACTGCGTTTCATTTTTATGAATTACAGATTTAGATACTGAGCAACGATGTTATAGTGTTACTGCCATATAACTGAATATCCTACTGCGTATTTGACAAATTGGTTTTGACTGTGCTAGAGCTAGTTTTAGCTTTAAAACAGCTTTTATGTTAGTCGATTAAAGCAGCAAAAATACAAGGAATACTCGAATAATCACAGACCATTAGAAATTACGATTAAAATATTTTCACGGGTAACATTCTCAGTGACTGCAATAAAAGTATGAACTTCTTCAAATTCCTGTGCTTTCCCCTTGATGATGACTTTGGCCTTGTGGGAAACCGAAGGTCGGACACAGAGCTGGATATGCTGCTGCTTCTGCTGTCGTGTACGCGCTTCTGCATCTGAGAGGGCTGTTGCGTTGCTTTGAAAATTATTTTAAACTTAATACGAGTGACAGAGCAGTAAAACAGAATCATCTTCAATGTAAAGAATTACATACATAACCCTTCCTTAAAGGAAATCATGACAACATTTAGAAAGTCTTACAAGAGGTGCCAGTACTCCCACTGCGACTGCGAAATAACAAGGATACAAAAATAATTTTCACACTGCTGCATTTCAAAAAAGGTGATTTAAGAGCAACACCATGTCTTAAATCTGTAAGGTCTCCTTCGTGCCTTTTTCTTTCGAAGACAGCTGTTCATGCATCCCTTTTATAAAGGCCTCCTTGTAATGTATTCCATGACTGATCCTGAGAAGGATTTGTCAGACTGTACAGGTGCATGGTCGCTTTCCTTTTGCCTCCCTTCCCACCCCAAAAAGCTGACTCGGTTTGGTATGTTTCTGCAGCTGCAAAACACAGAGCACTTAAGAGAACTTCAACCTCTAGAGGAATTCTTTTAACCAAAGAAAAGCGTGATTATTTCGCTGCAGAATTTGTCTTTCCGTCAGCATCTCAGCTTCCACACTTGGTTAAGACATCCAAGCTCACAGAGTAATTGGTTACAGCAGTCTGTCCAGGTAAGTCTGTGACAATGCTCCATGTCAGCAGGAAAAGTGTTCTTTGTTCTATGGCTGCTGTTGGTACTGCCCTTCTGTTGCTGTGTAGAAGTCATCGAGCACGCTCTGTAGATAATCAAACGTCGGTCTCTCTTCTGCCTTGTCTTTCCAGCACGTTTTCATGATGTCGTAAAGCTCAGCTGGACAGGTTTCCATACGTGGCATCCGGTACCCACGCTGGAGAGCAACCATCACATCTGAATTGCTCATACCTTTAATAATAATAATAATAAAGGTTTCAATGAATAGATCTCTTAACTCCTTATGAAACTATTTGACTTGATTCTGTTCCCCGGATCCCTCCTGTTTTTCCTGCTTTCAGAGGTGGTGAGATCCACAGCCAAAATCCCACCCTGGCCAACTGTGTCACTCTTCCCTCTTTGGCTGCAGAGCTTCAAACCTGCTTGTTCCACACCGATGGAGAGCAGCACGCCTGCTTCACCACACTGCCAGTGCCCCACGCCCATGCACCCTTCAGTGTAGTTACACACTCAGATTTTTCTCCTACATCAACTATTGTGCATCTGCTGCTGATTGCAAGATAGTGCACATCACCGACACCGTTAGATGCAACAGGCAATTTCCTCTCCCTCTTGCTCATGCTATTCCTGTTGTGCAAAACCATCTCATCGCTGAGATGGGCTTTGCTTTGTTTCCCTGTTGTTGCTCTCTTTCTGAGAAAAAGAACAGTAACAACCAGCAGCGCATCCCGAGCCTCACATGCCTCTCTCACGGACCAGCCCCAGACTGCACCCTCCTGTTTTTTTATCTTCTTTTTTTCCTCCTTTATGTCCTTGAGAGCTGGGTTCACAGAAGGATTGCAACACCTGCTCTCAGAAGGCAGCCGTGCATGCGAGGTCAGCTATGCCAGGGCCGACAAGAAAACCACTTCCTACCCCAAAGCCTGCCTTTCAGCTCGCCCCTTCCTCTGCATATCTTACACAACTCCATGGGCTAACTATGCCAGCTTTACCTTCTCCCAAGCCAGCCTTTAAGCTTTTTGTACCTCAGACAGGGCATGCAGGAAGCACCTGTGTTTCAGCCTGGACACTTGCCATCAGTGAGGACTTTATCTCTACCCAGAAGGGTATCCTGACCCCACAGCTGCTGGCTGCTCCTCTGAATAAGTTCCCCAAATGGTGCAGCTCTGCCTAAGACTACCATGTGGTGTGTTTTTTTTTTAACCTCTGGTTAGGTGAATGTGTGACATGCAGTGCTCTGACCGACACCAAGGCTTGCAGCGGAGGTGCAGGTGTGCTGCTGCCCTGGGCACGCGGTGATCGTGCAGCTCCACCACTGCAGAGCACCACACGCATTGCCGGAGCACCAAGGCTATGATTTAAGCCACTTGGCGGCTAAGGACACATTTGAATCACAACCAAATGACAAATTAATTCAGTATAACTCCTTTGATTATTCAGGATGACTTGAATTAAGGGGATTTTCCTTAATACACATGGAAGTTCTGCCAATCACAATATGCACACCGTAAGACCAAGCCAATTTTTCCTCATTTAGAAGAGCAGGCACCACTACAACAGAACATAGTGGATCCTTGGATCCTCTTTCCCTTCATTTCAAGAGATCTGTGCAGGGTAGGATTAATTTCCCCAAATAATTTGACATTAACTATAGGACACTGCTCCAAATTCCCAAAGGCTGGAGTTCCTTCAGTTCAAGCCTTTTGGCTTTAACCTCTAGAAAAAACATCAGCCATGAAATCTGGGTCTGAATCAGAGCAGTTACTTTGGGCCCATCTTTTGTATTTTCAAAGTTTTGCTTTGGAAGGAGGAGTGAAGTTTTCCTAGCACTGTACATGCTATAGCAAAAGAGTATTTTGAAGGTAGCAGTGGAATAGGATGTTTTCACAGAATAAGGAATTACTGCTATATAAAGTAAAGCCAAAATAAATATAGAAAGAAAGCCAATGAAGTATTTTTACAAGGAACAATGATCTGACTGCTTGGGTTTAAGTACTTTATAGGCTTGTGCTTAGATCTAGTGTCTTTAGGATTGTTACTGTATTCTGAATGCTGCGCACTGTGTTTCAGCTAACTTGCAGAAAAAATACCTGTTAAATAACCATTTAAGTTCATAAGACCAAAATGAAGAGCCTTTTATCAGTATTGCATACCAGGTACAGCATCATGAACATCCTTATGTATTTAAAAAAAACAAACAGAGAGGTTTATCTGTCTACCCAACACATGATGTAGTACCCTCAGAATAGCTACTTGTTTAACTTCTCCACGTTATTTTTTTTCTTTCAGCTAGAGAGTCACCTGTTTCACCAAAACTATGTCCTAGTTAGTAAAAGACATCCCGCATGCATATTCGTTACACCTTATATGCTAGCAAAGGATTAACTCTGAAGATTTGGTACATGTGTGTTAATTTACACTGTGGTATCTGTTAAGGTTCACAGATAAAAGATTTCCTTATGTTACAGCCCGGGAAATGATGTAAGCACAGCAATGTGAAGGAAAAATCCCAGTGTACCGAAAGTGACACATGTTGTGAAGAACAGCTGATATAACTGGAATGCAAACATGGCTCGTTCCAATAAATTACATATTGTGTAATCACCTGGAAATTAGGTTTTTACAACCAATTCGACCTACTTGCCTACAGAATCAGACACTTGTTTCGTATTTCAGAGGTAGTTCCTGAAACTGTAGTCCCACTAATTGCTTTGAATTTCTCAGGAAGAGAAACAGCTGTTGGAATTTAGGAACAAAGATCACAGAAGTTCCAAGTTTCTTGGCTGGAAATGCTTCCTACCAAGCTGCCTGCCTAGATTTTCTTTGCTAGCATTAACTACTTGTCAGCTACAACTCAAACCGTTTTGTATGCAGCTTTATGCTGAAAGCTTACTAGATGCTGAAGCTGGTTAATACCTGAAAATAATATTTTGAAGTGTTCCCATTAGAACCGAAAAATCAATTTACTGTTTCTACTCCAGCGGCTGCTACTCACAACCTATCACTGGGCTATTCTTGCCACGCTGGGGTAATTTGCCCAAACCTGTCACATTTCTTCATGTGAAGTAAATTGGTCATCCACTTATTTTGCTGTCCTGCTGGTTCTCCAGTATCAGCTTTCTGCCTATTAGGCTACTTCAGTTTAGACTTTTATTTAAAATAGACATACATCCCTCTTGCAGTTGAATGCAAACTATTACAAGCAGTATGCAGTGAAGAGGCTTCCCCTTCTAATCGCTGGCTGACAAATTAATTCACGGTGTATGGCTTATTTATGATACTCATAAAAAAACACTTCCACATTAAAAAAAAAAACACTATTGCCCAGGCTTCCCCTAGAAGAGATGTTTTCCCACAGTAGTACAGTGTTTGCTGCACCGACTGATTTTGTTCTTAAAATAAAAATATGATGTGTTTTATGGAGGTAAAGAGACAGCAGACTTAGCTACAGAATTAAGTATTGGTTGGGGTTTTGTATTTTTGTAGTGCTGGTTTCCAGGTGAGCTTGTAGGTCTGCTTGGGGAACAACAATTTTTGAGGCATCCAGAAATAACCTTGTGGGGCCACTTCAGCATGGGCTAGTGTCTGGATGCACGGGCACGTGCTAATGGGAAATAAAGTCTTGCAACTGTGGGAAGAGCCATGAATTACCCTGCTGCTGACAGCTTCCATCTGATCTTTCCTTGGGGACCTGAACAGCTTTTTTAGACTAAGACTGGGAGGACCAGCTGCTCAGTCACATATTTTATAGCCCTTACCTAAAAAATGTTTAAACATTTAGCTATGCAAGCAGCCCTATCACCTCCTGAAGTTTAAGGGGGCTGCTCTTGAGCTTAAGTGCTTCCCTGGACTGAAGCCTTGAGGAGAGATAAGAACGTCTGCTTTGGCTCTGCCTCCTGCACAGAAAGGTGATGTGTTCTCCCCTCACATAACATCAAGCTGGCTGCCATCAACCTTTCTCCGTCTGCTTGAGCCTCATGGGAAGTCTGGTCTCCTGTTCCCACAGGTGTTAAGCCTACTGTCACGGCAGGGTTTGGGACTCAGGTCACTCAGTTCTGTCGCTTCAACATCTCTGGTGTTTCAGGATGCAGTTTCAGCTGCTCGTGAAGTGGTGGTAAAAATGGTTTCACCATTTAAACAGCAAGAGCTGCTGCACTGGAAGTGCTGGGAAAGCATTGCTTGAATATATAACATCTGCTCTCCCTTTCCTGCCTGTAAACTGCCGGATCCGAAGGCTTTATCTCAGGAGTTACTCCGTCTGTTAAATGGAGGTGAGCAGGCCAGGTGAATACAGCTGCACTTTCTCCATTCACCCACAAGATAAGAGAATTTAGGTTAATTTTTCACAACCTCAGCACGCTTACGTGAATGCACCCTGCTGCCCTGAGTTAATCAGCTATGCCTGAGATGTGACAGATTCATACACACAAATATCTTTTATACGAGCTATTTCTATGCATTGGAAACATCACTATGTATTTTGTCTAACAAAAAGAAAAAGGAAACATGAAGCACATCGCCATTTCACAGCTACCTTTATAGCCACTATTGATGTACTCCCCTGCAGTCTCCGATCTGAACCATGGGAACAAAGAGAAACTATGCCAAGTGGTACAGCAGCACTGCTTTAGGCTCTGTTTCTTGTTTGTTCAGATTAGCTCATGATGACAAAGTATTAGTGCCTGCTTGCTTGTGAAAACACACTTTAGTACTTTCACATATTATGGTATTAAAAAAAGAAGCCAGTAGCTTACACGGTACCATTAAAACTTGTACTGTGTCCTCCTCGTGACAATGCTTTAGCCTGTGAAGTGGAGATCTCTGGCAATTACCACTATTCAGCTGTAAATTCTTTTAAATATATAAAAATGAGTCCTCATTCATGGTGCTGTTAGTCCATTTACTAAAATTTATCCCCACAAGGCACATGGCTTACGCATATGGTGATGGTAGCTTTCCAAAACACTGCCATTACCTGCAAGACATTTCCCAAATCACCGGTGTTGCTACTGTCAGATGCCAGCTCTTTCCCTGGGTAATTTCTTTGCCTTTTAACACTGCAGCATAACTACAGAGCAATGGTATAATCATGTGTCCATACCTGGATAAGGAATCTTTCCATATGTGACGATTTCATACAGGAGAATCCCAAATGACCACACGTCAGACTTAATTGTGAAAGATCCATAGTTAATTGCCTCCGGTGCTGTCCATTTAATAGGGAATTTTGCACCTAAAAGACAAAACAGTCTCAGTCAGTCAAAGGCAAATTTAAACACTGTATCAGGCCACTGGAAGGATTTAAGAGACTTGTCTATGGTACTCCTAGAACAGCAAAGTTACCAGCAACTCCTTCTATGCAGGAATTACCAGAAGAGAAGTGCTGGAAGACACATGTTGCCATGCTGCATGTCCTGCATTAAAGGTGCAAATGAAATGCTGAAAGTTACATAGCACCATAGCCTCTCGGGTATTGTGAACTTTTGCTAAAATGGCAGCAAACATTTTACCTTCTACCAGTGGTCAGGGAAAAATCCTACAAATTCTGTTTGTTGGGCTTTATCCTGGCAGGAGCTCAGCACCACATTCACTCCCCCCAACCCCGAGCAGGATGGGGGGGAGAATTGGGGTGAAATTAAAAAAAAATTCCAAGCCAGACCATGAGCAGCACAACTCCCCCCTTTTTATCATTCCTTATGATGCCCTATGGTATGGGACATCCCTTTTGCCAGCCTAGGCCAGCTGCCCTGGCTGTGTCCCCTCGCAGCTCCTGGTGCACCCCCGGCCTCCTTGCTGGTTGGGCAGCACCAGGAGCTGGTAAGACCTTGGTTCTGTGTAAGCACTGCTCTGAAACAGCTAAGACATCAGTGTGTTATCAGCATTATGCTCATCCTAAATCCAAAACACAGCACCACGCCAGCTACCAGGAAGAAAATTATCTCTATTCCAGCTGAAACCAGGAAACCATCAGCTGGAACTTCACAAGACTTAGCTAACTTCTACCATTTTAAAGAAAGTCCATCTAACTTCAACATGCACTTTAACATACACCACACTCAGTTATTTCTAAACAGCCATAGATGCAAAAGGAGTAGCAAGTCATATATTAATATATGTCTTTTGTGTCTAAATAACTGATTCCAAAAAATCCCATATAAATGCAGACTCAATCTAGTTAGAAAAGAAACCCTTAAGCAGCCATTGCTGGGGAATATTACTTTAGCTCTTCAGGCAAAGAAGAGTAATGCAAACAGATCCTGGTTATGCCCTTTCTACCCTGCTCTGTCCTGCTGGCACAAAATACCAGGTAAGCTAGATAACTACTGAATGCCAGGAAACTGATCAAAGAAACCCAGCATAAGGAATTTATAACATGAAAGGATCATTTAATCAATATACAATGTCCAGAGCTGGCTAAAAAAACACAGGTATGGGTTCTGTTCCTCTGAAAGCTGTTTAATCATATCCTTCCCTCTGAGCTCCCATTGAATTAGTCACTGGTTACCTAGTGACTTCTGAGTAGTCCTTTAATCGTCTCCCTTTAATCTCAACTGTAATGCATTGTTCTCTTTCTTCCGCATACCTTGGTTCTTAAACTCTCATCCTACATTACCACAGTTTCCACCCAGCCAGTGTGAAAACATGAGGTAGTGTCCTTAAAACGAGAGCAGGACAGCCACCCAACAGGAATGCTCAGAGAAGCTTTAGGGCATTTACTCTAATGCAGTTTGTGCATGGGAACATTAAAAAAAAAAACACGGAACTTTTCACTACAGCTAATAGACTACGCCCTTCTTAAAACATTCTGTGACAATATTAGCAAAACACATATAGCAAAATACAGACAAATCTTTAATAGCATGCTTTCCTCTCTCACCAGTCCTGCCCCTGCTGCAGCATTACCTCCTGGCCGTGTGCTGAACAGGGGGCAAAAAAGGAGCATCCCTATGCACAGGAGTGATGCTGCTGAACACACAAATCAATGCTGCAGCTCCTAAAGCAGCTTCAAAAGATAACCAGTTTTGCAAAAGTTTCCCCCAACAACTACAACTACCAGGGCTGCTTCCTTTCTGTAAGGGAAGGGAGGTGCACGTGGCACTTAGGATGTGAACAGAAAATAATTTTCATAATTTCTCAGCATTTAATTCAGTGGGATGGAAGCTGCGGGTCATTTTAAAAGTTGTTGGCATTAGAACACTAGTTAGTTTTTATGGCATTTTCTGTCCTTGGTGATCATATTAATTTTAAATACAGCCTCAATGCCTCCCAGAGACTGAATTTTTAAAGACAAAACAAAACAAAACAACAAAAGAACATACCTTCTCTTGCTGTATATTCATTGTCTTCAATAACTCTAGCTAGTCCAAAATCAGCAATTTTGCACATCAGTAAGTCCGAAACCAGAACATTAGCTGCTCTCAAGTCTCGATGGATGTAATTTTTCCTTTCTATGTATGCCATTCCTTCTGCAATCTGTAACAAACGAAACAACTGTTTTGGTATTTCAGCACAATACAATGCCATCGGCAGGCCAGGCCTCCCTGTTCTTTCAGTGTACCAGCAAAGTCATGTTCACTGATTCATTAACAGCAACTTTGGAGCATTTTGTACGTGGAAATTAGGAGAGGTTGACTGCCATGCAAAATGTACGTGTAGATCCAGTCCTGCAAAACGGTACTTACAGTGGCAGCTTCAAAAGAATAGTTTGGATGAATAACAGCCAGTAGGATAAGATACCCAAATCAAAAATTTAAATGAAATGTTCATAAGATTTCTACTACAATATTCTCTTTCCTAATTTACTAACCAGTTTATTTTTAAAATAATAAGAAAATGGAAGAAATTAGTAAGTTAAATGAGGGACATGTTCTTTTAAGTTTCATTAAGCAACAATGCAGAAAGTTTTTTAAAAGAAAAGGAGACAAAACAAAAGCAAACAAGCAAACAAACAAACAACCCACCAGCTTTCTAATTACCTGAAATTGCCTGGGAAATTACTAAGACAGGTCAAATAACTTTATGCACGTTTTCACCTCCGACAACATCTACCTGCTCATACATGAGGAGCATTTGGCAACAGCAAGTAGTCAGATACTATCACAAGTAAATTTAACTCGCATTTCAGCAACCAAAATTAATTTCCAAATCAAATTGAAGGTGATTAATGCTCTCAAAATACACACTGGGGATGATTACCTCAGCATTTGTCCAGACTGCCCTATTTCCCACCCAAAGAAAAACATACTACTTTTCAAAAAAAAAAAAAAAAAAGTTTCTCAACTCAGAGCAGTAAAAATTTTGTGTCATTAGTATGCTATCCAAAAGTTTAATAGGAGCTAGGAAAAAAATAACACCAGACCAGTGCTTGGGAGCTGTCAGTATTTCTTTTCCCTGTGAGATTGCTGGTGCCATTCCCATTTAAGTCCCACAGGATAACTGTGCCAGAGACACTACTCCAGAATTTCTGCAGGTGACATGTCTTTGCCATGCACATTATTTGGGGAACACAAGCTCCCAGATTTGTCAATGAAGCAGCAGTGAAACGTAAGGGCCCTTTTCACCCCAGTTCCTACCACACTCATACACAAGCTCTTTCCCCTCCATCTCAGGAGAAGACGAGCACACAGACACCTTCCCCATGCCAGAGCTGCACATTTCAGCTGTGCAGTAAAGCAGACACGAGCACCTGACAAAACTTTAAGAAAACATTCACACCACTTCTGCTTATCAGTTTTTAAAAAGTCCCCAAGGGATACACCACACGCACGCAGCACTGCCCCTTACAGCAGTGAAACCCCGTTACCTTCGTTCCTCTTTTGTTGTTCAGGCAGTGGAACACACAGCCACTTTCCCTCCCACCTCCTGCCACTAAAAAACTCTTCTTACAAACCAATATATTGCCACTTCTTCAGGGCAGTCTTAAATTTCACTTACACAACACAAGGGGGTTCTTACACTAAACAAGAAAGAAAATCTGTGATGATGAAGAAAGTGAAGAACTTCTGCATTTCATATTTTCTAGAAATAAGTAAAAGGTATTTTAAATAATGAAGGAAGCAGCTACTAGTGAATAGTCACCACAGAGTCTTACTAGAGGCTTAAAGGCTACTCACAAAATAGAAGGGTAGCATTTAAATCTCTCCTCCACATGTGATGATTTGGGTTTGGGGAAGAAGGAGAACTGAAAGCGAAAGCTTTGCTCTAAGATCAGTGCTGAAATGGGACCGGCCAGCTTGGCAGATGCGACTGAAACGCAGACAGGTGCACTAATGCCACTGTGAAAACGCAGCAACAATCAAGAAGGAATCAACTTTCCTCTTACTTCCCTGCACAGATCCAACAGTTGGACTAACTGCTGGCTGGTGAATGACAAACCATTTCATGGAAGAGAAGTTTGTGGCCGTGATTCTCAGTTTGCAAGCCCAGCCAAGCAAAGCCATTGGAAAGACCTTTCTATTTCCTGTTCTTTGTGCCAGATCCACTGAACTTATCATCTGTTAGTCACAAACTAAGAATGTGACAGCAAACAATTCACTGTGTTTTCAGCAAATACAAATTACGTTTCCATGCAATTCCAGGGCAATGGTTTTGACCGAATTGAATCAGAGAAATTCAAAGAAGCCATGTATGTACAAACGTTTGGGCATGCAAAAAAATTCCCAAAAATGAGTGGGCAAGGAATTCTGATTAACAGGAGGGGAAACACAGAAAATCAACAACCGAATTCATATATCCAGTTCATGTTAAGCCCTTGTGATCAACAAACAAACAAACAAACAAAAAAAAAAGGAAAGAAAAAAAAAAAACACACCCCAAAAAAAACCCACAACAAAACAACCCACACAAAAGGATTTTTTGATGAAGGAAATGTGTGCCAGAGCCCATGCAATAACTCTTTCTGATAATTGTTGGGTTTTCATTGCCAAATAGTATGTTAGATGTAGAGAGATCCACGGGAACAAAAGCAAAAGAAAGCACTCTTTCCCTCTCTTTTAATGATCATTTGTACCTGTCAAGGCTGTTCGGTGACATGCTAGTGAGGAGCAGGAAAGGAAAGATTATTTGGGCTCACAGGATAGTTTTCATGGCCTTTAAGAGAGGATCCTGCCTACACTGCACTGCTGCTACTCAAAAAGAAACCGGTTTTCTCATAACCTGTAATGAACTACTGGCATGCTTCTAGAATTACCTAAGCTAAATTATTTAACAATAACAATAATAGAAAGCAATCACTAAATAGTAGGAATTATGTACACAATGTAAGAATGACAAGGAACCAACTAACTCCTGGAAGGAATAAATCAGCCCGTAAGACAGCCTCCAGACTGTAAATCCTTAGCTGAAAGTCAGACGATAAATAAATGACTCGGAGCCAACGTTTTGCATACGGCTCTGTCACTGACGTGGTGATTTCAGCTAGCTGTGCTCTTTTCTCTCAGTTTCTGTTCTTTCTGCCTGTAAAGCATGGTGATTACTTATCTTTCCAGAATGCTTGTGGGTCATCTCACAAACAACACTAAAACTCTTTCAAAATATTTGAAGAAAATGGTAGGAAAAGCAGGGAGCAAGCAATGACGCTAAAAGAAGCATTACATGTGTTCTGCCCAGTCCTTCACATCTTCTGAAGGGAGAGGGGAGAACCTAATAAACCACCATCTCAGGAGAGGAGACTGCTCTCACAGCAAAGCTACACTTTCTGAAAATGAAAACCTCTTGGTCACAACTCCGAGGCTGCATTGATGAAGTGCCACAGCTGAAGCTAAACAGCACATACAGAGATGGGCAGTTATGTTCTCTCTCTCTTTTTTTTTTTTTCCCCAAAGTGTGAAGCTCTGCCAATCATTTTATTTTAAATTTTTCCCTACAAAACTGAAGAACTTCTGGATTCCTTCACAGCTCAGCTTTTCAATTGAAAGACATGTTTCATTTCAACTTTCATTCCAAGGCCTGTGATTCATTTTTGCAAGAGTTATTTCAAACGAGACATGTTTTACATATTGTTTGCAATGCTGTTTATTAATGCAGAGAGAGGATTGCAGTAACATCTGTAACAGATTCCACTTGTGCATTTGTAAGCCGTGTGTAAAAATGTGGAATACTAAAAAGGCCAGATGGGCTTGTTCGGGGTTAACCTGATAGGATGTTTTTATATCATGCTGAGAATATATATCAAGTTGAGAACGAAAACTGGGTGATGGGGATCATGAAACAGATGGGAATGAAAATGAAACATAATGAAAGAATGGCAATATGAAGACTTCTGTTTATCCTAGGAAAGCAAACTTTAAACAACTTGGAGAGTTGGCAGGTGCAACCTTATGGGAAAACAGTCTCAGGAACAACCATGCCAGCAAGGAAACAACAATTACAAGTGCAAGGGCAAACCACACATTGTAAAGGAAGTGCTCAACAAGAAAAGGTTGGCCAAGTTTTACATGGCTTGAAACCCCTGAAAATGATACAGTCAAATTATAAATTGTAAAAGAATACCCAAATGTGACAAAAATCAGAAGAACTCACCCACAAAACATTCTGCAAATAGAAAGTGTAAGCAGGGAAAAATTCTAGAGGTGCATTTGTAACAAGATGTGCAACAAAAATATTTACATTAAACAGATGGGGAAGGCTACATGCAAATGACACAGAGAAGTTTTTAAATGCCTGCTTTTGCTTCAGTCTTCACTAAAAGCATCAAGGATGCACGCATGGCTGACATGAATAACAAAGGGGTAAGAACTCAGGGTGTAAAAAGGAAACTGGGCTAGAACAGTTTTGAAGGATATGAGTGTTTATGAAACACCTGAACACTGTCAGTAAATCCAAAGTCAAAGAGCGTCTACTCACCTGTAAAACAGGGAAGTAAAATACGGAAAAAGAATAAATAAATTAAAGTGATGAATCAGTATTCAAGGTTGCACCTAGTTTGTATTTGGTTACAAATTAAATCAATTCTGGGGGGAAAAAGAAAAAGAAGAAGAAGGAAAAAAAAGGAAAAAAAAAAAAAAAGAAAAAAATAGATACGACCTATGATGTTATGATGTCCAAAAGACTAAGAAACACCATGCTAAATCATCCCCACTCTCCAGACCTATTTCATCTATAATTTTTAAACCAAAATCATCTAGAAACAGTTACTTTGGGGATCATTTAGGTACTTTTAAAAGGCTTTCCTTTGCATGGACAGATGGGGCTTTTTTGTCCGTTCAGGATCTGTACGTGTGAAAGCTACAGGTGAAAATGCAACCCATAGACGCCAGGGATTTGTGAATAAAGGCGTCTTCAATGATCCCTCTGAATTGCTGCTGCCTGCTACACAAGTGATTCTCACTCCCCGGGGCTGCTCTACCACTGAGGCTGCATCTGAGGGCTCAGCAGTGAGCAGGACATCCTGGCCACATCCCTTTTCCTTTGCTGGGCTGGGCGGAGGGTGGCTGCAGAGCTGCTCTCACTGCAACCCAGCCCAGGCCCGTGGCCCTGTGGGAAGCTCCTGCTAAAGCAGGTGAAGCAGCCTATGTAAGCCAGAGTACATAGGAAATCAGTGAAAAGCGGCTACAATGTGAGGGACTATCCTGATTAGGTTTAAGAAGAGGAAGTAATGTAGCATCTGCTGAGGTTCACACTGCTTTAAATTTGGTAATTCCCAGTTCTTAGGGAAGAGTGTCAGAAAAAACAGCCTGCGGTTTTGGAAGGTTTAAGCAAACACATGCTATTGACCTGGATAAGACTTTATTTGGTCTAGGGTTAACCAAAACCAGATTCCTTTCAATGATAGCCAGACATGTAATAAAATACAACACACTTGAAGAATTTGAAAAAAGAATTCATCCTCACATCATTAGGGTACGTGCCTATGAAGAGGGTATAGACCCTCTGAATATGAAAGCTGTTGAGAAACAGAAACATTTTAATTCTTCAAATGATAATTAATGTAATACCTATTTTCCATTTGCAGCAGAGTTTATCCTAAAGGTGGGTCAGGAAAGGCTGCAAAAATGTACTCCACTTTCTCCAGTCAAACAGCTAAGTAGGTAAAGCAGACCCACATGGAAAAAAAAAGAGTAATTATGTACTGGAATACTAGAGGGAATCATTATTATAATTTCAATATTATTATTAGTCTAATGGCATTGTAGCCTTAAAAGGCAGAAAGAAGAGGATAAGAGTTGCTAACAAAGTTGTAGGTCATGGAAGGATTAATGGAAGTATCAGTGCTGCATGGAAAAGACTGTTTTTGTGATACAACTGACCAGTTTGAAAAGTATGACATGAGTATGTTCATTAATAATCGATATAATTTTCCTAAACACAGCCATTATGCACGTGTATGCTAAGCAGCAGATAACAGATTCGCAGAAGAAGTAGGAAGAGTTTATACATGCAAAAAGTTCACTGAATTTGCATCATACATTCTTAGCTGACCTCATAAAAGCCTGAGTTCAATAACTGGAAACAAAGAATTGGAAGCTCTTTGGGTAAATTAGCTGTGGGGCAAGACAGGAAACAACTACTAAGATCCAGTTTGCCAGTCACCCTGGTGATGCAACAGCCAGGCTACTGCCTGTAAATGACAGAGGGGAATACGAGCAGCCTGCACGCTGTGTGTTTTGGTCTGCTGCCTTAGCAAGATCTGGCAGCAGAAGTTGTGGACAAAGCAATGAAATTCGCTCACGCCCAAGCCTGTAACTGGGAACCGACAGCCAGCAGCACCTTTGCATTTCCTCAGCCTGCTTGCTGAGCTGAGAAGCAGAAGTACCAGGAACTGCTCGTAAGTTGTGTCAGCTCGTGACTGCCAGACCAAGGAAGTTACAGGACCAGACGGTGAGGGTGCTGGGCTACTTAACGCTTACCAAGCAGTGGTCTCATAGGCTCTACGTACAGGGAAACAGGCTCAGATGGTGGTTGCTCCGTGTACCTGACTTTGTTCCTGGCATATATTAAAAATTCACAATTCTGCTGAATTCTACAGGGGATGCCTCCAGTCTATTTTGTATTATAGCAGGCAGTACGTGCTGAAGATATGTTTGCAAAACTCAGCTTCTTTTAAAACACTCTCATTACAGAGACTGCTAGCATTCATCTCTAGTGGCCAAAATTATCTTTGCCAGGGCATAACCAACCCTAGATTTCCCTAGCCCCTACTCATACACACTAATTAAAACACAAAAGAGAAACCTCAGCTCTTCCAGAGGGCGGATTGTTTGAGAAACAGAGCTGGATTGCCTTCCTAGCAAGCATTTTCTTACCATGTTTTCCAAAGACCTAATTTCACAAATTGGGACTGCTAGTACAGCAAAATACAGAAATTAAAAACAAAACAAAACAAAACAAACAAACAACAAACAAACAAACAAACAAACAAACAAAAAAAAAAAACAGAGTCCACAGCTATACACTGAAGTCACCAGCAGACTTAGGTCCACCTAAATCCTCCTCCATTGCTGTTAACAACAGCAATTGATGCGTGCAGATGCTCAGATAACAAAACAGCAGAATCAGTACAGCAGAGTAGTAGTATATTCAATTACTTGCTAAAAAATGCTATCTTTTTACAAGATGTTTATTTCACCCATGGGAGCACTCCTAACTTTTTTTTTTTCCAAAAGCAGAATATTTTATCCACTGTAAATACAGATTTCTTTCAAGACTGTTCAAGGCAAAGACTTCATGAATTCAGAGAGTGAAGCACTGAGTAGCCATCTGGCAATGCAAACGCCAGCTCACAGCAGTCTTTAATAGTGAAAAAATCAACTCCATAAGCGGGTTCATGTTTAAGGGCATTACATTTTTCAGCTATCTGTTAGTCACACAGCCACAGCCTCCCCTCCCTTTCTCTCACTCCCAGTCCTTCCCTATCAGACAAGGCCAAAGGTGACAAAGGCCATTTCTCTACATAAAAAGGCAATGTATTAAGTGGAAACACTTCCTGACCATTTTCATGACGCTGAATCACAAGTCCATTGCTAATGTATTGTTCCGCAATGGGTAAAGTTTCAGAACTTTTTGTTGCAACATAATTATTGTGTGGACACATGCGTGCAGGCACACCAGCTGTGCAGCGTGGCTGTGAGCAGCTCAGCCTTGGGAAACATCACAGGCATACAAGGGGAAAAAAGAAGACAATCCTCAGCTACCACTCGTTGCATTTTCAGTCTTCCTGAGAAGCTTGGATAGGCAGGTAAACTGCCTTACCAGAACAGTGTGATTAAAAAGAAATGCAGAGCTCAACAGTGCATCAACCAAGGCCAAAAAAAATATTCCTGATCTTATTTTAGTTCACCGTGAGTTTTCTCCCTGGACATTTATAGTGTATAACTGTCAGAGGCAGAACACTGCACTATAGGCACCTTTGATACAGTCCTTGACACGTAAATCACTTTGGGGTTTCTCTCTAAATTTTTTCTTATGATGTGGAATAACTTGTATATTTTGAGACTATCTCCATGGTTTCACAACCAATGATATTTCGTAATAAATACCAAATGATATTTCACAAGAAATATTGATTAGATTTTATTTACTTCACAGGAATTTACATATGAATTTGAAACTAACATTACTCTGTGGAAGTTAACATAGAAGTTTGACTAATTGATCTAACCTAGGAAATTAAGACGACACCACCAATGAATGCTGCTTGGAGGCATCTCATAAGCACTCACTCTACAGAACTTGTACACTTTCACTTCACTTCTGTTGGAAATGAAAACAGCCTTTCCACAAAGGAAAGTGACTGTGTACCACTGCCATCTGAGTAGATCACCAGCAGTATCGAAGAGGGAGGCCTAACTTCACAAGTTCCCTTTGAAACACTTTGTTCCTCTATTCCTTCCTTTCAAGTAACCATATTTACTCAGACAAAAACATCTGAAAACTAAATTCTCCTTTAATGCGACAAAGTTTAGGATAGTTTCCCATTCTGAGTTTCAGACCTGGAGAGAAATAGAACCCCTTAATTTTGAGCATATTTCTTATAACATACCTGAGCAGAGAAGTCAATTAGCTTTGGAAGCAACAATTTACTTCCTTCATCACTCTTCAGAAAATCCAGCAAACTTCCTGTTACAACAGAGAAAGATTAAGTCAGCATAGCTTATTTTCAGAATAAAGTTCCCACTAGGTCCCCGATTTTCTGAGTCACGGACGTTTTGCAGTGAATGGTTTTCATGTATTTTCAAGCCAACTACAGTAAGCCCATCTCTTTACATGACCTAATAAGAGTAACATTCAAGACAGCATGGCAGGTATCCAAGTTTTGTAATTTCCCTGGGTGTAGAAAACTCACATCAGAGCATACCTTAGTTCAGTGGTGCTGAATTGGATAATTACCCTAATCTACAGGCTAGTGGGAAAGTTCTCTAGGAGAATCTCACTCATTAATTCTTTCAAGGTGGTAAAGAATAAATTGCTGAATGGTAGCTAGCATTTATGAAGTCATCAGCAGAACTGCTTGAAAACAGAACAAAACAAACAAAAACCCTACTAAGACAATCTGAGAAGGAAACCTCACTTATTTTGTGTAGTGATAATCTAATACAGTTTGTTCCTTTCTAGTAGTGCAGCAATCTTTTCAGGAACACTCATCACTCCCCTTATTAAACAAGTATTTATCAATTCAAGAGCTATATAAGACAATTTCTAAGGTTTTAATTATTGTCTTGTTATGACACCAAAGTTAAGTATTAGAACCCAAAGGAACCAGAGCTATTTTGAGGGTTGTGCTCTGCAACTTGAATAATTTTAAAAAGTTACATTTAAGAAATCTGTTTTAAAAAAAAAAAAAGGTTATTTCAAAAATGCAATAATGAATCAGAAAATCAAACCCTTATGCCTCCTCTAAGCTCCCTCACTTTATATCAGAGCATACAAAAGAAAAATGTTAAAATCCCAAATTTTCCTTTTCTGCTGCTTCCTTTTTAAAGGATGGGCACTGACTGATGAACGATTAATAAACACAAGTGTTTACTAAAACCCCACTTGCAGATCCTCTGTCATTCTCACCTTTTGCCATGAATTCTGTTATAATATAAATAGGTTCTTCTTTGGTCACTACAGCATAAAGCCTAACTAGCTTGTCATGCTGAAGTGTTTTCATGAGGTTGGCTTCCTCCAGAAAGGCTTGCACAGACATCGTTCCCGGCTTCAGAGTCTTCACAGCCACTTTTGTACTGTTATGATAATAACCTAAAAGGAGGAAATACGTTCAGTGCACTTGTAGTCACCCTGCACTGCGCAGCACCCGAACTAGCAGGAACCCATAAAGCCGGTGAGGTTAGATTCCATTAACAGCTAGGACCCTGACAACAAGCAATCACATGTAGCACAAATATTTATGCTAAAATTCCTTTATGTTTTGCCAGTGATACACTGCAGTCAATTATAATCAATTATAATCAATTATCATCAATTTTCTACTTTTTATGAATGGTTTATCTGAAAAAATAAAGAAAGCAAGCTTTCATTTATAAGTAGGCCAGGAGAAAATAATAAAACAGTCAAGAGACGTTTTAATAAACATCCACATAAACTGTCTCAAAAACTAAGAGAGCCTATGGATTGCAGAGCGTCTTTAAATGCAATGGTTAGAACCATTTTATGCATGCCAGTCTCATGCTTATAATCTTTTCTTTAATCCTCAGTACACAAAATGGAACTCTTCAGAAAAGTGCAACCAAATGAGCATTCTCGTGACCATCAGAGATATGCTGGCAGGACTGCAATCCTGCAGTGTTCAGAGCAAGATTTAAAACACGATAATTCCTTTCCACATAGCACATGCCAAGAGTAGAACGAATCACGGCTGTTTCATTTCTCTGTTTATCAAACCTTGTAATGTAATACTCTGACTATATAAAATGCAATTATCAGTATATATAGATTAAAATAGCATTAGATAAAATCAAGAGAATAGCAAGAACTGATCCTAAAGTTTATCTTGTAAATTTTTTTTTGTTTGTTTGTTTTTTAAATTTGAAAAGGAAATGAAATAGGAAAGAAAATAAATAAATAAATAGAAAAAGAGAAGGATATAAATGCAACATCTTCACTCCAGATTTAAAGATAGCTCCAGTAATATCAAACTGCAGCCTTTTGTCCCCCTTACTATACACATTTCAACACTGCAAGAACACTTCTTGGAGAGGTAAAGCTTTTGTGATTCAAGAGAAATAACCTCGGTTACACATTCAGTAACAATCCAGACAGCACTACCACAGTGGATGTACCTCTAAATTGGAGCCTGCAATTTCTGTATATTACTTATTGCCTTAATACAGAAGCTCAGTGGCAAAGCAGGGAAATAATTTCCAGGTCCTAAGTAATTGCTCTAATCATTGCACATTTTATCACCTTTTTTAAAAGAAAGATCATCATCTGAGAAAAGACACAATAACTGTGAGCAAATATTCAATTGCATGATTACTAAATATATTTTTTCCAAGCACAGTATGATCAGAGCATAACACAGATATGCCTCTAGATGGTCTAATGAGAAGAAATGACAATAACAAGTCAAATTCTGCCATTAAAACTCAGGAATACAATTTCTATCCATGAAAAAAGGACATTTATTAAATACATCTTTCTGCTTAAAAAGCAGAAGGCTCATATCTGTAGTTTGTAATATTCTACACCATACCCTGAATGAGAGCACCAGTTCCACTCCCCATTTGTTGAATACTCTGTTAAACATACTAATTAATACCTTTACTTCTGTGGGACAATTCTATCTACACTCTTAACATTGACTATATAACAGTATCTTACATTCACTAGAGATTCATCAGACTAGGTTTCTGCTTACAGAAAATTTGCATTACGAACAACAAAAGCCTCACCCAATACTGATGTTTTCTGCAGGAAAATAGTCTATCCTCGTCCTCTGGTGGTAACATACAAAACAAAGTAGCATGAGAGCATTAGAGACATTTGATCCTGATCTGTCTCTCACTCATTTATTTCATCAGGTTTTGGGGGAGGTGGCGGGAACGATACACCACCAGTGAGGAAAGGTGGTTGTGAACTCTAGGGATTCTTCAGCAAATGTTATGATGTCTATAAAAAATGGACCCTTGACAGCTCAGAAAAACTGGAATTTGTTTTACCTCTTTCCCCCACCCATTACACGTAAAGCCTTCACAGAGCATGAGGCCCTACCTCTTCAGCTAAGCTGGTGTCACCTAGCCACCTGAAAGAAAACTCCCATCATCTGTGAGCCAGAAGTGTCAGAGCACGAATAACACATGAAGAGGAACATTATGTTAGAATATCGAGCTAGACAGACACGGAGCAGGCAACATCTTTTCAGTATGCATCTGTACTACCAAAGCTTAATGTCTTAGTCCTCAGGTCACGTCACTTATGATTACTAAGAGGACCCCACACTCGGTTTGTCATGGTATTCCTTGGCATGTGATATGAATGAACTGATGCTCACTTTGCCACCTAAACATGAACTCAAAAGGACAGATAGATAAACAATGAAATTCTTGCTTACATCTAGGTCAGCTGACATAAAATTCAGATTCTTTGTAACTAATATTCAGCTCCTGTACGTACTGTAAAAATACATCTGTGATGCTGATGAGATGTACTAGCCAGTTTTCTTGGTTCATTTTAGATGTCTTCATGAAAATAATAGTATTTCTGAGGTATGGTTTACTCTGATTTTAATAACAGCTGCATAAGAAAATACACCCCAAAATGTTTGTTACTTATATTCTAAATTGGGGTTTACAAAATGAGAGAATCTTTTACACCTGAGATGCAAGCAAAATGAGTCTCATTAATAAAATACACCGTAATGGCTCCATTTGGCTTGTTAACTTTTCTCTTGTCCCTACTTGAGAATTCTATTCATGGATTATTAATGTCACAGAGCATTATGGTTCACATCATATCAATGCACACTAGGAACAAAAATGCATAAAACATAGACCCTACTCTTACAGTGCTACCCTGGTTCATCAGTTTACTAAAGAAGATGCCCAAATAAACTAAACTCCATAGACGAAAACCCTTTCATACCATGGCAGGAAGCAAGTCCCTCAGCAGTTTAGGCTTTTGTTAAAAATTAGATATGATGCGAGGAATAATAGGCAAATCTGAGGAATCTGACAATTGTTTACAGAGAGCTATGCTCTTCTTACATGTATGAATAGAACCCCTCAAAAATTGTGTTTTGCCCATTTCTTTTGGAGTTAAATATGGTATTTTCACAGGCAGGTTGCCAGATTTTCACATGGGCTTATTCAGGCCAAGCTGTGATACAAACTCATAATAGGCAATAAGTTGAGCCTACCAAAAGCATTTCTGAACAGATCTCCAGGACTGAAGATGGACGGCTTTGTGAACAAGTCTACAAGAGGCAGCTTTCTCCTTCACACTAATTCCCTATAAGGTTATACTGGAAACAACCTGAGCTAATGAAGTGTGATACTGTTAGAAGTCAGACAATGTCTCAGGCTATTGCAGCTGCAGGAGGTACAGTATTTCCAGGATGCTGTCTGGAAAGAGTCAGAATGATGGCAGCTTCTCTGCATCCTATGGCACATCAGCACATCACTCTTCCTTCACCATCTACACCATAGAACGGTTTGGGTTGGAAGGGCCCTTAAAGATCACCCAGTTCCAACCCCTGCCATGGGTTCCCACCCACCAGACCAGGTTGCCAAAGCCCCATCCAGCCTGGTATTGAACACCTCCACGGATGGAGCATCCACAGCTTCTCTGGGGAGCATGTGCCAGTGCCTCACCACCCTCTGAGTAAACAATTAGTTATGTCTAGTATAAATCTCCCCTCTTTAAGTTTAAAACTATTACCCCTTGTCCTATCACTACAGGCCCTGGTAGGAAGTCTTTCTCCATCTTTCTTATAAGCCCCCTCTAAGTATTGGAAGGCCACAATAAAGCCTTCCTTGGGCCTTCTCCAGGCTAAACAATACCAATTCTCTCAGTCGGTCTTCACAGGAAAGGTGTGCCAGGCATTTGCAGACCCTCTTATGGACCTGCTCTAACAGATCCATGTCCTTCTCGTGCTGGGGACCCCAGAACTGTGTGCAGGACTTGAGTAGGCACAAAGGAGTAGGCATGCAGATGTTCTGAGTGATGGCATTTGTCTTCCCAAGAAACTGTCACATGTGAAGATGTCTGAACAACCGCCTGACATTGGGAAGTGGCAAATAAATTCCTTATTTGTCTTTGCTTGTGCAGCAGCTTTTGCTTTACCTTGTAAACTACCCATATCTCAGACCATGAGTTCTCACACGTTTACCTTTCTGAATCTTTCCTGCATCCCCCCCGGGGGCAATAGACTGAGTGGTCTAAAACATACATGTGTTATCAGCATTATTCTCATCCTAAATCCAAAACACAGCTCCATACCAGCTACTAGGAAGAAAGTTATCTCTATTCCAGCTGAAACCAAGACAATCTTCTCTAACATATGCTAGCTTTCTCCAAAACCCAAAAGTACACGTGCAGGAGCAGGATGTCAGCTTGGAAGCTCAAAAAATACTTATTGTTGAACTAAAAAGACTATAAGAGATTCTGGCAAATCTTCACATTGCAGTAACAATATTGTCTCTATCTTCCCATATACTACAGAGTGGTTAAGGTTGGGAAGGACCTCTGGAGACCATCTGCCGAACCCCCTGCTCAAGCAGGGGCACCCAGAGCAGGCTGCCCAGCACCACGCCCAGGTGGCTTCTGAAGATCTCCAAGGAGGAGACTTCACAGCCTCTCTGGACATCCCGTGCTTGGTCAACTATCATAGTAAAGAATTACTTCCTGATGTTCACATGGAACCTCTTGTATTTCATTCTGTGCCCACTGCTTCTTGTCCTGGCACTGGGCACCACTGAAATGAGACTTGCTCTATTCTCTTTCTACCTTCCCTTCAGGTATTTCTAGATGCGGATAAGACTGAACCCGTGCCTTCTCTTTTCTGGGTGAAAGGGTCCCAGTCTTCTCAGCTCTTCCTCAGAGGAAGAGATGTTCAGGTCCCTTCAACTTCTTCAGGGCCCTTTGTTGGTCTCTCTCCGTATCTGTCTTGTTCTGGGAAGCCCAGAACTGGACAAAGTTCTTCTGAACCAAACACTGTTCCCTCTGAAATCAAAATCCTTTAGCAAGCAGAAGTGTATTTGGTATTGAAGCTATGGAATAGTATTTCTCATTCGTACTATTACCTAAACATAATTTTACTCCAGATGAGGTAAGTAATCAGTCAAGTCTAACAAGTAGCTTATTTCTCAGTATCTCTGTTTAACTCCTGATGCCTCTGGTTAGTCATCACTACAATCAACACTGTTTGTTTATATCCTGCACAGGTGACCTGATAAGTGTTTTTCAGCCTGAACCTCCTTGGCTTTAATATTAACCACGCTCCTGATTTGAAAGGATCTGTACTGAGCAAATCAGCTTCTCTCGCTTCAGAAATGAAGCAGAGAAGAGGAAACACAGTGATCACTTCACAGTACATTAATTTTTCTCACAGTGCGACAATTCAGATAAAAGGGTTAGGCCCAATTTAGATGTCAAAATAACGACACAAATAAGAGGAAGCATCTTGAACCAGAAACACCCTTTTAAAGTTTTACGCCTTTGTGTGTGTATGCAGAAGTAGTCACTTCCCATAATGATCTACATTTTCAAGCAGGTGATAACATTCTGCCATGAAGTCTTCCACAGCGTTTCAATGTCAGTTAATTATTTCTTGGCCTGGTTTATCAGGAAGAGAAAAACTGTACAATGGCTGACACCTGTCTCAACTGGCAAGTAAATTGTCATTTACGTATAACACAGCCAAAGGCTTTCTTAAGCCTTTTGTTGTGAAGGCAGATGAAAGGCTGAATTTGTCTTATGTTGCATCATGGAGATGTGTCGCTGACATTTTTGCATAATTTGTATCAGCAGATTGTACCTATTAGAAAACATCTCTTCAAAACAACGAAATATCAAGTGTGTTCCTGTTAGACTGCTGCACTCCTGTGGGTCATTAGAGTACCCTTTGCATCTGTTAATAAGCTTAGGGATATGCTTCTAAGTTTCTTAAAAATGCCCCGCTTGTAGAATCATAATAATACCAATAATAAAAAAATGTTGTAATAGTATTAAAAAGATTTTATTGCTATCCAAATATAACCTCCAAAAAGGAGACTCAGGGAGGGGTTAGACAATGATTTGACCTGAAGAAACATCATGGTGAAGACTTTGGAAGGAAGATATAGTTTATCTCAATTAAGTCAAGTAAGATGGTAACTGTTAACATGTGTGTAACCAATGAATTACACACAGAACACATAATATGCTTCCCAAAAGAATACTCAGACCCCTGAATAGGCAGCACTTCAAAAGCAAGAGAATTAAAACATTTTTGCAGAACACGATTAGACAGTGGTCGTAGCCAGGGGAAGCCATTGAGGCTGAGAAAATAAAAATGTTTTTAAACAAGCAAGGTTAATTATGATTATAATAATTAACACTATCAGTTTTAGCTGGTTATATATTAAAATTTACTACTTGTAAGTCTTACAACGCTCTCATTATTGGGGACCTGCATGATAGTTCAAGGCTGGGGGTGATCAGTCTCTTATCTTCTACCTACATCAGCCACCTGCTTCCTGAGTAGCAAGCTCCAACAATAATCTTGTATTAAATATCTCCTTTTTTAACCAGGTTATGGTAGTCCCATCCATTATATTTCAGTCTCTTCTTTTCCAACAGATGTTAAAAACTTTACACATAATTTGCTATAAGGCAATTTGTTCCATGTCTGTGTCAGGTGCCTTATCTTTCACAGATACTCTCTCCTATTATTTTTCCTCATGAGAAGGTGTATTCTGAGCCTGACTGTTCTGTTTTTACAAGTATATCAGACAAGGCTTGCGTCCACCATTATTCTGAGTGATTCTTAAACTGTACTTCTTTCAGCAGATTTTAATATTATTTTCAAAGAAATAAACTTACCCATCCAGACTTCTCCAAACTGACCAGCTCCAAGTTTCTTCACTAATTTAATTGATTCCCGTGGAATTTCCCATGCATCTTTATCCCATGGTTTTTGTGGCTTAGGACAAATACAAGCTTTTTCCAACCTTCTACACAAGCCATCTGATTGCTCTGTTTTTTCGAAGGAAAAACAAAATATAAAATCCATTTCAATCCATTGAGTCAAAGACCATTTGATTTAGGTGTGCATTAACCAGCTCAAAATAATTTTCAAACAAGTCAGTGCCTATGAAAATGTAATCTTTTTAGTGCTTTCACACAACTTTAAGTGCTTCTACAGTTTGAAATTCAGGGACAGATTTAATAGAGAAGTGCCACACACATCAGGTTATTTTGTTTTAATACAGTTTGTACCAAATAACTATAAGATCTGATTGCTAACAGAAAGTACGAAGACGCACATTGGTGTCAGGCTTGAAATCTTTATTCTGAATCTGTCCTTAAGTTTTCTTATGCTGTGTCGTTTTAGATGTGTGCACACATAAGAATGCAAGCATAAGTAGGTCACAATTATTTCTTCTCCAGTCACTTACCACCTATAACTTTAATACAAATGTAAAATAATTCCCAGGTTTATAAACTGTGCAGAAGAATTACCACGCATATCTAACAACTCAGAGAAATGTCATGGCCAAGTCTTTGGCGTGGCTTTGAAAAATGAATGTGATTTCCTGTCTCACATCTTTCTTATTCTATGTCTTCCCAGTGACAAGACAAAAAATATATATTTTGGAGTTACCCACCATGAGGTTATACAGAAAAAAAGGTCACTTTTGTAGCTAAAATATAGGTGGAAACTTGTTCCTATCCCCCTCCTTTTGTTAATAATAAATGTGTACATTCTCTGTAGGTGTAATTTTCTTTTACAGCCTTCAAAACTCCATTGATGAAATAAATAAATAAATCTGTAGGGAAAAAAAACTTCAACTCTCAACATCAAATATAAGAAGACAGTTAGAAGTCTATACCTATTTCTGCTAATCGTGATTACAAATTTAATCTCAAATACAGAATTTGTTTCCAATGCAGTCAATTCTTACTATAGTTTCACATCATCATCACTATGGTGAGATGTTTCAGAAAACTATTCTTTATTTTACAATGGTATGCAACAGAGCAAGGAGTGTTAGGTCTGATTATATAACAACCTTACTTGGGTTCCAACAAGTTTTACTTTATCTTCAATAACATGCACGTCTGAGTTATTTAGAAAAAAAAGATGAAAAGGTCTGAAACAAAACAAGAAAGCATTTATTTTCCTTCACAGGAAATAACGACTGTATTCTATTAAGTAATCCACTAATGGATTTAACTTACTTTGATAATGTTTGATCATATCATTGATGCTGGGAAAAGTTATTCTTGGAGAGATATAAAACCCTCCATTGTCTAGACTCCTAATTTTGTAGTGCTTAATGACATCACCATGTTGCGGATCATAGTCTCTTATGGACAAGGAATAGCTGCCTGTGGATAAAGAAAGAAAGAATATTAACAGATAACAAGTCTGTACTGTCCGCACGCACAGCTGAGCTCAACAAAGTTACCTTGTCTACTTTTTTTTTCCCACTCTTCTATTTCCTCAAATAACATTTTGCAATCAACATGAGGAAGTTAGCCAACAGCTGGTTCTGAACCAGTTACCAAAATGCTTACAGTCAGACTTTCTTTTTCAATCTTATTCAGTAAACTTTAGAGTTCCATAATTCAGACAGCTCCATGATTAACACACACTTCTGCATAAAGTCCCACTTTTTGAGTGGAACCACCTGGGAAAGGAACTCCACAGTTGTCACACTAATGAGACAGGAGCTAAAATTTGGAGATCAGCATCTTGGAAAAGGAACACACTGGGGGCCATGGGCCAAGTAGCAAAAGGATTGTTTAGAAATGGCTCGAGGCATTGAGGAGAGAAAGAAGACCTCTTAATACTTGGGATCCTAACCTCAGCTAGGATTTAAGATGGAGCAGCATAATATCTGTCCTAAACTACAAAATTCTTGATTTCTTCCACTTATACAATTCTTGTCATCCATTTTGAAAGGACAAGAAACTGCCTCAGTTCCTTCTCTTTCTCCACATGCAGATCCAGTGACAGAAGAAGCCAGAAAGAAATATTTTATGGGTACTTTGCATTACTCCCATCACTCTCTGCTGAATTTAGACCTCTGTCTTCATTTGAGACTAAAGAAAGAGTGATGTGGGCCCATTACAAAGAGCTACCTAGTCAAGAATTATTGAATTATGTTGGAAAAGACTTTTCAGATCATAAAGTCCAGCTGTTAACCTGACTTACAGAGTCCCATCACTAAACCAAGTCCTAACATGCCATGTCCTAACACCTCTTATTTACCTCCAGGAGTGGGGGACTGTTCTACTTCCTTGGGCAGCCCATTCCAGTGCTTGATCTGCAATGTTAGGGCCAAAAAACTACCCATGTGGAGAGGAAAGACATATGATCAATTGAAGGGATTAGCATGTCTTCCTCTGGAGGGTCCAATGTTAGAGTATCCAACTGAAGCATCCAACTAGGACCCTGTTAGAATCAAGATACTGGAGGAGAACCATCTTATGTTCTCTGTCTCAGCTGAAAAGTCTGGAGCTTTTATTAAGCATTTCAGTACAAAGAGCTGTGTAGAAATATTTATCAAAAAGGTTTTTTGCTTATTTATTTTAAAACATACTACAAGGCAGAAGAGTCTCATTATGCACTAACTATATTTTAAAACTTGGAGTGATGGATACAGACCCAATAATGAAAGACTTTATTGTAAAATGCAGCTTAGGATATTTACAACTAAAATTGTCCTTTAATAAAAGAATCACAAACATTAGGAAGGAAAAGGATCTTTTCATGCACTCCTGCTTTTTCTCAGTGTAATAAGCCATATATATACAAAACCACCACTGCCACCATGCCCCATCTCAACTCAGTAATTTGTAACTCTCCTATCTTTCTCTGGTGATTTTCTCATCCTTCTTATTCCTAAGTAACTACAGTAAATTCAAACAAGACACACTGGAGTAACTCATTACCAAGTGCCACTTGATGCAATTTTTTGTGAAGCCAGATCACGTGTTTTTAACTCTTCTATCAATTCCAAAATCACCCATCCCAAAGCCTACCTTTTAATGTTTCACTTTCTCTGATAAGGAATGCTCCAGGAGCATTTCCAGGAGCCAGGAGTTGCCTTTCAGCATCTTTTCGGGTTATGTCCTTGAAGAACCACCTGGAAAGTATGTCAAAGAGTTAGAACCTTTTCCCCTCACCCACAAAGGATGCAACACCAGGGTGAAAAATAAATTTGCCCCTACTGAGAGGACAGAGAACTTACTCTTCTGTTTCCAAGGTGTTTACTTTTGCTACATAGTTGCTGGGAATGAAACCTTCTTTTTTTGTTATGAGAGATTTAGCTTTCCACCATTCTCCCAGCCTAGAAAACAAACAAACAAAAAAGATAGTACTAAAAGGAAAGCAGAGTCATAAAGGGTTGTTAAGGTTCCACTGTGCTGAGAGCTTTGCCTGTGCCAGAAAGCACAAAATCACCATTTCTCTGTACTCAAGCTCCTCTTAGAAGCCATTGGTTCCATCAGATCAAAGTTTGGTCATTGTCACCAAGGACAGCTGTCAGGCCCTATCAAAACTACACATACTTTTATATTTTGACTTATAAGGGATCTTCCTTAACATTCATAATCTCATGTTATGAGCAGGATATAAAAAAATTAAAAAGGGATTTAGATAAGTCCAAAGAAAAACTACCATATAATCAGTACTATCATACTTACTCCTCAATAACTTTTAGTTTTTCTCCTTTTTTGAACGACAAGTCATCTTCATGAAGGCCATCATAAGGATAAAGAGCTACAACAATGACTCCATGCTCTTCCGTATCTACAAAGGTAGAAGGCCAAAGGAATGGTCTCATTATCTCACAGGCTGACAAAGCATAGCACACAGGCAGTAACATTTGTAGGAAAACATACCTTCATTGGCAAATATCTGTCCTGGTAAAAGGTGTGCCTCTGTATGTGCCTACAATGAAATATGCCTTTAATTAAGCAGTTTTACATTTTTGTGACAAGTCTACATTACAATCATACATTATTCAGTTACTTTAGTATTATCCTCTATGTCTTAGATTAAAAGGAAGCATTTTGCAATCATTTCTGACCATTCTTCAAAAGCAAATTAGTGTGGAAAAATATAGCAAGTCCCAACTAGATTCAGAATTGAACTGCTCAGACCTCATGAAAGTGCAAAACTAAGCTGTGGGGAAGTTCACATTTTGTGACTTCTGCTAAACAGGCTTAATGCAAGGGAACTTAACAGGACAGTATCACGTTGCCAGTATGAGGAGCTGTCATGCTAAAGAACTACAAGCACATCTACACTTCTTAGGTTCTGCAGGATGAAAATTGTAATTAAGAATAAGTGCAAATGGCAATTGTGATTCATGCACATTGATCCAGAGTCCACTGTGCCAGCTGGTGACATGCACAAAAAGGGTGTTAGTCACACTCACAGAGAATTAGGTCCCTGAATAAGGACAATTAGGAAATACCATTTCCTCAGCACAGTAGAGAGGGTGGGGGAAAGAGGAACTAGCAAATCTGAGAAACATCAAACCCCCTTAATACCCAATGGGATTCCCCTTCCCAGCACCCTTCCTTTAGCTAGTTCCTCTTACACCACAGTTCTGCACACTTTAGAACTGCATCCATTTTGCTCCCCCTCAGTTCTTACCTACACATCTTGTGCGAGGTAAAATACTGGCCTTCAGTGAATAAAAGGAAAGTTGACTAGGAATGGTAGAGGTAGAGAAATAAACAACTTCTGGATCCCACAACTATTAATATACAACACTGATAAAACACAACTAAAAAAAAAAGTTTCTAAAGTTACCTAGCATTACACTACAGACACAGCTGTATCTAGATCAAAGGTCTCCAAGGATTAATGTTTTCATGCAGAAATTATGATACGTGACGAAGTAATTAATCAATTTTTTTTAAAGTGTTAATTCTTTGAGGGTGAACTGCACAAAGCCAAATTGTAGACTAATGATTAATTTGGATCTCTTCATGCATATGTTTTGGATTGAAATTTAAGCTATGCCAGTCATGCTTTGATCTTGCTACTGGAATTCTCCCCTGAGACTATCTACTTACTGGCCTTTGCTGTTTATTGGACGTTGGATCCCTCACATAAATAGTTCGTTCAGTTTTACGTACTGGTTGATTCTTCAAATCTAGCCCATCTCCATGCAGATTGTCTTTCCTTTTTGATTTTATACATCCCATATTTCCTGTTGGAATAAAAAATGTATTAAACAAAAACATTATGCCATAAGCCAAGCAGTTTCCCATCCAGTCACCTGGTTTATGTAGCAAAAATTTACTTCCTTTCCATACACAACAGTTTACTGGGAGAACAACTTAATGTTAGGAACACATGCTGAAAGTTTTATTTCTAATGCAAAGGAAATAAATGATTTCTTGTCTCAGTCCACAGTTGAAGTAAATATATCAAAATATTCATTTCCCATTCTAACACTTTTATATTTATCATATTTTCTCCTCAAACACCCCCCAAACCCTTTCAGTTTTTCTGATTTTTCTGTGAACTTCCAAATAAATGTAAGAGCAAATGTAATTACTGTAGTGAAAACTTGTTTCGGTGTTTTAGAGAGAAGGATGCTTCGTAAAATGTAGGAAATATTGCAGAGTCTCTAGTGTAGCAGATCTTCAGGAAAAATATTAAATAAAAAAAATCCACTCCAAATGATGAGAACCACACCTGAAGTTAGCAGTTCCTGTGTCTCCCCACTTTATTTTGTGTATGCCAGTCTAACAGGGAGCTCAGTGTGATTCAAATCTCAGGTGAGCATGGATGATTTGTGCAGTCCCAGCTCCCTGGCAGATATGCTGCTGCTGTGCCTTTCAGCAGTGAATTTCCTTGTTCAGATGAGCCTGTTACAAAGGTCTGAAATTGACCATAGGTGTGTCAGTGATGATAAACCACCACACAAATATTTATCCTCCAATATAATTTAGAAGAATAATCCTCCTCTCAGGCTGTGCATCCATGCTAAATCAGATGAGATACAGCTGCTAGCATGTACACGACTGGAACCTGACTGCTAATCCCATGACGTAATTACACTGTACTTCAGCAAGCACATATACAATGTTATCTCCATGCTCCTCCCTCAGAGGATAGTAATTATACTTACTCTTGAAAGAATCCACTATGAATGCTTTACAAACCTCTTTTTCCTTCGTCTCTCCCTCCTTTCAGGTCAGTGCTCTAATGCTAGGTTTACAGACATATTTTCTCTTGCAGGCACACACTCTCACTCCCCCTGCCCTAATTAATCTTTAAAGCCAGTTCTTTGAAGAACAATGTAAAACTTAAAAAAGGGCTCAGTGCATATGCAGGCTCAAGCAAACCAGCAGTAAATGAAATACACCTGGAGAAGCTAAAGCAGATTGCTATGCCCTACACATCTCACTTTTACCTCCATCGTTGTGAAGAAAAGGTTATCACAGCTAACAGTTATAGTAGAGGTGCCTACTTGTAGACTGTTTCAGCAGAATGGCACCTTAAGCACCCTATCCCTGTAGGCAGAATTAGCTGTATTGGTCTGGGTCTATATTAAGACTTGTACTTTTGTAACAATACTGGCAATAGTCATGACACTAACTGACATTGCTATAATAAAACAAAGCCCAGATGCAGCACTCCCACGTGGCACCTTCCCACATCACCTTCATTTCGATCTCCCCTCCTGCTGTTGAGGAAGCACCACATAATGACAGATGCACTGTCCTGTTCGTGGGCTGAATGTTTTCTTCTAAAAATAAGAGGAAGGCATTTGCTGTCCCCTCCAATTTTGCAAATTATGTTACCTATTGTCAACAAATTTTGGCTGTCCGTATAATTTCAACAGGGATCTAGTGAACTGTGATACTGGTTTACAAGAAGCATGAGAACTCATTGCTCCCCTTTTTTTCTCTTGAAGTAAAAGGAACCACACAGAAAATCAATAGGCACTGACCAGGCACCACCACCCCACACATGCAGAGCATACGGTTTCCTCTTCCTGTCTGTCAGCACTTCATTCTTCCTCTACTTGCTTGAAGGCCCTGCGGGGCACCTTCAGCCAGAAGCTGCCCTTAGAAGCCAAAATCTTTAATGCGTAATATTGGATTGTGAAAATGCCCATTGGGAGATTTTCCAAATGCTCAGTTCTATGTGGGTTACGTGCTAGTCATTTTGAGGAAAATGGGAAGGATTTTAATCATTTATTTTTAATAGTTGTGGATATATGGATGACTTGTTTCATAGTAAGGGTTCATAGGAAATTTTTGTACACCCATAGGCATGCTTGTGTTTGCATGCTCTCACCAGACAACTGGAAGCCCAGTGTTTAATTACTTGCTGTATCTGCAAGATCAGGTGTATAGCCATCTAAGTGCTAACCTTTTTTGCTCTTAAATAATTCTGCTTCTACAGAACAAACAGCTAAAGTTGAGGACATAAGGTAATTTGATCTAAATTGCCTTTGCCTATTGCTGTAAGAAAGCTGAAGATATCTTTAGGGACTGCAGCTCACACAGTGCCAATGTAAACTCATAGAAAAGCATTTTCACTCTGACTTTTCTGCAGCTTAAAGCACATGAACAGTAAACCCATTGTGAGGTTCTTCTGGTAAGCTCAAGGTTAGCATTTGTTTGTGACAATGACAACAAGAGATCAGTAATACCAACGTGCAGGTGCCACATAATCCCACAGAAGTAAACTCAATGCCAAGTGAAATAGCACAAATACAGCATGTGAAATAATACATGTGATGCACCAAAGAGAGAAGATCCTGAGCCTCATCATGTAGAACTGTTTTCTTTTTTCCCCAAGGAGATGAAAACCCTTAGTCCTCACAGAATTTGGCTAACTAAAATGCTAATGTAGATACATCTTGAGACTTTTAGCTTCCTTACAAAGCAGGCCTCTCATTCTTGCAAAAGAAACATAGAAGAAAATGCAATGGCATAAAACAATGTTTAGTACTTAACATATATATATATATATATATATCATACACTTAACTGCATTGATGTAAAATATAACTTTCTGACATGCTATTTCTGAACAAGGATAGGCAGACTGTGGAGAAAACGTATAAAGAAGTTGAAAAAGTATTTCAAGCACTAGAAACCGGATCAATGAGCACATGTTCTTTTGATACTGTGAAATGAAAGATTCTTGAACTCTTCAAAGGCCACAAGATCTTATACTTCTACACATGCTAGCACTCTGTAAAGCTGCATATGCTGGGCTCCAGACTTCACATGTAAAACTCCACAAGCTCAGTCCTACAGCCAAAGCGAACTTAACTATCTTAGTTTCAAAAGCTTCTGCTCAATGACTGACTGCAGCAGTCACTGCAGTATATACACTGAAGGGTATGTACTCAGCTTGTTTCATCAGCAATGCCAGATGCAATGCCAGTACCACAATATTACACATTTTTACTGAAATCTGATCAAGTTCTTTCCCAGGGTTTTGGGAGTGGTATTAAGGATTTGTAGAGCTAGCATAAACAGCAGGCACGGATGGGAGAGTTCCCATCAACACACATTAAATAATGGATTTCAAAATACAAAATGCTATGTAATTACCAGAGCTAATCACAAAAATTCAATCCTAGCACATTACACATTCAAAAAAAAAATATCTTTGAAATATAAAACGTGTATGTAGTATACATCTTTCTTAGTCTGTAGAGTACTCATAAGGAAAATCTGAAGGGGGAAAGTTCAGTCATGCACGAATAAAATATTTTACTTAGTGTAAAATGTTTATTTGCATAGCTCTCTCTTCCTGTATCGCAATGAACATCAAGGAAGTGTTTTGAGCAGATATAAAAAGAAAGAGAGTATGGTAAGTAAGAAAACAATACAGCATCATTACAAATGACACTATGTTATTGTTCTTCAGAGATAAAAATAATTATGACACCAAAGGAAATGCTATCAGTCTCCACTCAGACATTTCCCATCCAATACTTTTTCAATACAGAAAATGCTACATCTCATCCATGCTTTTCACTTATTGTCCTGTCCCTACTTCTAGACATAAAACTCTTTATAAAAGTTAGCAGCTATGTTATATACATATGTAAAAAAAAAAAAAAAAAAAAAAAAAAGAGTAATAAGTACTCTCCTAACAAAAAGCATCATATCATATAACATTGCTGAAAGATAAAGACACATACTTGAATTAATATCTGCAGCACGGTGATAGCAATCCAAGTTCAGGCATCCTTCTAAAATCCACAAAACTATCCTTACAAACACAGCCAGGTTGTTTCACAGACTCTGTCTAGAGAGACATTTGCCTTGAATTTTTCCCACTGAATCCCTTATTATCTTCCCCTATTTCATCTTGCTACAGCAGCACTTGAGTCTTTATTCCAGAATAGATTGCTAGGGTATCAGAAACTAGCACAACGTTTCTTCAAGGTTAAAAGCTGCTGCCTATCCCAGAAGCATGGTTGTGTTATCTGCTTTCTGCTACTTCAGGCAGTCAGAGATCGTGTGACCATTGCCTGTCCATCCACCATTTTTAGCATTTGAGGTTTCATTTCCTCCCAGTGTTTATCTTCTGTATCATCTAAGAAGCCGATCTTATTTTTCATTTTGTTCATTATCACAACTATTGGTATCCTTGTGATTCTATTGCATACAATATTTACAGTGCAAATTAGAAACCATTTCCTAAAAATCAACCTGATACATCTTGGAGTTTCTCGAGTTAAGTAAATGATTTTTCCAATCTCACAGATTTTTCAATTATTTAGAGCAGCTTTAGTTTAATCTTAACAGATAGTTTTTCATAAAACACCTAAAATAGATTATACTTTGGTGATTTTTTTTTCCAATAAAAAAAAATATTTTAAGGAATTTGATCTACAACATTGACCATACAATTTTATTCAATAGGTGTCTGTTTTTCAAAAGAACAGTAATCATGTATATAAACACCAATTCTGTGGGTGGCTTAGTCCTTTAACAGATATATACATTTGTATTTTAACAGATACAAAGATGAAATGAATTTATATTCCATTATAAGGTTTATCAGCAGTCAACTCTTCATTCAAGTCACTCAACTGTATTACACATATATAGAGCATGCATATATGTGTATACGTGTGCATAGAGACAAGTGTTCCTACACAGTACAAATAAGACAGAAGTACATTAAGGAGGAAAAAAAAAAATCAAGACCCCCAAGTTATTCGAATTCTTTAGCACTGCTTTCTATATTTAAGTTCCCAAGTCAAATAACAGGAAGCAATTATTTTCATGTATATACAACATTGCTTTTAAAGCTGAAGCTTTAAAGCAGCTTGGAGAACAGAGAGGTAATCATTTTAGTTTTTAACACATCTTTCAAAAATTGAAAATAATTTATTTTCCCTCCTCTCTTCTTCTGTAGCTTAATACTATTTTGTCTTAGTGTGGCCTTTAATGTCTGCTATTTTGCTGCTACTTCACAAGTTATGAGGCCTGAAGGAAAGACTGATGCCTTCATTAGATCTCCCAAATAATAAAGATTGTGAGACTTCTTTGCATTACCTTCAAGGTTAAGGCAGAAGAGTCTTGAAAAACAAACATACAAAAACAGAGTTTGAAAAACAAACAAACTTGGATGTAAAACTGCTGGGGAGGAAGAATTGTAAATTGACCCTGTCCAAGGACACAAACACCTGCTTTCTCAGTACCCTCACCCAACTTTATCCATAACTTCATTTGACAGCTTCATTTTCACATTCTAAGTGAAAAAAAAAAAAAAAAAGAAAAGAAAAAGAAAAGTGTGGCAGGGAAGGAATCTTCAAATTTAAGGAATTCATTTATCTTAAACTTTGTTGCTGACTTCCTTTCTGTGTTGACCTGCTACCACATCAGTTGTGGTACCTGTGCTGCAATGATCTTCTTTACCTCTGTTACTGGGACTATGGGGAGGAACATCTCTGAGGGACCTGGGAAAACCACATGCATTTCTGACCCATTGTCATACAGTGCAGAGTGGCAAAGCAACCTCCAAGGCATGCAGAGGAGTTTATTTTGAGGTGGTAGAGCTCAGCAAAGGTGTACTGGCCTGTACACATTTCCATAGTGCCACTTAAGACGTGTTACTAGGCTAGAGTGAGAATAACAGCGACAAAAATAAATTAGCTGTGGTCAGGGGTGATAAAGAATTGAACTGCAGAGCAACTGAACTGAAGTGGATTCCTTATTCCTTTCCTGACCCTATGTGCTGTCTCAAAAATGATCAGTTTTGGTTCAGCTTTGTTTTTATACCTGCAATTAATCATTTCACATATACATATACATTTAAATCTTACTGTAAGTCCTGACTGCCTGGTAACTTTCATTAAAGCAGACTTGCATGTACAGAAATCCTGGGTCAGCTTTCATCTTGGGCTTGTTTCACTTCCTACGCCTTGTTTTTGCATTAGGGACCAACTACAGAGACTTAAGCAGTTTGTTCTTCCCTCACCCTTCTGCTGAAATAGTTATGTATGTCTCAGTTGCTCCTCAACTCATGTATTTTAAACTGTTTTTAATTCAGCTTATTTCTATTGGACCAGGTTACATCATCTGCATGCCTCCCAGATTGAATCAATCCCGTAGATGATACAGGGACAAAAAACCACCATATGCTCTCTGAAATGCTTATAAAGAAGGAGCACAAATAGCCTCAAGCTACCTGGTGTTTAACTATGACAGCCTTACCCGGTAGACTTTTTGTTCCTGTGAGACACTATAGTCCAGCTGGCAGAATTTCTAGAACAGGAGAAAATTTTGGCAGTTCTTAACCTACTTCAACCTTTTTCTGGCAAAAGGTGAGACAAGGACAAAATAATATTTTGACATCATATATATAAACAAGCAAAGACAATAAACAATTTAATCTCCAATGTAACCTTCAAAAAACAAATATTACTACAGTGTTTGTAGCACACTGTGAGAACTCATCAAACATTTAAGTCAAACCCTCAAATTTTCCCAGGGTACACTTTTATAAGAGCACGACAACACAGCTATCTAGTTTATCACCATGACCAGAACACAGGACCAAGAATTACTCTGTGGGAAAGGCAGATCTGTTCTGAGCAGCACGATCACATCATATAAGCTCAGTAACAAGTCTATTGAGCTCTGGTTATACAGAGCTTTGGGGGGTGGAACAAAATATTACTGCTGAAAGGATTCAGATCCTCACTACAGCTGGTTTTGAACTTGTCTCATAATTCCCAGTATTAAACAGTTTTGGGGGCCAATAATGGCATTTAGCCTAAATAGCTCTTCATCTTCTCAGGCAATTAAGAAGTCACATCTCTCAGCCTCTTTTCTAGGTTTTAAAGACCAAGCCCTCTCGGTCTTCTCCATGTGCAGTGGTCATCCCAGCAGCCCTTCCCTACATCTGTTTCAGTTTGATCTCATCCCTCTTAATGATAGGAGGCTGGACTTGGTCACGCGCTCCAAGATGACTTTCAGCAATGCCTTACAACAAATAGCACTGCTATTTCTTCCAAAGACAGAAATATGATCCCCAATAAATTTCAGCAATGAATTTATTGTTTTCAAACTTTCATTACGCTGGCTCTTTATAATCATCTTGTGATCAGTCAAGACATCCAGGTTTGTCTCATTTTTCATCATGACAAACTCTCATCATAGCAGACTGTCATCTCTCCAGCGGCACAACCTTGCACCTTGGTATTAAATTTTTCCACATTATTTTGCCAGACCATTCTTTCTGCACAGTATTCTCAGCTGCCTGTGTGCTTCTAATGCCTCCGAATGCCACAAGGGTACTCTGACTTTCTCATTGCTAATAAAAGTGTTTTTTAAAAAGTGTCAGTGTAACACTGAGGTATCATTAGGCAAGAGAGACTGGTATTACCAAGAGTTTCGGGAAGTGCAGCAGACAGGCACCACTACCCCAGTCAGCTTCTTTCTCAATTCCTTTCAAACCAATTACGTGAGCAAGACAAATTCTACTTTGCCCGCACCATCTCATACTATTTTTTTACCATTTTCCAGTATCAGTTACAGAAAATATCACCCCACACTCTATCACCTTCATACTCTTCAACAATTACATTCCCATTACAGGTCATGTTTCTATTTCCTCTGCAATGTTTGTTTTTTCAGTCCTGCACCAGTATTTCTGCTCCTCCTCTTCAGAGCCCAGATTCCCAACATTAGCACACAAATATTTGCCTTTCCACACCAATCTGGACTGACAGAATCCTTTCTTGATCTCGTTAGCATTTTTGACACTGATTCTTCTACCCTTTGGTGTCCTTTTTTCTTTCCCATATTTACCTGCAAAGTGAAATCAGGTGAAAGGCTAGGTAAAATTTATACTGTAAGTCTACTTCCTAATTCAAAGATTTTTAAAAATAAAAATTCAAGTTAGAATGGAGTGCTTCAAAAAAAAAAAAAAAAAAGCGTGCTGTTATCTGACTATAGTGGAAGTGTACTGTGTATTACAACACACAGAAAAAAAAAAAAATCCCCCAGACAGCTGATATAAGAACAGGAAACCTTGGCATGATAAAATACCTGCAGCTGCTCTATTGATGTGTTTCACTGCAGACACAGGAGAAACTTGTCCTGTCCCCCTCCCCCTTCTTCTTTTTTTTTTCTTTTATTTTAATTTGTTTTATTTTTAACTTACAAATCCAGGCATTCTAGTTATGTAATAACTAATATTAATTAACACATTGTTATGTTAAGTGAAAATCAGTGACTTAAATTATCACACCTCAAACTTCCAAGTAGGAAATGGTCAAATACAGCTATGTAGAAATTATGGGTGGTCAGAAGAGCTTTGAGGATTATGTATTTCCCTCCACAACAGCCTTTATAGAGTGCTTTGGTAAAACTAACTGTGTTAGTTCAGGTAGTTTCCTATATTCAAATCCACATTCCAACAAATCCACAGTCCAACATTCGTAGCCATTAAGCCTCCATGGTTAGGATAAACTTATCAGTGCTCAGCTCATCAGTGCTCAGCTCCTTTACCTTTATTGGAACTCAAAATGACAGGGTAACACATATAATAAGTATCAGCGTAAATGATAACCCAAAAGGTTCTGTTCCTATAACATGAATAGGGGGAGAGGGTGAAGAGGTGGGGACCAAGTGAAGACCAAGAAAGATGTTTTCTATTTCTATAATTCCTTTTTTTTTTTTAATAAATAAATTTCCTAGAAGCTTGGTTTCACATGGGAAATTTAATTTAATGGGGTAAAAATAAATAAATAAATAAATAAAATTCAAGAAGAAACACTGAAAATAAGTAATGTCATCGTGGTAGTGCAATAAGGTTATTGTGCTTATAAAAGGATGAAAATAAAATACTGAAACTAAACATTACTTTGAAATGATGCAGAATGTAATTTATACAGACTACTGATTCTTTTCCTTGTTTATTCAGTTGAATAAAAATACCAAAACACAAGAAAGTTAATCCACACAAGACTGTAATTTTGTTAACATTGCATAATAGACTTTATGTATTATGAAAATGTTCCAGATTCATGTAGTCAGTCCTTTTGGCACTGATTTTGAACCAAGTCCTACATTAAGCTAACATCTGGTTCCTGACCTTCTAACACTCACTTCATTTTATTACAATCATTTGCCTCAACTGCATCCTTGAGAATTTTGAATCAATATCAACAATGAATTAATTCATTTTGCCAGCCCTCAGGCAACTGCATCTTCTGTTTCCTCAACTTCTTTTCTATGGTACTTTATCTTTTGAAGATAGAGGAAAAGGTCAAATAACATTGTAATTTGCCACAACAGAATAAATACTTTTATCAAATTCTTCAAAAGGATCAAATGAAATGGAAAAGAATAAAAATGTGCCAACATGTTAACCAACTTAAAGAGAAGGTTTCCAAACGCTTTATGGACTTAAGTGTTGTACAAACTGTATGTAAAAAGTATCATTTTCTTTACTAGTAAAGAACCTTAGTAATGAAAACCAGCAACTCCATATAACCAAATCTCTGTTTCCAGATGAAAGTTTGGCCAAACCACTACACTGAAGAGAATTAAAATTTTTCCTAAGTGTCCGGAAGTGTTCCACTCCTTTGAACAAACTCAAAGGACTATGTCTGCATTCCAATCAGAGCATATCTGTGAATCACATACAATTTTTTCAGCTTTAAATTTACCACTCGGGCCAATAATGGCGGCATGCTAAAGGTTCAGTAGTCCAGTATTTGCCCTGAGCCTGAGAGACGTCAATGTTTACAAGTAGGAGGAGAATCCTTCTCCCCTCTCCTGCAAATGACTAGTGCAATCACTGAGCATAGGGAAAATGAGAAACTCGCAAAAATAGTCAGATCTGGGGGCAAGGTCTAGAAATCTGTGGATACCAAGGGACACACCAGAAGGACAGAGGGAGAAATTTCGGGCAACTTCTCTCAACAACATGTTTGGAGCAGTTGCAGCACAGCACATGCCTCCACGGGCTCCCCTTCAGCGTGGTGGTCTTTGCCAGGCCAGAAGCACACAAACCATCCTCCTCTCCCAGTAAGACTGCCTGAGCTCCTTGCTCCCTCCGTCTGCCTCCCACATACACACTTTGCCTCACACACAAGTGGATGAGGTGTGCAGCAAGCAGTGCTGCATCCCTCTAAAATGTCTAGTTTATATACACAGTGGTTTGACTCCGATCTTGTGGATTTCAACATTCTGGTCAATTTACTTGCAAACAAAGGCATAGCCACACAACTCACACTGAGTAACCTGCACGAGCCACTTTGCAGTACCAAATGTTTGCATTTACTATGTGATGTATGAAGGAGAAATTAGCTTCGAGCTTCAGAAGAACACATGGGACAAAGCGAGCAGCTTGCTAATATTTAGCTAACATTAATAGCTGCTGTGGCTAAGGGAGAACAGTGGTTATTTATGAACGTGGCCTTCAACTAGTTAAGGATGTTGCTGGCACTAAAGACTCCCTTTCAGACACGTTATCTTACATTGAGATGTACCTGAAATTCAAACCCTCTGCTATACTGTAAACAGATGACTAAAGATGATGACATTTTCTCAACATGCATGTGAAACCATGGTGAAGAACAGCAAATTCACAGTCAAAAATCCCACGATGAAGGTTTTAAGGGTGGCCTCATAGAAAGTCACTACTTCTCTTTTGGGTTTACCTTCTGTTTTTAGAGTGTTAAAAAAAGGGAGGGAAGAGGGGGAAGATCATTAGTGCATCTTAGCTTTTATTCTCTCAAATTCAGGCAACTTTAGCTCCATGGAATAAATCAAATTATTATCAATCTTACCTGGCTTTATACATTCTACAAACCACTTTTAACATGGATTAAGATAGTTGTGTTTAAACTAGTGCAGATTGACTGCTATGCCAATGAATCTTATCTCTTTACCAGCCTGGTCATTTTTTAACCCGTTTTACTTTGCACCATGCTGCATTTACCATCCTCGCCATTGGCCAGAGCCTTCTTAATCTGCTGCCACCTCCATGTTTAAATGCTGACACACACACTCACAACAAAACTTGCCATTTAAACACAGTATTTTTGTTATATTTTCATACAATGTCTTGGGTACCTGTCTAAAGCTGCCCGAAGCACTTATTGTCACAAATAACTCACAAAAGAAAAACAGATGTTTTTTTTCACCCTCTTGCAAGCCAAATGATTCAGTTGCAAAAAAAGAGCTACTTCTCCAGTAGACTAGTTTGTGTTTCATTAGCTATACTACCCTCATCATTTGATATACACAAATATAACCCTTCCGAAACACAGATCAGTGTAGTGGGGTATATAATTAAGATTTAAAGATGAATTCTAAACTCAGATGAGGGTTTAACTCACTTGGGGTTAAATCATTCACGCTGATGTATACTGACACTCTTACTCAAATTGCAGTTCCTCCTGGAACTTTGCAAACCTTGGACAAATTTTCTTTGGTTGCAAGAGGAAGTTGCAATAGTTCTGTAAAAATCAAACAGTGCTGAATCTGGTGTCAGTAAATCGCACTAGCAGAAATGAAGTCTCACGCTTTTTAATCTTTACAGTAATATTAGGAGAACATTTAGCCCCAGCTGTGTAAGTATTTCTGTTAGGAACCACCCAACCTTATTCTCACAGATACAACAGTAGAACCTTTCTCAGCTTCAAAGGTGCAAGATTGTACTCTATGTTCTTGCACTTCACAGAGGTCTATTTAAAATTGGGAAAAATAAATGAGTTATAAACTCTGTGTTAATTATATTCCTTCGAGAGCATGAATCTAAAACGTGCAAGATGCCTTCTTGCCCAGTTTAGTAAACTGTTCCAAACAACTGCTGTAATCTGGGGTGCGTGCAGAGGTACTAGAAGGATATTTGCTACAAATATGAAAAATACAACTAAAAGAGCTATATATCATGAGCAATTTTTGGAGTATTTTAGATGAAATTCTTGAGTTCAGGGCTTTGTGAATAGATACGACTACACAAAATCCTACCAATCAGACTTGAAGGGCTGCAAATTACTGCAGTTAGGGTCTGAAAGCCTGGCTTGTAAAGGCAGAATCACACTTCAGTAAAAATGTGGTGAAACTACATGCTCAAGCTGTGGTGACAGTAAGACCATGAAAGGAAATACATCACTGAATGAACATGGAGTAAGAATTGACACGCAAGTTTCTAAGCATTCTTTTCACATTTGTTTTGCACATGAACAAGAAGTTTCTCGAAAGTTAACCAAAATTAAATATTTGACATTCTTTCAATTTTCAGAGGGCAGTGAGAATGGGAATCTGGAAACTCTTTGTGAATCACTGGTATGTCAGTTCACTTGATTGTTCCTAGTTCAAGTGTTCTAAGAAATAGCTACAGACCTTGGATTTTAAACACATGTATGTCTTTGCAGATGACCTTTCTCAAGAGCAAGAATATGAAAAAAAAAAAAAAAGTTCTGCAAATCATTGTAGCAGCAGTTATGCAAGAATTGATTCAAGTTCTTTTATATTTGAGATGAGTTACACCAAGTGGAAGTCCTGAGTGGAGGACAACACTTTTGAGTCAGGCCTGAAGAACCATGTCACATTCGCTTAAAACGTCAATTTCTTTCATTTTCAGAATCTCATTAGTACTTTGACCACTGCTACTGTTTTGGCTATGCTTGGACACTTTTTGCTTTCTCTATCTAAAACTAAACAACATTGCTGCTTTCACAAAGTGTCATGAGTTGATTGCACAGCATTTAGTATCTTCTGTTGCTTAATGCTCAAGAGACTAGCAATTGATTGCAGATGCAGACCTAGCTATTGTGACCACAGCCAGCTCCACTGAATCAGGCTGTGATCCCGTAATTGACTGCATGCCTCTTGCAGGAGCTCTACAGACGGTCAGAGACCCAGGCCAGGCTATTCTAAACAAAGTGCAGGACGTGCACCTTAAAGAGCATGGAAGCATGTGTGATAATTTTAGCAGATTTAGACTCACAGCAAACTCTAGGTCCAAGACAAAAGATATTTTCACATTCATACTGCAGACTGCAAGTATTTTATTGCTCTCTTAATTATGACCACGCCGGCTGCTCATTAGAATTCATAACTTTTGTAATTGCAAATATGAAGTACGGAGCTCATAAGTAAGCCACATTATTATACCTTACCAAGCAAAAACACAACAGACAGTGCATGATCCCCATGGCTTATATGTAATTTTAGCACTCACGGCGACTTTAGCACGCAGTAAACTTCTCGAGCAAGAACTAAGAATAAATCAGTGTTCACAATTGCTACCTACATGTAAGTCCTGTTGAGGAAAACTGTAATGACTCCACAGTGAACTTACATTTGAATCCCATAGAATTAAGTGCTGTGCAATGAAGACACTTTAATAAATAGTAAGAATGCTTCATTGTTGAGAGTGCACATGAAGTTCTCGGGACAACACAAACCATATGAGAAAAGGTGTAGGGAAGGACGTTGAAATCTCTGAGAGGTCAGAAATGGGGTTGATGCTGGGAAATGAATGAAGAGGGAAGACCAGAGCAACAAAGAGATAAAAGGAGAATGAAATATCAAATAAGAATGCAGAGGATAACTAATGGGGTAGAGAGAATTACAGTCCCTAGAAAAGCACATTTTCTTAATGAGTGCGACAAGACACAGAGCACGTAATCAACACAACAGTCACGCCACTGAACCTGTACTTTGCGCTCAAATGAGTGCTCAAACACTTTTCTGTGTCTTACTGTACCAAACATTTTGATATTTTTGCTTTTACAACAGGAGTGAGGAAAACGTAGCAGGAAAAGACTTCAGCTGTAAATAGTCAAATACATTACAGGAAAGAAGGAAAGAATAACGTTCAGATCTCCGAGTCAAACAAGCTATTCAAATGATGATTTTTTAATTTTCTAACACATGCATCCAATGCTCTCAGACTTGCTTAAGTACTTCATCTAGAGCAGAAATATCTCACTTGAAGGGCCTTTTTCCCAGTTGTCCACTCCACCAGCCAAATCAATTTTCTCTTGATGCCTGCACCACAGAAGTTGGTTCTTCAAAACTCGTACTGCCTTCTCACCGCTCAAGTTTCACTTTCTGAAGGGACAGAACGTACAGGGCATGTCGACACCAAGGAGTTCAGCATAGAAATCCTGGAACTAGAGTGGTTGCCTTAGCACCACAGGCACACAATACAAAGCCTTGGTTTCTTCATCATATGCTGATAAATCCACATTCAGCTGCACTACACCAATTGGATATTCAACAAGGGTCAACGTTGGCTCAAAAACCCTTCAAACATGACACTGTACACCACAGAAAAGCCTCCTGTGTACAAAAGAAAAAAAACTTGACCCAGGAGAGACAGAAGCAACATCACAGACAGATGATAGCAGACAATGAGGTAGGAGACAATTCACACTGATTATTTTCAAGATAGAAACTAACCTTTCTTCAAGTAAGGTTGAGGACACTGTTTTAAACCAAAGGCAGTTAGCAGTGACAGCTGGCTCTCAAGATAGATTGTATCTACACATAATACACGTTCTAGATAGAAGAGTCTTGCTGGCCAACTAGAAAAGTACAGAGCTGCACTTTAAGGAGGCTTATTAAAACAACCTGAGTAATGCCGGGCTGGTACGCTATGGGACTTTACACCACTCCAAGAGGCTGGAGGTACATATTTCTGGGCACACATTCCCTGATAAGGTAGCATAGACAGATTACAAAAGCTTATGCTCCAAATGCCTGTTTTGTGGAAAGAGAAAAAGAAAAAGTTGCTGCAGAGAGATCTAAATCAAGCGGTGAAATAAATGACTTAAACCACTGACAGTCCTGATGGCAAAGCTGGAGAGCAACAACAGAATAATGTTGGAATAAAAGAAGAAAAAAGGAAGCTGCAGTAGGAAGACAGTAGTACTGCAGCAAGAAAAAGATTGATGTTGCTTTTCCCGGGAAATAGGGGCAAAAAAGAAAAAGGAAGACAGCACATTATTACTAATGGAAACATTCAAAGCAGTGTGACTCTAAGACTTCAGACACACAGGTAAATGTCACAGCAGAGTGACTGGAATTGTTACCAAGCAAATTAAGAGGGAGATTTCTAAAGGAGGCAAGCTCCCCTGATCGGGCCTAGTTGGAGTAGTGCTGTCTGCTGCCTGCTTTGTAGGAGCTATCCATCAGGTTGTCTACATGCCAAGAGAAATGGGCTTAGCATCCACCTTATCATGGCCCAGAGCTCCTTCACCAATGTCAGGAGAGCTGCTTCGGTATCTCTCCCAGCTAATGCAAGCACAGCTAGAAAGCGGAGACAGCACAAAGACCTTGCAGGACAGAAAAAGGAAGACAAAGTGCCACGCTAGCAATAAAGTGGGACAGTTGCTTAAAAGGCAAGTTCTCCTACAACCCTGCCAGGCTGTAATGCTTCTATCCAGCCTTTGCATAAACTAGTAGATCTCTGGCACTGGTAGGTCTGTAGTTGTAGAAATGTACTTCAAATGCCATTTGCACACTTCGCTACCCCACAGCTACACACTGAAATGACTCTCGCAATGTATTTTGAACAAACTGAACCCAGGACATCCAACATAGGATATCCTCTTTCTCCTGCCCATCCCCTTCCTGTGTGTTTACCAAAAAATTTCACTTCCTCAGGGGAGCTGACAGTAGTGCTGGCAATCATTTTAACTGTGTCCTCCAGCCATCTGCTACACCTAAATCACGGGTATCATTCAGCACTAACTGAAGAGGTTCTGAAATCACATCAAAACACAATGTAGGGTTGGGGTTGCCCTGGAGGAAACCAGTTTCTGTCCACTGGATCTAATGAATAAAAGCCTCAGGATGCTGCTAAAGGATACCTGAATAAGCAGTTTCAGTAAGTGCAATAGATGCACTACTTCTCAGAACTTTTCCCACTCTGGTGATACTACTTGGATTTTTTTTTTTTTATTTATAATTTTTTATCTGGAGAGAGTAAAACTTAGTCATAGGTCAGACCTACTAACTTACAGATATGTTAGCATTATGTAGGAATTCACTCAAGCATACTCTTACCTTTTAATATTAATTCTGTTATAATACCCTAATAGAGTCATATACAGGAAGAACAAAACTGTTTATTAGCCAAATATACTTCTGCACTACCTCTTGGGCATAGTCTGAAACAGGCTATGCCCAAGAAAAAAGCTTTAATGTAAGATATCATCATCATTAAAAAAAAAAAAAAAAAAAAAAAAAAAAGTAGTTTGTGTGCACTTATCTGTACAAACTAAAAAAGCAAATGTAAAATAAGGCAGTATGTTAGGGAAACCACATCAGTAAACCCACTTAACAGGCTACATTTTTGTTGACGAACTTCCCGAAATGGCTTTCTGTTACACCAACAAAGGAGCAGTTGAAAACACATCTCAGAGAGGGCCCATTCCTTCCAAGCTTTCATCACGTACAGACTTTCAGTAGCCTGCTAAAACAGAGAAAATTCCAAAACCCACCATTCCAGAAGAGTAGCTGTATCCCACACTTCACCTTCAGTAGCTTACCCTATGGTAAGCTACTTTACCCTATGGTAAGCTACTGAATTTTTTAGTTTTAAGACCTCATGGTTTGCTATTACAGGCAGTTTAAAGAAAAGGCTTGGTCAGAAGAACGTGCAAAGTAAAATGCAGGCCCTTGCAAATTAAGTAACAAATTTTTTGACATACCAACCACAATTTAGACAGGAAGAACTAGCCTCATGCTACATGCAAAAATGTTCAGACTGTTTATCATTTTAGTACTTTGAACTGAGTGGGTAAGATAGTAAGCTGTGCAAACACAGGAACCAATTGGAGATACTTAAGATGCCAGCAGTTGGAGAAAGATAGACACTGCTCCCCCAGGGTACAGCAAACATTGGCTGAGTAGTGCCAATTTTCCATTTTTCCCCCACAGAAATGGGATCTACCCATACACCCTTCACCTTTCCTTCATGTCCTCCTCCCCCCCCTCAGATAAGCGCTACTGTCAGAATACCATCCCTCTCCCGATGTCCAGTTGGCAGAAATAACCAATCTGTTCACCTTGAGGAACAGTTCTTTAGGATACACTACAAACGCAACCATTTCATAAGTATTTGGAGAAGACTCTTCCAACACAAGATGAAATTCTGCCTTTACATTTTGTCCCATCAGCCCACATTTTCAGGAAAGATGCCAAACCCTACCATGACAGATTCATCTTTAGAAATTATACCATATCATGACAACGTCAACAGGAAATGTATTTGCATCAGACAATAACAAATAAGAAAGCACAGACCTTTCCACCCTTCCCTGATGGACGACTGCCATTTAAACTAGGAACATACACAATAAGGACAGCTACACTGTATTTGCTTTTTATTAGTAGGAACTAATTTCTTTGAGAAGGTACTATTACTGTTTATAGTACGATGGTCTCCTCCTATTTGTATGCTTCACGAAAGGCTGTTTCCATACAAATGTAATTTTGTATTGTTTATCTACATAGTTTCCTGTGACATGGCTTCGTAAGTCGGGAAGTCTTTCCCTCTACGCTATCTTTAGCGCTCTTACACTTGCATGAAAGAGGTGACACAAGTTATTAAGCAGTAGGTAATTGACAGAAGTAGGAATATGATCTGGAAGAAAAAAATAAATCTAATTGTTAGCTGGCAACAATTTGCAGAATGAAACCGCTGCTTAGAGATGGAAATGCTTTAAGGGTAAAATAATGAGTACTACTTAGCGGATTGGCATGATTTTGTGCAAGTATGTACATATCCAGCACCATAGCTCTATAAGGAGGTATCACCACTCCACACAACCCTGAAGATTCCCAGCCAACACATTCGCCTCTTGTCCCTTGCATTACTGCATTACATTTTACATGCTTTAGGGATCACTGGTACCATGGAAAGGCAACTCTATGCACATGCATGCTACCACAGTCAGAGTGCTAAGGATCCTATTCTATACCTACTGCCCCCTGCCTCTTAATTTCTTTAAACCTTCACATTGTTCCTCATCTGCTCGTTTTCTGGATTCAACCTGTTTTGCAAAGAGCTGCCTTCAGAAAGAACTCCCTAACCCCAAGAGTAAAACTGGCTTTACTTTTCCCTGAACACAAGAAATAAAGTCACTACTGCCCTATACTCAGCATATGCATATATGGAAAGGAAAGACCTTGTTCCCTCCTCAGATCACCTAGCCCTTTGACAAAAATAAAAATTGGCTCATGGTCAGTAAGTTTCCATTCAAAAACCTCAAAGACGTTCATTCAGATTCCAAATAACATGCAAAGTACAGATAGGAAAACATCTTTTCGTGACGGAAATGGAATCGCATCTGAGATTAAACACTGCAGTTCTTAAACTTTCCTGAATAGCTACAGATAGGTCAAATGCTACTGGCACGCAACACAAGAAAGGCCAGGCATAGCATCTCGGGTCTTGTGAGACACCACACTGAAGCTCAGCTACTGAGCTGAGCCTGGAGGGCCTTGGACTATTTTCTTTGCATGTTTTAGGAATTTCTTCCCAGAATGCCTGCTGCTGCGTGATGCTATTTATCTTACCAGAACCAACAAGGTCACAGGAAGACAGCTCACTCCAATGATATAGATAAAACAGAGGGAAACAGTATATGAAAGAGCTTCTTATACATTCCTAAATATATGCAAGAAAAAAAAATCACATTTATGGAAACTCCCTTGAAAGGGTAACATTAAAAGCCAGGGATATTAAATAATTACATGACAATAAGGTTTAACTTCATATGCGAAAGTTTCGTAACTCATTGCACTGTCAGTAAAAGTCATTGTGCAAACTGGTCAAGGAACTTACAAGGAAAGGCGTAAGCCTTACTTTGTTCTCTGTACAGTCGTATAGAGAAGGGAAAAGAGGAAAAAAAAAGAAACAAACAAACCTTATTTACTCAACAAACTACAGGAGAAAAGCAGAATAACTTCAAGTCCACCAGCTACAGTACTGGGAAAAAAAGTTCATTCTACACCATTACGGTTTTAAAAAGTATCTCAACAGCATACAATTAAAATAGAACTTCATGTTATTAAAGCAAGAATTCATTTCTAGTCTGTAGCTCACAAAGCTGAAACGGAGAAAGAAAAATGCTACAAATCTGGACGGAGAGAAACAGAATGAGAAAGCTGTAGATACCAGAATTCTCTAATTTTTCATCCTTGCCCAAGACTTCATAACATCCTATTACGGGTATCTAACTGATTTCTAGCTGGTTGCTACTTTTTCAGAGAAAACTGTATGATTTTTCTCATCCACACTCTCGGTGTTGATGGCAGTACACATTATAAAGATATGAAGTCCTGTCATAAGATGTAAGCAACACCTATTGTGTATTCAGTACTGGGCTGAAAGCAATTCACACAGTTTGGCTACCCCTTGGAGAAAACCAAGCCATGTTTCCCCAACATAACTTTGTAACTGCCCAACATTTTAATTTATTTATTTATTTTTTAAGGAAAATAAAATCTAAGTCTTTAGTAATAGGCTGATCAGTATAGAATTATTTACCGTATTTTACAGATATTGCAACTAACATCAAGATATCTAAACTATGAAGGTCTTTCAGGTCATTTCCAACTCTGGTTTTAGCATGCTGTAATAAGACTGGTCAGATTGGGCTTTTTTCAGAGGTGGGAAAGAGATGAGGCATTGATTTCGGGTTTCAAATTAAACAATAGAACAAGAACCTTTGTGCTCCCTGTGTATATCCAAATGATCTGGGTAAACAAGTTTAAAGTGTTAATCTCTTCGGTCTTTAGTGCCAACAGAGGTCAGTGAAGCAGCGAGGTGAGTTCTTGCAAACCCATTTACTGCAGACACCAAGATGCAATTTCAACAGAAATCCCGAATGCAGGGGCTTTACTGAAGGTGTGGCATCCACTACGGAGATCCAGCCTGGCTTTTAGACCCTCCTAATGAAACTTAGGAGGAAACCCCTCACGACCATTCCTTGGGCATACAGCATCATTATGGCAACACCACGAGGCCGTTTGCTCTTTCGTTTAAGCCGAAGCACATCGGAGCACCCAGTTAGGAGGAAGCAGCTTTAACTTGGAAGATGCTCCGGGAGCTATTCCCCTAGGAAAAGCAGTTAACGAGGAGCACCCAGTAAACCAAGGCTGCTCCCTTGGCTTGAGACACCGACTGCAGCCTCGGACCAGCTAATTTGACACAGCACAGCACACTCAGAAGCCCTGAAGATCCCAACGCAAGCCGGGCAAGAGCAGTAAGAGGTGAATCATTCATTTTAAGGACGATAACCGCGGGTTTCTTTCTTTCTCTTTTTTCTAATGCCGCGTTTCCCGTGAAGACCCCCTCCAGTGCCCCCTGCTCGGCGGGGGGAGCCGCCCGCAGCGCGCCCCGTACCCCCTGTATGGGGTCGGGCATCCCCCGATAGGGTCGGGCAGCCCCTTTACGGGACCGAACACCCCCTGTACGGTGCCGGGCACCCCCTGTATGGGGTCGGGCACCTCCCGGGCGGGGACCAGGCATCCCCCAGCGCTCCCAATTTCTCCCCCACCGCCGCAGCCCCTTACCACGACCGACCCCCGGAGCCTGCCCGGCGCCCATGAGCCACCTTCTTCCTCCTCCTCCTCCTCCTCCGTGCGGGACGGGCCGGCTCAGGGCGGCGCTGCGGGGGGCTGCGGGGTGGGGGCGGCAAGGGAGGGGGCTCTCAGACGGGACGGACAGACGGACGGAGGGACGGACGGACGCCGAAAGCACTTACTTCGCCGTGTGCGGGGGCTCGGTGGGCGGCGGGTGAAGTCGCCGGGGGTCTTGCGGGGGGGCTCCGCGGGCCGGGGGCCGGGGGCGGGGGGCTGCGGAGCGCGGCGCTGCTGCCCCGCCGGCCGGGACACGGGCGCTGAAGCCGGCGGAGGGAACTTGGCCCCGGTGCCGGCGCTTGGCCGGGAGCCCGCCAGCCTACTTCCTGCTGCGGGGTGCGATTTGCATAGGGACGGAGAGAGGAAAGGGCTCCCGGGGAGCAGCGGCCGCCCCCGCGGCGGGGGAAGGAGCTGAGGGGGGGCCCGACCCACGGCCGGGGGTCGTCAGGGGCCGGGGAGCTGCGAAAGGTGCGAGGGGAGGGACGGGGTGGGAGGGGGGCTCTGCCCGCTGCCTCCTCCGGTAAGGGGCAGCCGGGGAGTGCGGCCGATGGAGGGGGTACGGCGGGGCTGAGGAGGGTGTCCTGGCCGTAAAAAAAAGGAGTCAGCTTCTCTGGAACCTAGCTGGGGAACTTGTAGGGTCCATGGGTTGGAAGACCCACCAAGCTGGCTTGGAAAAAGCAAAGAACCAGTAGATAGGATCAATTTATCTTTGATTAATTCATTATTATTATCATCATCATCACCATCACATCATCATCGCCACCACCATCGTCATTATTATAATCATATTAATTTTTTATTTTATTTTATTATTTTTTTTTTTTAAAGGGGGGCTTACTGGCCCGTTGGAAGGCGAACTACAACCTCACGCATCAGCAAAACTCCAAACAGGAAGCAAGAGCGTGCGGACAACGCCTAGAGGATGCAGCTGAACAGCTCGATGACAACGGGAGCCGAGGCGTCATATGTGTACCGCCAGGCCACCTGGACGCGTTCGGGTCATTGAGGTTTCAAAGGCAGAATTTCAAAATAAAAGCTTTTCAGCCTTCCACTTAAAGTATTGAAGACAGTGGGACAAGTCTGGGGAGCTGTCAAGGTGGTAATAGTTGCAAGATGCTCTGAAGTACCCCTGCATCCTTTTCTGAAGGCCACCAGTAAGAACTAATTAGCTGGGAGCTGGAGAAGACTGAGGACATGGCGAGGACTTCCATCAGAGCATCCATGTGGATGAAAATGGCTCAATGCAGCTTACAGCCTGTGAGTTTAAGAAAAGAACCTGAATCATTCCCAGGAAAACAAACTCTGCCAGTAGGACTTCGGCATTGATTAATGGCCTGTCACACAGAATGACGTACAATTGTCACAATTGTAGCATGTGCTGCAGTCTTCTCCCTAGGCTGTGGCTTGAGCACACAGGCCACTGCCTTGATCCCATAGAAGACTCCATCTGTAGAAGCACTAAGAACACGATTTGCCACATTTCTGAATCAGGTCCACATGTCCATGTGTAGCTGTAGAGCTCTGAAAGGTGGAGGGCAACAGCTGCTTATCTTCTTTGAATTATACCATCAAAGATTAAACCAGTGTCTTGTAGATCTGTTACTAAAAATTTGGTAAAGATTTTCTCCCTTCCCCCAAGACACTTAAAAATAAAAAAAAAATAATAAAACAACCTTTTTTCCTATGGAAAGTTGATATGAAAAGGAAATGTTTGGTTTAATTTACATTGTCTTTGGGTTTGGGGTATTTTTTAGGCTGGAAATTTGAATTCCAAAAGTTTGTGCAAAATAAGCTACTTCTGCTTATTTTGCTCTTGCTGTTGCAGAGGCTCAAGAGAATGTACTGCTCGGGTCTCACGCTTCCCTTTTCCTCCATAGGATAAGTTCCTTGATCTTCTGTCTTGGAGAGGAGAAGTGGTGCACAGAGCCCACATCTGTATTGACCTTCCTACTTTCCTGTCTATTTTCTCTCTCCGTTATCAAGCATTCTGCTTGGTTTAAAATCCACGTTCTCCTACTAAAGCATCAGGGTAAATAAAACAGAATTGAGTTTTATAAATGCATAACAATCTAGCAGCCTAGTAAAACACATTTTTTCCTATAGTGTGAATAATTCAGAAGAATCAAAGAAGTTCTGAACTAAACTCAGTAAGCTGCTGAGCAATATTAGATTTGGAAGGCATAGCAGAAATTCATCAGTTGTGCCCTGAAAGAGCTAATATGAAGAAAGGTTGGAGTAGAATAAATATTGCGCTTTATATGAAGAAAAAAAAAAAATGTTGTTAGTATCACATAATATAAGTCACCATTTTATGCATCTTTATTTTTCTCTGGTACAACCAATACACACCAAATCTACCTTGGACAGCATAAGCAGGAAATGAACTCTCGCTCTCTTTCTCATTATATATTCACCAAGAGGAAAAAATAAAAACCCAGTTCCAGCCTCCTCTTACATCTTTAGAGCTACAGTTAGTTACATGTTTTTAAATGTCTTTGTGTTTAGATGAAGAAAGTTGGGTGATTTGAGGAATGTAAAACAAGAGTTGAAGTTTCCTTTGAGCCTATCACTGTAGTGAAAGAAGGACAATGAGTCATGTTAGCCAGCTACAGTTTATTACTCAGCAATAGATTTTCTGCTTTGGACAGGCTTAACTCCAGACTGTGTTGCTACTGCCGGATCAAACAGGGCTGCAAGAAAGTTCTCCAGTGCTGAGGCCAACTGGCACTGTAACAGTCCATGTCCAAACTGTTAAATTCTCTTGGCATCCAGAATAAGGGATGCATGCAAACTGGTGTTTGAGTAGTCGCTGGCCTGTGTTAATTTCCAGATCAGCTCTGGAAACTTTTGGAGAGTGATAATTGGCTTGGGTCAGGGGTCTATCTCTTCTATAGACTCAAAGCTCCAAGGTCCAGGAACGTTTCCTCAGTCACTGATAACTACTGGCATATACATAGCCTATAGACTATGGAACAATCCAGGTTTTCACCCATGAGGTGAAAACAGTCACAGTCTGATCCAGTCATTATTTGGATTGTGTCCAGGCATATGAGGTGGCACAGAATTTAGGGGATAATGGCTCGGGACAGTAAATCAAATTTTGTCACAGACAATGCAAACACCATACTTCAAAAGATAATTTCTCTCACTATGCTTTTGCATATTTCTTTGTTCCAGAGTTCCTGATTACTTTCTAGAATATGCTTGAACACAAAAGCAGAGCAGAAATAAAAGAATGCTAGTTAGTCATGAAACCTAGTTAGTCATGAAACCAGAAGTAGAGCATCCAGAGCAGTCATTTGAGAGATCCCAAGGAACATCCAGGTTCACTCAATGGAAAATAAATAAATAAATAAATAAATAAATAAATAAATAAATAAATAAATGAAAAAGATCTCTTTGTTCAAAAATAGGCTTATAAAGATGTAAATTCTGCATAGAACAACAGAGAAAGAGAGATCAACGATACGTGTAAAACTAAAACATGAAATCATCTGGTTTTTCAGTCTAAGCTGGTTTTGGAAACTTGTTCTCATTTTGTTGACAGCAAAATAGCTTTTCTCTAGAGATTCCAGCATTTACGTGCTCACTGCATTGTTTTTCTGTATTTTATTTCTTCCTCTAGAGATTATCATTATGTAGCTAAAGTCCAAATTGTTAACCTGCTTTGTAATAACATAGCAATTTTTTAATAAATAGTGAAAAATGGGATATAAGAAATGAGATCCAAGTCACATTGTCATTCATTACAAAATGTTGGGGGACAAAAAGCAAACAGAAAATAAAAGCAATATGTTTTGGAATTCATTTTGCAATGCTTCATTTCTTATTATAACTCATGTTTGTAGAGAAAGTTATACTGGCCTATGTAAGAAGAACATTTTCAAACTTTATTCTAATAAATGTGCTTCTCTTGATAAAGACTTTGCTTCTCAAAGAAAAAGACTAAAAGGAAGAAATATTACTTTCAGGTATGAAGCAGCAGGTTAAAGCACTCTCTGGTGGATATTCTTCAGTTCCTATTCTCGTTTAGTTTGAAGTCTAGGAAAATAATTTTTGCCACCCTAAAGAGAAACAAAAAGAACACCAACAAAAAATATTCTTTATTGTAGTTGCATTGTGATTATTTGCAGTGTATCCTATCTTACTTAATGATTGTGACCTGCATGCTGATCTTTTTTTTTAATGATTTAACAACACTTTGGGGAATAATGCACAGATCCCTATATTGACTCAAACTGCACATGACCTGTCACTTGGATTAACACAACACATACTCAGTAGATTAAATTAGGGAAATCTGGCATCTTTCCTGTAGATGATGGTCTGCTTAATGCACAGCTTCTTACATTTTATTACACTGACATTTGCTGGCCATTAAACCTAAATTCACCCTTTTTTATTTCAACCTGTTAATTCAAATTCCCATGAATGAGCAATAATGATACAGCATACAGAAAAAGTGTTTGCCTTGAGATAATCTAATTCTGAAAATTAAGAAAAAGCTGCTTCTTTTGTGTCTTTTCTGATCTTAAGTATTTTTTCACCTGCCATTAGCTTTTTTTATACACAGGAATCCTTCCTTTTTTTTTTTTTCCCTGCTGGTTTCATGGCTGTGAGCAGAAAAATCGCTCATTAGTGAATTGAAACATGTCCAATACTGCTAGCCAGTTTGAGAAGTGGTTGCAACGAGCGAGGTTGTGAGGTTGTGCTTGTGGTGCAGCACTCATGAGTATCCTGATGGGTAATGAAAATGGCCTATGTGTATTCTGTAGGAAATCCAGATTGCCTTTCTTTAGAGATGACAGATCAAATGAAAGGTCTTCTTGGTTCTCATGGATATCATCTTATTCACAGAGCCAAGAAAAGCAGCTGAACTGATGAGTTCTTCACAGTTCATTCATGTAGGCAATAATAAGGGTGAGCTGGCAAAGAAGCAGTTCCAGGAGCCCTTTACTTCCAACAATTTGTGGCTATTTGCAGATACTTTTATTGGTCCAAAGAGTCTGCCCACACTATTAAAGAGTGGATTTCATTTATGTTTACTTCAGCACTGTGATCACTAATATAATTACCTGAAAGAACAGATCTGAGCTAATTCAAGAGCACGTTTGTGGTCATTTCAAATTAGAAAGATTACACTGCAGAGAGATTTTTGTTTGGGTGGATTTTTTTTTTTTTCCTGCCTTGAACTACGGGCATTATGCCTAGTCTCTGCAGCCTGACTGGGCATCCAGCCTGCATCTTGCCCGTCCTGTGTCACATGAAATGTTAGTTCAGAGGCAATGTGCTGTTCCTGGAGGTGGCTTCCAGAGTGGGCTGCTCTAGAAGTATAGCTTTCCCTTTCCAAGATCAGCCATTTTTCATGGAAAATTTCCTCACAGAGAGGCATTGGACTGCAATTAGCAATTCTGCTGTGCAAGAGCAGTGCAGTGTTTAAGCCACCCTTGGACAGCTGCAGTAGCAGCAGGGAGGCAGGCAGCCCTTCCCTGGTCACAGCCGCACATGAAGGATCCCTGCATGGCACAGCTTTTGTTTTCTTCTGGTGCAGCAGAGGCAATATATGTGGGCACTGAGCTAATGAGGACAACTGGTAGCATTGGTGGAAATGTTTGGTACTGACTGAAGTCATCAACTCCCTCCCCTTGTTCCCCAGGGTTTGTGAGAAGGAGCTCCTCTCTGGGACAGAAGACAGTCATCACCAGTGTCACTGAGCACCAAGAAGGTTGCCTCGGCTATAAGAAACCTGAAAACACCTGACCTTTACTGGTGTATTACCAGTCAGCCTGGGTTTGGGAAGGTGACACCTGTCACCCACAAAGTTCTCAGACTGCACCTCTGTGGCTATATTGGAAAGCTGTGCTACCTGCAGTGGCAACATGATAGGGTGATTTCTTCATTCTTTGTCTCCTGACCTGGCAAATTTTCCATCAGCAGGGATGATGAAATGAGCCGTCATGGGTTGTTGCAGATACTTTGCTGCTGTCAGCTCGGCCTGGCTGGCTTGCCAAAGCATGTGACACTCACGTCTTACATTATCTCCTGCCCATCTGATGGTGTGTAGGCATGCAAAGTACAAGCCTGCTGCTGAACCCTTTTAGATCAATGGAGTTGCCAAATCACCTTACCAGTGAATGAGCCCACTTACCCCTTCTTGCATTTAGCAGCAACCTAGTTCTCGCCACAACCTGTTGCGTTACCCCTTAGGCTTCAGAGTGGCTCTGCACGTGTCTAAGAGGAAGCTGGATGGTTCCTGAACTGCCCTTCCAAGCCAGGCTCCAGCCTGCAAGCTGCTTCCTTCACAGAAACTCAAAAGAGAGCTATTAGAGCAGATGGTGGCAGGGTAAGGGTGTAACAAGGGTGGAAGTACCACCAGTCCCTCCTCCAGCTGCAGCTTGTTCCTTTCCTGTGAAAACGGGGAGGGTCACACTGTCAGGGACAACCTGACTAATTGTTTTTCTGCTGAGTGGTTGACAGCTGTTTGCTGTAACTTGACATCATGCATATGTTGGACATGAGCAGTAAATCAGCTTTTCTCTGACTTTCCTGTTCCCAGTTGCTGATTCCCCCTGAAGCCCTTTGTATCCCATTCTTGGAGCCAGGCCCTGCTGTCTTTGAAATCCCAGCTGTGCTGTCCCATCCACTGCAGCTCTTTGCCCCAGGCTTTGAAATGTTTGAGATTTCAACCCTTAATATCTCTGATGCCACCCAGCCCTGCTATGAAAAGCTCCCAGATAAAGCTCTCAGCTGGAAACAAATCAAGAGCACAGGAAGTCACCGAAAAACAAGCGCAAAAGAAAACCAGATCTTGAACAAAACTGGACGTGGCAGCTATTTCCAGAGATCATTTGAACTGCAGGTGTGGAAGAGGGGCACTGCTTGAGTTCTCGTCCAGGATCGAGTTGTAGCAAGAATCTCATACACTGTCTGCAGCAGGCAATGCCTGCTTTTTTGGGAATAGTTCCTTAGCAGCTGCCAAGCCTTGAGTAGCTGTTTATCTGGTGTGGAGGTGTTGAGGAGAGGATATGAAGGGGGCAGAAAAGCTAAGTCTGAAGTAGAAAGACCTTCTGAGGGAGGAGGAATTACTGATGTTCCTTATGGCTATTACTGACCTCCTCTTGAGTTTATGGCAGTGCTTATGATCTCAACAGCAGCTGTGTTTGTCACCTGGCCCCACTCTTTGAATGTCCTAGGGTACTTTATTTAGTCCAGGACAGAGTCTGTTCTTTCTCATCATCACAGCCACATCTTTCTTGCAGGTGGTTGTGATGATGTCCAGTCTCCTGGCTAACATGCATGCCATGTACTTGTTCTGGTTTCTGCCACAAGTCATTAGAATTGGTTTAGTAAGAGAACCAAAGCAATCCTTGTTTTTTCCTTAGCTAGACATGTTGATAACCTGTCCAAAGGCTGTTGGAAGGCCTAAGACCAGCAACTTCTACCCTGTCTGGATCAGTTCAGTTGCTGGTAGCTTTCATTTGCAGATTCTTTGGATAGGATGCTCCTAACCCATGAAGGAGTTCATTGTAGTGCATTGGAGTCAGTAAGGGATGGAAAACCACCTACATGGAGATTAGATTTGGGGGAAAGGAGACCTCCTGGGTTGAGGGAAAGCATATACATTTCTGAAGGATGTAAGGCATGGTCTACAGCCTTTGAGCCAGAAATTACTGTGGACTTGCAGTAGGGTGGAGGGTAGCAAAGGAAAGTTTCTCCACTGGTGAGACCTTTTTTATACAAAGGTTTAACACTTGGTAATGTGGAAAGTGGCCCTTTCCAAGTGAGGGGACTGCTAGGGATAAGACAGCAAAACTGGAACACACTGGGATCACAGACCTGGAAGACTTTCATGCGTATGAAATGCAATTTGACTTGACACAAAGTATGGTGGTGCAGGGGTCAGAGGAACACTCCAGGCAGTAATGTGCACAGCTTACAGGCATGCAAGAGTTAGGGAGCAGCGTTCTTCAGATACTAGATAATCTGTCAGCAAAACACTTGGGACTGCAACGAATTACTAAAAAATGCAAATAAATTAATCCAGAAAAAAAAAAGAAAATCAAGAAAGAAAAAAAAAAGTTCTTGGAGCATTTGGGAATAGGCGTCGCTTTTGGCTGCTAAGGATATTTTATTTCTCCTTGTCTGCCTTTTCCATGTGGATAGGTTGTTGTGTTCATACTCCTTCTCTGCCTTAAGAGGAGTGACTTCAACAGTAACAAATGGGAACCTTAGTTTCTTTGCCATAGAGTCCTCTATTTTCTCTGAAAGTACATGTATATACCTGTTCAGGATGTTACATCACTGTTATGATAATAGCTGTCAGCACCATCTCACCTCTCCTTTCCTTTCCACTGTTCTTCATTTCCTACTCACCTCTCAGAACTTTTCAGAGATTTGTCTTTTGCTCTTTACTTTTCCAAGTCCCTCTGATGTCTCCACTGAATCACCTGTGGGAAGTGGTGAACTGTATCTTGGCATGTATTGCCCACAAACAGCTGCAGCATGATGTAAGGGGCAGGACTGGGATGGACAGTTTCTGAAGAACACCAGCTATTTTTATGTCCTGAATAGATTTACAGTTTGATTTAGCTTGGCTCTGAGTCAGTGACAGTGCTGCATTGTGTGAATGCTGAGGCAAAGGCAAGGGTTAAGGAAAAAAATTGATGAAGAGATTTGTTGCAAGGCAGCAATCTAGGATAAGATCTATGACAAAGAAGCCTGACTACAGTAAGTGTTCACAGATGCATCAGAGATGTCCGATGCATGTAAGATTGTAAGCTTGCCGGTGGTATCTAAGAACCATTATCTTTAAATAGGATGAACAGTGTGGAGGTAAGATGGCACTGGGGCAGACCCTTGGGATGAGTCTAGCTGTGGGAGAGCCACTGAACTTGTGTTATGGCAAAGCCAGATTAAAATCCTTTGATACAAATTTAACACTTCAGAACTTTCTACTCTAGGTATCAGGTCAGCGCATTGTGTTAGAGGGTCACTGAATTTTTGGTCCAGAAGTCTTTAAAATTAGATTTTGTATTGAACCACTGCCTTAGAAGCAAGGGTGGCAGTAGAAATACAACTCAAAATGCCAAAAGCAACTTAAGACTGAGATGTGGGGGTGTTAGGCTAGTCTTGTAGATGGCATGCATGTTAAGAGTTGTCTGATTGCCTAGATTAATTTTTACTTGTATGAAGTATAATGAAGTAAAGAAACAAAAAAAAGCCTCTATGAACAAAACAAATAGTTTAAAACTAATTCCTACAACTAGGAACCTAGTTCTAGAAACTACAACAATTCAGTTCCACACCTGTGCACACACTCTTGTCACCAAGCCAGCCTTCTTGCACACAAAGGTTTAAGTTTATTAGCTCATACTCAGAAGCAAGTCAGGTTTGCTCACAAAAACGAACAGACCTGCACAGTATAGACCCTCAACACATAAAAATGCATACTTTGCATTAAGCATGCAAATTGCCTAAAAATTAGCACAGCTAATTTGCTATTTGTACCAGCATTTCTTCAGGTACAGTTGTGAGGGTGCTTGTGAACTGTGCAATCTCACAGATAAAAGGAATGAACCCATCTTTAACGTTTTTAACCAAAATATGTAACACACATAGGATTCTAATCTAATTTGAATCTACTACATAAACATCTGTACAGACACTTTTTCCTGCCTTATAATTTTTGCTACATAATACTGGTGAAAGTAGATTAAAAAAATAATATTTGGAGCATGAATATCTGTTGAATGCTGAGAATGGTACATCTTTTCAAAATCTCTTACTCCCACAGGAACAGGAAGGCCACTAACTAGGGAGATACAAGGACAGTGGATGATATCAGAACCATTGTGTACCTGGTAAAGGACTCCCAGCACCTTGGATATCCTCTCCAAAATTGTTCTGCTGAATTCCCTCTCTTTTAGTCTCTTAAATAGGCTCAGGTGGGACAAAGCTGACCACACAGAATGACTCTGTATCTTCTACTACTACTCTGTTTCTACTCTGTTCGACTTCTGATTTTCTCTTCAGTTTAGAATTTAGACTTAAGAGTATATACTGCTGATAATATTTTAGCTCTTTCTACAAATTGACTAATGCTTTTTATTAATAACATTATTATTTCAGTAAAAGTCACAGGTTTTGATAAAAGTTAACATTTTTTTCCAGGTGATTAAGCAGGCTGATTAGTCATAAAAAAAAGATGACAAAAGTGAAAAAAGCTCACCCAGCAGAGATAGGTAGGTGCTTCAAAATTTGAAAATACAGCTGAAAATGTAGAATATCTACTTAACCAAGTAATATCCTGAATGAGAAAACAACATAAGGCAATCCTTAAAAATATATACTGGGTTAGATTTGTAGATAGTTACAGAAATGTTTTTCCTATAAAAGGCAAATGTGCCTTTTTTGGACTTGATACACAAGGTGATAGTTGTCCCATTGCTCAGTGACATTACTCAAAATGTCACTCTGCTTTGCCATCATCTTTGCATGAACACAGTGTGTTATCAAGGACTGACATTACCAGGCCTCCAAAGTAGCTTTGTGCCCCAGTGTGTCAAGTCAATGTCTGCTAAAGTATGGCGATGGGGTCATTGAGCAACAGCTACTTGATCTGTCAAGCTCATGATCAGAGGAACAGATCACAGCAGTCCCAAGGCAGTAGAAGAAATCTCTTCCTACTAGAGAGAGCTACAACCCCGACAACCATTTCAAGCAAAATCTTCCAAATGACACCTATGCCACCAAGCTGGAGAGCACCTTCTGGAAGACCGGGATGCCTCAAAACAAATGGGAAAGTGGTCGCATAGCAAGCTCATGGTCATGCTTGCTGCAATGAAGAAAATCAAGGAATCAGAGAAAAGGTGTCACTATCTGTCACCCCCACATTTGTCTCAGAGTTGTCTTACTTACATATCTGTTTGTAAAATATTAAGTCTAATGAAAAAAGAAAAAAGCCAACATCACTCACTTTTACGTGACTATCTTATGTGATTAACCTCCCATTTCATGCTGTCCATAATTTATGCACACTACTGAAAAATTAATTTTATTTTTAGTAAGCCACTTTTGAAAGAAATACATATCAACACTAACCTATAAAGGGAAACAGTAGAGCAACAGGTCTCTAAGATAAAAACATTTTGGGGCCAAATTCTTGAGATGCTCTAGTAACATAGTTACTACAGGTCACAGTGGGAATTGCTTTTTTTTTTTTTGCTTTTTTTTTTTTTCACCTTCCCATCCTCCACTTTCTTTTGCATACATTGTTCTAATTGCTGTGAGCTCTACTTTTTGCAGGTTTTCCTCCATATCCTCTTTTGTCTTGTAGCTTTTCTCCGACCCTATTATCTTTCACCTCTTCCTCACCAGGGATCAATTTGCAAATTGGAGCAGGTTCAGCAGAGTGCCGTTAAGATGATTAGGGAACTGGACTGCTTGACATATGAAGAGAAGCTGAGACCTGTGTTCATAATGGAGAAGAGATGACTTGGTGGAGGTCTAATTATAGCTTTCAACTATGTGAAGATGTGTTATAGAGAAGAATGTGCCAGATTCTTGGAGGTGCAAAGCGAAATGACAAAAGGCAATGGCCAAATTACAGCAATAAAAATTCCAGCTGGATCTGGGGAAAAATACTTTCATCTTGAGAGTGGTTAAACCCAGATCAAGTGCAGAGAGACTGTAGTATCTCTGTCCTTGGAAAAACTCAAAACTACTAGACAGGGGCGCAGCAACTTCATCTTATTTAGCCCTGATTTCAGTTGGAGTCTAACCCAAATTATTCTATGTTTCCGTCCAATTCTTTTTGGTCTACTAATCTCTGTTTTCTTAAGGCTCTCCCAAATAAGCTTCCCTTTAACTCACACACCCTCCTGCTCTACCTGGTCTTCCTTCAGCTACACTTGCCCCAAAGTGAGACCATGCTTTTGATTCACACGCATCCTTCCCTCCTCACAATTTTTCAACCTGCTCTCCCAGTACTCAGTTGCCTTTGAACAGGAAGAAGTTCCTTTAGCTCTCATACAGCATTACCTGCAGAGCAGGTAGCAGTTCAAGAAACCTATTGAACAATAAGAAAACTGCTGAGACAGTCACAGCCAGCTTGCTGTGTACAAGGTTAAGCCCACCCATCCAGACTGCATCCAGATGCAGTATCCAGTGTTTGCGCAGGACAGCACAATGTGCAGTTATTTCAATGCTTAATATTTAAAAGCTGGATTTAGAAACACAGTTCTTGATGTCCATTTTAGTATCATAACATGAAAATCGAAATCCTGATTGAAAAAAAAAATGTAACAAAGTTGTTAAGACAAATTTGTTCTCATCCAATTATGCCACTATGGGAAAGTGTGCAAAAAAAAAAAAAAAAAAAAAAAAAGACAAACAAAACAAAAAACTTTTAATGGCATAGGTTTAACATTTCCTGCTACAGCAAAATTTCTGTGCTCCATTTAAAGGCTGAATGTCATTTAAACCTCAAAGTAGCAAATATTTGATGACTGCATGGTAGATGTGTTCAGTATTAGATTGTTTCTTAAAAAGTGAGTTATAGATAGCAGTTTTGGCAAGAGTCTGGCTTGGACTGCCAACAATGTTATTAACTTGCTATTATGGCACACAAGGCAAAGCTAAGGCTATGTGCTAATTGTAAGAATGCAGTGAGACTTAGCAATCTGGTGCTTCCTGAAAGAGTTAGCTCAGAATAAATACTAGTTAAAATGATCAAAATATTAAATGATAGCACTTAGAAATGTTGTTGTCAGGTAAAATCTTCAACGACTAGGTAGCCCATTTACTTTTGTCCTCCTCATCTATGCAGTGGAGAATATGAATGACGGTAAATAGGAAACAATGGGGGCTACTTCTCTGAGAAGAGAAGCACCAAAAATTGCCATGAAGGAGTCCCTACTGCCCAAATAAACTGTCAGGCTGAATGAGACAGCCAGAGGAAAGATGCTCTCAGTGTTGTAGAGGACTTCGCTGCTGAGCAGCCACTTCCAGGCCCTGCTGCAAGATGACTTTGGTATGCTCCAGGAGGCTGCTGGCCTCCCAAGAATTTGTGAATCCTCAGATGGGCAGCGTGTGAATGTGATGAGATCTGGGGGCAAAACTGTAGCCCTACTAGGGGGGAAGTTTCTAATACAGATAGCTTTAGCCAGGTTCCCAGGACCTCTTTCCTGAATCTTGCACTTGTGCGGGAGAGTGTACCTATGACACTGTACTGCGGCAGGACGTGAAGAAAACAAAAGGCACAGGCAGATGTTCATGAGGCACAGAAATGTCTCTTGGACAGTCTGATGGCTGCCAATCAGCTGGCTGTGCTGCTGAACGGAAGACAACGCAGAGCAGGCTGTTTATATGAGAGGGGTGTTGGACCTGGCTTCAGCTCCAAGGCAGCCAGGAAGCACCTGCACAGGATGGCCACAATGTTCACCTCCTCCTGCCAGCAGCTGTCCGGAGGTTTCCGAGGCTGAACGCATCAGCCAGGATCAAACCGCTGTGCTGAGGAGTCCTGCAGCATATACAGAGCCCACAACCACAAGCCGGGGCAGGCACAGGCCGCGGCTGCTGGGAGGTGACACCACATCACCTCCATGGGCACCAGAGCTCTGGCCTGCCTCACTGAGGCAATCCATCCTTGGGATACCAGGATGAAGCCTATCCATGAAAGGGCAGCTTCCTTAGTTTCTTTGTTGTTCTGCTTAGCCTGTGAACAGTGATGAGAACCAGGAGTTTAAGGAAAGGGACTGTGATGACTGCCATACCAATTCTGTGGCGGTGGTGCTTTTCTGCTAGACTGGAATAGGTTAAATATGGGTATGCTGGCTTAGAATTATGCACTTTCGTGCAAAAACAGCATGCAACTTCTGAATGCAATTCTGTGTGTGCTTCTGCATATTCTTTGTGAGTATTATGCTTCCTGATATTAGCCAGTATGTGGGTTCCAATGAAACAGGCTTTACAGAAAAAAAATAAAAAAAATGGTAGAGGTAAAAACTAGCAGCAGCATAACACAAACTCTTCCCCCTCCAGCTTCACTATTTGTTTATTTATACAGGAAAGGCATCATTTTTTTTTTTTTTTTTTTTTTTTTGCAAACTGTCTCAACTGCTTCAGTCCTCAAAGATAAAGAAAACATGTAAAACCCTGAACTGGTTTATTAAATACACTGTGATGACCACAGAGAAGTAAAGGATTGCAGTGACTACACCAGGCTAAGTGATGAGAACACGACAGAAAAATGATAGCACCATCACCAACAACAAGCCTTGAAAGCAGCTTAGTAAGTAAACTGAAGAGAGTTCCCAGCCATTACAGAAATAAAAATACCATCTGGAACAAAGCAACACTTTCTTTCCTGTGACATTTTTCATAGCATATTTTACTAAGCCAACTAAATCAAAGGTTTTAGAGAACAATTGTGTAAGAACAATTAGGAGAGGAAGGTAAGCTTCAGGTAATGTTTGAAGAAAAGCAGGGAAAAACAAGTTATTCAGGAAAGCTATCCCAATTAAAGGAGATAAAAAGAAAAGGCTCTACAATAGTACTGTAGAACAATGGAGGCTGCAAAACCCAGAGCCAGATGAAAGGAGAGCTCAAGGACTGCTGAGGGCCATGAAGAAATGTATACTAATCTTTACCTTTTAGTCAAGACTAGAAAATAGCATTTCGAGTAGTTCCTGGAATTAAAAGGTTAAAGCTTTTTCACCCACATCAGCACGACTTACTGTAATAAGGCTTTGAGGTTTGGAGCTGGGGCTTTTTGCGGATAAATAAACATATATGCATGTAAATCCAAAGACAGTGCCAACTCCATTGACTTCTCAGTCTACACTCAGGGCAAGAATCCAGAGGTGGAAAGCAAATAACGAGTGGGAGGTATGTTGTTGACAAAAAATGGTTGTGAAATAGATGGCACTGTGAGAGGAAAGGAGAACCAGCGATTGAAAAGTGGAAAAAAAAAGTTTGCCAATATAAAGAACAAAATGCCTGCTGCCAATGTACCTGTGACCAGATCAGGAACACGCTCAAAGAATGAGGGAGTGGAAGAAGTCCATGTGAGAGGTATGTAAACCAAAGGGAACTCCTCACCATGGAGAAAATGTTGATGTAAACAGAAAATGAAAACAAAGAAAAAGTCACATCTTGTTCTGCCTACTGAGGTTGTGTATGTATGGGAGACAGAGGAAGAAGAGTGCCAGAATTTAATATATATTAAATCAGTTAGATGTTGAGTATTAGTATTAGTTAGATGCTGACTTTCTATCATCTCACCATCAGATCATGAGATGCAAGACTTATTGACAGTGTTGATTCCTGGTCATTACTTGCGGGGCTTATCTTGGTCACAACTAGATATCACTGTGCCACGTACTCCGTGAACATGGAAAGGCATTTCCTGATACTAAATAAAGACAAAATATAATAAGTGGCAATACAATCCTCTATACATGACCATTTCAGATTCATCAGCTAATTACTTTTAAATGTCACAGGAGGGCTAAGTCTTGGAAGAGGATTTCAAGGAGGAAGATGAATTTCAGAAGATCCCAGTTATTTCAGGTGTGAAGTCATTCCTCCAAAATTCTCGCAGGAATTATTACTGAAAGTTAGGCTTTATTCATTTGTGATCTCTCCACTAATTCTCTTACACTTGATTTGTAGTCATAAAGCTATCTGTTTAGTTTTGTTTAGTTTCTGGAGATTGCGTATGTATATACAAACATAAACACAAACTGTCTCAGGCTCACTCCAAATTACTGACTAGATGTTTTTCTACTTGATATCAGATATATTTTCCAAGGCCTCTGGGTATGAACAGATTGACATTTGATAGATTGAAGTTCAAAGCTCTGTTTGTACATGCAGATAGAATGGAATGGGGAAAATATTTTTTTTTCCTGCCAATGTTTTAGCTTTTCCTTCTTTCTCTGTTACTCTTAAATATACTGACTGCATAACCAGAATTATTATGTTTTATGACTTATTGTTTTCTTTTGCTGGGAGCAGAATTTGACTTCAGTTATTCCATTCTTACTGGTATTCTGGTCAGCTGCATCCTGTTATCAGTATCTAAAAGAAAGACCAGAAATCTCCTAGAAATTCTTCTACTGCCATGCAAGAGCTAAACAAATGGCTGGGGGGATGTTAATCTCTGAACAGCAGGTGAGAGAGAGGACTGCTGCTGGCACAGACCCTTCAGTTCATTTCCTGGAAAGTTCCAGTGAAAGCTCATCCCTCTGATGTTGGTAATTCCTGAAGCTTCTTCAGGAGACAAAAGGCTCAGAGAAATAACACCAGCTTCTCTAACCTCCCTCAGGAGGCTTTGCCCTTGAATTCCCTGTTCCTTGCCAGGAGGAGAACACAACCCAAATTTGCACCTCAGTACCTAGGTGGGTAGTTGCCCCAGGAGTTCCCCATCAGATGTGGGAGAGGATCCAAGTGCAGAGGAGAGTATAACTGCCTGGAGAGGACTCCACTGCCATTTTCTTCCCTACTTCTCTATTTATGTCGTAGGAAAAAAAAAAAAAAAAAAAAAAAAACACTACACAGAAGTTAAAGAAACTGCACAACGGTTACAGGATGTCCTGTTGCATTTATCTAGCTATGCAGGCGAATGACTCACCCAAAATATTTGATGATCGGAAACTATTATGTTTTTCTTTCTTTTTCACATTTCTTCCTGAAAATATCAAGCATTCAAACTCTGAAACGTGGTTAATGGCAGACATCTTAAAGCCATACGGATACACAGAAAGAGTAAGGCATCTGGCTGTGCTTTGAATGCTTATCCAGAAAAATATCATGTGAAAAAAAAAAAAAAAAAAAAAAGTCTGTCTACCTCTGAAAGCTGTATTACAAGGCAGCAAAGTGTATCATCCAGATCACTGGGAAAAATCCTGCCCAGATTGTATTCTTTGATGTGGATTATAAACTCAATTTATTATCCTGATATATATATATATATTTAATTTATTTATTTTTTAATAAAGAACTGTCCATAAATGGTTAGTCATGCCACCCACAATTCACAATAGTGAATGCCAGCATTATCACACTGGTGTTAACTATTGCAAAATGTTGCTTGGCCTGCACTGTATGGGAGCCCCTGCAAGCTCCCACCTCGCAGTAGCCAGGTTGCAGATCACTAGCATGTGGCCCATGCGCATGATGCAGGGACACTTCACACCTGCTTTCTTCTTTTGACACTTCTCTTCTGGACCATGGGAGAGGGGAAGCCCATGGGAGCCTGGGAGAGAGGAAAAAGTGAACCCCAGTTCCTGCTCTCAGGGCCATAAAAAGTAAACAGAGAGCAGTAATAAAGACTGGCTGTGTAGGGCCATGTACGTACTATGCTAAGAAGCAAACTCTGTCCAAAATAGTCTGCAGTCCCAAACAGGCCAGAAAAGTAAATATGATTACCTTTATTTCATACAGAAATGGATGAGGAACTACTACATTGACCTCCCCAAAATCCTGCAGGAGGTCTGTGAGCATGGGGCCTGTTTCCATTTAGTACCAGCGTAACAGCCTGATCACTCAGAGTTTAAGGAAGAAAAAGAACACAGGAGCCTATTATTGAAGGCACAGAAAGAAAAAGGCATGTGTAAATTGTGGGAATATCCAATGCACATTGCTGTAGGCCAATTATCAGCACACACCTTTGGACCTACAAATGAGCAAAAAAAAAATCAGAAAGGTGGCTGACTGAGGATGAGAGCAGAGACTGTTATAGAATATTTCACCACGAAACAATTTTTTGTCTGGTCATGTATAAGAGAAAGAAACATTAGGCATATTAACTTAGGAGGAGTGAATAAAGGGTTGGAATGACTGTGGGATGATTTTATTTACCTTCAGGACTTAGGACTTTCTTGCATCATGTTTTCTCAGCAACCACAAAGCTAGAAATTTATAAGAGATTTTTTTTTTAAGTTTGTTAAGGAAGTCAAGATTATTATGTGGTTCCTTGATTATCATCAGCTGGAGAATTAAGAAAACATCAGATCCCATGACATTCATGAGATTGTGAGATTTGATAGGGCTGACTCGAAGCACACAGAATTATCTTGACATGCTAATGCTTATTTTTGGTACTGAGTGTTCAGCTGTTTCTGGGTAAATTTTTTCCTTCTCTCCTTTGGTTATACAGAATTCTTAAGTGTTATGCAATTGGGAAACAGATAGGAAATGGTCATTCCTGTCCTAGGGAAAAGGCTGCAAGAAGGTGGGAGGCAGAAGAACAACTTAAACAGCTCAATAGCTTGGCCAGACAGCCAGCTCTGATTTGTCTTTTAGCTCAGTGCTTTGGACCCCGATGCCATTTACACAGAAATCCACTGGGTTCTGCAGAGAAGGCATAACTAATGGCTGTATGAGAATATCCTACGTAAAACTCACAAGGCCCATGTTTTAGAAAGCCCTTTTATGGGACTTTTCCAAAATAATAGCTCCCTCAGGCTCAAATGCCTCATACCCAAATAAAGATTTTGTTTAATTCATAAAGAAGTTGATTTGTCTGCTAGATTGTTTCCCATGGATCAGCCTGTCCACAAACACAAAACACACAGGCATCCAGCTGGGTGTTACTGCTGCCAATTTCAAGACAATAAATGGTTCAGTACAGTGCAAAATTCAAAACTTTTATTCCACAGAGCAATGAAAGCAGTAGACATTGCCTACTGGTTCACTGCCAGAGTAAATATTACCTACTGTACATGTTTCCATTCACAGCTTTCATCAGGTCAAAGTACAATCACAGACGTGATCAAGCTTTATACTGCTTTAAAAGAGTGTACAAGAATGGTTGAAAAACATTTTAATTACCTTTTCAAACACATTACTCATTGCATCTTAATGAGCTGCAATCTCCCTCAACAGTATATAGTGGGCTGGCACCGTTCTCCTGAAGGTGAGGGATTTATCTAGGATGAAGCCTTCCTTGGAAGACTGAGATGGCATCTGCGGCGTTTCTGGCACAGTGAGACAGGTGTCCTGAGTATGTAAAATACAAGAGGAAGTGTCCAGGTTTGGCACGACTACCAGGCAGGCCCTGGCAGCAGCCAAGCCAGGAGCAGAGATTTGAGCTGCTGCCTTTATTGCTTGGCTGTGTGCTCTGCCAGTACCGCTGGCTGCCACAGGACAGACGGTGTGCTGGCTGGGTGCAGTGGGTGGACAGAGGTAAGTTAGATCTGTGAGACATCCCTCATTATCAGTGGAGGCACTCGCTACACATAGACCTGCTAGAAATCAAATATACATTCTAGACATGGGAGCACATGTATATTTTTTTCCTTAAAAATAAGACCAGTGTGTTTCTAACCTTGGCATGTTTAACAAAAAGTCAGTTTGGCACTTTCTGTACCTGTAGTAGAACCGTGTACCTCTTCACAGCAAGATGTCCTGTGTGCAAATGCTCCAGTACAGCCATTTCATCTCTCCCCAAACTAGCTGTTAGATGGAGAATGTGTTTGCTATCGAGCAATTGGAGCTATTGCATGGATAGACAATGCCATACCAGCTGTGAGAAAAATACGAGCTTTATAATGTGCCTGCAAGGTTAAGTGAGTCGGGTGATGGCAAACCCAAGGTGTGAAGTGAGCTACAAGCCAGATGACTTGTCGTGATGAATATCTGCCAGCCATCCTGTTGCTTTTGTACAGCAAGAAACCCAGCTGGGATCTATCAACAGAAGAGCAGCAAAACACTGGGCAGCAAGGTGAACAGGCTTTAGCTTCTGAACAATGTGCACGTGTAGCCCTAACTAACTAGAGCTGACTGTAGCATGCTTTCTGGGCTCTAGGTATCTCGCCGCCATTAAAAAATCAGATTTTGATTCAGTATGCGAAAATTGTTTCCCATCCAGGAGATGGACCATAAAATACCTAAGCACTCTCCTAACAAGGCTTTAAAAAATTATTTCATTCACTCCTGTTAGACAACCCCATCTCTTTTCCTCTCTTTAATGTGTGTCCTTGTGGATCATCTTTCAGGGTATCTTCTGGTCTGGGATTTTTTTTTTTTTTTTAATTCTTTGGTTTGTTCTTCCTTCAGAATGTCTGTTTTCAGCTTTCTCCAGTGAAATACCCTAAGCTTTTCAGGAAAAACATTTTTTTTTCTGCTTTAATAGCATACCTTAAGCTGTAGTTACATCCCGCAGTGCCACGCTATTGAATCCTCCCCTCTCTTTGTTGGTATTGACTTGCTCTCATGCATCGCTTCTTTTTAGTACAGACTCAGATATTTCTTAAGGCAGTTTTTAAATGCAAGATTTTTTTCTCTGCTCTAACCACATCCTACCAGCATGTTTTCAGCTAGATGGTCACTTGCTGCATTTTCAGGCTGCTCCACGTGGTAGCCTGGTGATTATCTGCAATGTCCCCTCCTGGGGCAACAGAAGGCATGCACAAGTGGTAGGAAATGCCACAGTGGCCCATGAGAGGCTGATACGGAGGCTGTTCATCAGAGCCAGTAAGAGAAAATGTGCTCCACAGCAACATGAGAAGACATGGGAATTGCTTAGGAATCACATTTTTATTTCAGTTATTAAAAAAAAAAAAAAGGCATTCCTTCCCAAGACATATCATTTGGTGGGAGAGAAACTGTGAAGGAATGACAGGAATGAGTCACAGAAAAGAGAGGGGTAGGAAGGATAGTCTCTGGGACATCAGGAGTTAAAACTAGGATGTATAATATAATCTATTTATAGAAAAGAGCTAAGAGCTTTGTGTATGTGGTAACCAGCCCCAGCTCTTAGAGCAATTGAGGTGGCAGAATCAAACTCCGAATGCTAATTACTGTAACTAAAGAATGAGCATACTTATTATCTGATATAAAGCAATTTTAGAAACACCCACAGTTTTAAAATAATAGTAATAACAGTAATTGAAAACATGAACTGACAAGTCACTAACAACCCCTTGTACCACAGCAGAGTGGAGGAGCTCATATCCTTACAGAGTGCCCTTCTCCCAGACCAGACCCCTTACAAATACACACACCAGATAAGGTCTAAGGAGCTCCTGCACAGATCTTAACATCTGCCACAGACCAACACCCAATTCACGGTGCTTCTCTGAGGTCTTCTTATTACTGGGGTAAGGTGAAACTCAAAAGCTGTATCAGTAGCTGGCTTCCAAAACACACACCCGCTTATCCAAACAGCTTTGTCTTTGGGTTTAGATTAGATTGGGTTTAGGTCAAATCAGCTGTTCTGAGCTTCCTTTTTTTTTTTTTTTTTTTTTTCTCCATTAGGAGCTGAGGAGGAGGTGGGGAGTCAAGCAGGTAAGAGGAAGAGGCTTTTTTTCTTCCTCTTTACCAAAAGGTATGGGCTGGTTTGTTCCTGCTCTGTCCGGTAGCAATACTCTATTGCCAGCCTCTCCCTTAATGTATCCTGGAAATGATCATCCAGGGATCTCAAACTTCTCTTATTTGGGCTTATATTGGGTGAGAATAAAACCTGAAGACACCAGAAATGAGAAGCTCAGCCCCATGTATTACATGTGTCCCATGTATGTTACACAGGGACCTTTGAGCCACAAGGGTTCGGTGAGCGCCTGCTCCCCAGAGAGCAGCAGCTCGTCCTTGCCCACCTGAGTCCTGAATCAAAGCAGATGAGGCAAGGGAGACAGACATGGGTATGAGTCTCGTGTTGCTGTCTGTTTCTTCAGCCTGCCTTGAAAGACAAAAAGGTTTGCAAAGAAACAAGAAACAGTGAAATACAGACTGGATGGAGGAAGGAAAAAAAAAATCTTTCTTTACTTCATGGAATTCAATCCTAGAATAATTTTTGTTTACACTAGCATAATGTAGCTAAGAAAAGAGCTACACAGAAATGCTCTCTCCCCAGCCCACGTTGGCATTCAGCAGCTCTAGGACACCTTATCCCTGTGGCTGCCCATGGCAAGTGGCAACCAAAGGAAGAGAGAAGTAGGAACATATTTGCACTCCTCACACTTTACAATTTTGGGCTTTCAATCCAATATCATGTACAGGGTGATCCAGTGTCTAATTAGCCCCAGAGCTAATGAGTATCAGGACCAGCGTGAACTCAGTTTCATCTTCCTACATCCCTTCTGTATGCCCTACACCACCAGCAGCTCAGCCACACCGAGGCTTGCAGTTTCCTCTAGATTTGTGCAACCATAGGTGAGACCAGTCTGAACCCTCGTCCTGATTTTTCAGCTACGCAGAGGAGGCTCAGGAATTTGGTTCTGACTTTGTCAGCGTTTTCCCGTGAGCTTGCACTAGGACTGCAATTTGCAGATTCCCATCTGCGGACAGGCTCAGCCCGCTCACTTCCATGCACAATGCGGTTACGCTTTGCTCTCTCCTTGTGTCTCTCCGGATGTCTGCCATCTGGCAGGCCCCACTCACATTTACAGTACTCTCCGAAGAGGGCGATGGGTTTCATTGCCACCAGCCACACAAACACACACATTGTGCGTGGCTGGCTGTGCGCCTGGCTTCTCCCAGCTATAGCATAGCCCACCCATTCTGTACATCTCAACCCGGATGCATAATCAGCTTAATATACTATCATAATTCATTCCTGTTTCAAAACAATCTTGCCCTACTTGCTACCACTTCATTAATTTCTTTGGCTGAGTTGCATAATTTCTTTTCTGAGTTACACCCAGCAGCTCTGTTTCAGTATCACAGCTCCGGAGATGTGTTGTCCCAAGCACCCACAGGCGTGAGGATGGCCAGCATCCATGGAGCTAGTGGCTCACAAGGTCTGGACAGATGGGAAGGAGGTGGAGGTGGGGTGTAAGATAACCTACATAGATAGCTCTGGTGTTTACATGGCAGCAGATGATATTTTAGGAAAGCTGACAGTAAATATATAATTAACAGAATAATATTTATTATTAATCTCTCATCTAGCACCTGTAAGGACAATGCATGTCTGTGGCTCTCACACGAGGTGACATATAGTTTTATTCCACAGACAATGCCATGGAGGGGAAAGAATGGCAATTACCAGCCCTAAAGGCTCAGTGCAGGAACAGCCCTGTGTGCCTGATCCACGGAGATCTCGCCTGCAGGTGGTGGGTCCTGTGAAAGCGGTTCCCCACCTGGGACTGCTGCTCCCCAGAGGCTGAAATACTGCAGGCTGCCAGCCAGCCTGACATCACTCAACGCAAACTGAAATGAATTTTAAGTGAAAGCAAAACGAGCTTCTGCTGGCATGCAAAGTAGGAGTGTTCAGTTGCTGTCTGTAGAGACAGACACGTGTAGAAATAATAATAATAGGAGGAATCACAGACGTCTAGCAGTGCTTTTTTTTTCCTTTTTCTATTTTTTTTTTTTTTTTAATGAATTTAATGGTTCAGCTCTTATTGTGACTCACATTGCAGCATAGTCTTTGAGTGTGCAAGCTGGACTCCTGCCAGGCGAACCCTAACCAGAAATCCTTTCAAGCACTGATATGCACTCAGCCCATGGGACCAGATCAGAGCTAGGCTATGACAAAATCCCAGCAACGTGTGCTGCATGGGAGCACTGACTGTTTACTTCTGTATCTCCCTTCCTACGGTGCTGAATGGCTTGCCGATGTAGATATAGCTGCAGTAACCTCCCCTGCAGGGCTGGATGCTGATTTTGGGACTGGAGTCTGGGTCGCCCTGGTTGGAAAGCTACATGACAGAAAGAAAATTAGGAATTTCTCCTTGGCTCCAAGGAAGGGATCTGGGACTCTCTCCATCCATGGTACCAACTAAATATTTAACTTGAATACTGAGGGATCAGCAAGAAGTCATGACTTATAACCAAAAACTTCAAAACTTTTACTGTCTGCTCCTACATAAATTGTTTACTCACAGCTTTTTGTGTTAACCCATGATAGTTTATAGCAAACACAATTTATAGTACAAACAATAAATTGCAGCATTTCTGTTTTCTCTTATGACCAGAAAACTAACAGTTACCATACCTCAGCAGCTACATGTCACCACTTCAGGCCACTGACACATTTTGATCCGTTTTTAATGAAAAACTAACAGGGAAAGGTGAGTGCAGGTGCTAGCCTGGATAGACGGGGGCTGACTGCCAGTTGCACGGCCTCTTTGCCCCTTTTTTTAGAGACCTATTTGGCACTTGAAGCATTACAGATGCTGTGAAGAGGGTACCTGGCATCACCACTCTGCCCATTCAGGTTACATTTCCCAGCTATTCTTTACCCACATCACACAATAGCTGGCTCCCAGGCTGACCTGAGGCATCTGTGGTATTTTTCTCTAAAATGCAGTTATTCTGGTGCACTGCTGTGCTTCAGAGTCCTGCTGTGGCCAGCATGGATCAGCTACTGTACTCATGACCTCTGAGAAGCTGTGGAAAATGATACTGCTGGTCATGATCCTAGCTTCACTGCTTGGCGCGGAGTCACAAACATGACTTGACACCTGTCACCAAGGTCATCCGATTGCTCTTCTGCTGTAAATGAAAATAACCTTCCCTGTGTTGAACAAAAGGCATTATAAAGTTCATACTGTAGAAGAAGAGCAGAAAGGAACTGACGGCATTGGCTTGATGCAACCTGGGCTCTAGCAGGAATTCTTAATATTGCTTTATCTAAGTTGTTCTGAGTTGCCACGGACATCACCTCAGCTTTGCCTACCACGGTCTTGCTGTGCAAGGCTGCAGTTCCTTTACTATCAGCAGATCCATGAAGTCCTCCAAGGCTACTGCCTGTCACCCCATCAAACACCAGCATGAGGCTGGGCACGACTTTCTGCTTTTCCCTTATCTCTTTAGACTTTCTGCAAGGCCAGATACCTAATACTCGTGATCTACAGATGATGGCTCTTCTTGTTCCTCGTGCAAGCTGGGTCCTTTCTCGCTGCCAAGCTGCAGTCTGTCACTCCTTGGAATTTCCTTTCCAGGCATTTTTCCCCCTGTCCCTAATCCCCACCATGAACGATGTCTGTCCACACACTCTGCTGAAATGAACCAAAAAATCAGGTTCATTTCTGTTATGGTTCATAGCTATCAAACAGCTGCTTGTCACTGGTTCCTAAGCTGGGCTCAGTTGAGATCATGAATCTTCTAGGGTTTTCTGAGCCCTGAACCTCCTGTGCTGGCATAGCTCTTTTTTTTTTTTTTTTTAGCTAACTGGACAGTGTTGATGTTGTCAAATCTGCCAAATTGGATTTCTTCTTGGCAGACCTTGATGATGTAGCCACTGCACCATTTGTGAACTGGATTTCTACTTACAAATAGATTAAATGATTTCTCCTCTTTGAGTTTTTATACGAACTAATTTTGGATTAGGTGATTGTTCTTATTAACAGAGAAAATAAATGTACAAGAGGTCAGACTGTTTCTTTCTTTAATTTAGTTGTAATACATGCCCAAAGCTCTTTAAATAAAGTTGATAAATCCAAGTGGCAGCAGAGACAAGCAGCAAAATAGTTATATTTTAGACATTTTTATCTGCTTTCTGAACTATTATAATGCATCCAGGTCTTGGTTTTTCTGTCCTTTCTTTTTTTTTCACCTGCAAGGGTTACAGATCTATTTTTAAATGAAAACTTTTTTTTTTTTTTTTTTTCCCCAGACAAAGCTCTTTACAAGCTGCAGCGAAAACCAAAAGACTGCCAGTAAAGTCGCAAAACTTGGCAGCAAGAAGCAAAACTGGACACAAAGAGTTTCTCTTGCAGCAACTACAAACCAGGAACTGTGGCATTCAGCTCTGCAGCCTGAGCACAGCTCCTGCGGACCTGCATTTCGCCCTGCTTTCAGCACTGTTTGCTCTCAGCTTGCTCCTGAGCCACCAGGAACACTTGCACGGAGCAATTTTTGAAAGTGTTACTTAAGACTGAAAAGTAATTTCTCTACTGGGTGAAAAAACTCCACGAGACTCACTGTTGTCGAGAGATGGGTGTTGTTGGTGTCAAAACCCAGCACTAAAACACTTCCCCCAGCGAGATTTCACCCACAACTGGAGCCCCAGTTTGGCCACACAGCCTCTTCCTGAGGAACTCCAGCTTCCACCTGGGGACAGCTGGTTTCTAGAAGCACGGATCTGAGTTTTTGTCTGCTGGGAGCACCCAAACATTAAAAAACAAACAAAAAAAAAACAACAACAACAAAAAAAAAAAAGGATAAACTCATGTGCAACCTGCATCTCCTGGAGGGCGCCAGCACCTGAGTGTCACCTCTGGTCCCCCTGAGCATCCCTCTGTGACCACTGGCTGGGCCTGCAGGGCTGTAGGGCAAGGCTGTGGGTGCTTACCTTCCCTAGGCTGGCTTTCAGACTAAGTTCGTGTGCACCAGAGCGTACAATCTGCTCCCGTTTGACATAATCATAGGCTGTCCCCATGCCTGGAACAATTTAATGAGTACCTTAGGACCTGTTTTGCTGTCAGATCACAATACCGCCTTTCACAAAGGCTCCTGCCACTGTTACCATCGCTGTGTATGACACTGTGAAGAGCCCCCTGAGCTCCCGATAGTGGTGCTGTGATATGATAAATGTATTTATTCAAACTGCATCAATTTGCAGTAACCGTGCAGAGAAATATCCTCTCTGTGAACACATTCTTCAGGCACCTTTTTAGGATAAAAGACCAGCGAAAGGCGTTTTGTTATTCCCAGTACGACCGAAGCACCCTGTGAGCCTCCTTTCTCACATTCACGCCGTGTGCAGGCTCTGGCCAAGCCATCGCGCTGCTCTAACAAACCACAGCAGTTTCACAAGAAGGTTGCAGAGCAGTTTTGAGAAGAAGGAAGAGAACGACTTGAGCCATACAGAGACAGGAAGGACTGTGCTGTCATCAGACCCAGACTGCCTCCAACAGCACTTTTTCTCCTCGGCAGGCTGTGAACCACAAAACCCGGAGCGAGGCTTGGCTTCAGCAGGTTTTCGATGAAGCCTGCACTGCTGGGAAGTGCTTCGAAACTCTGCCTGGTTTTGGAACAAGGAGGGTGATAGACCAAGGCCTCAGAGACATGCCGAAAGGAAGATCTCAGAAAAGCCATTTGCATGAGGCTTGAAGGAGGGTGCATGAGCAGCTGGTGGCAACCCCAGGCTCCTGGACACCCAGAGGCACTCCTAGTGGGATGCTTGCTGAAAAGGCACTGATCTTTGACTCTTTCTGTGGAGACGTGTAGGGAAAAGGATGAGTAAATGGCAATACCCTTCTGGTGGTTGTGGGGGTGCATTGCACTGCACCTGGCTGGGGAAGTCCCCTGCGCAGGGAAACCCTCACACAGAGCCCAGCTGCTGCAACGCCTCCGGCTTGGGCACCAGCCCTGCTCACATCACCCAGGCACAAGAGATGCCACCAGCACCTTCAAGGGACACCATGGAGCCGAACACCTTGCTTTAAGCATAAAGACTACACTGACTAGGGATGGAAACCAGGCCCTGCGTTGGACAGGCCTTGTTTGCAGGCTCAGCCTTTCCTCCCCGCATGGTTGCAGCGAGGACGTTCGCAGCCTGTGCACATCTCCAGCCTCGCCACGCTCAACCTGCCCACCTGTTTTCAGCCCTTCCTTTAGCCTCTTCTCAGCCAGTGAGCCCTTCAGCAGGCCCCCAAGTTACAACGCAAATCAGTAACACCCCTCCCTGACCCAGTGGGCTCGGGCACTTGGCAGCTTCCCCTTTGGACAGCTGGAAGAGGAAAGTGTCTGCATTGGTTTCAAGCCTGGTTTTGCAGCATTTATTCCTCCGCTGCAACCCTCCCCCAACGTTTTAGTCACAAAACTGGTGAAACAACACACTGAAGGCTTTCCTCACTTGAATACACTCGCCCAAATAGATTTGTTCTGGTTTTGTACAGCAACCTGAAACTTCCTTACTACTGAAAATCAATTTTAAAGACTCTGAACCCCACCAAGACATTCCAGGGACTGGAATACTTAGATACCTGTGCTAAAAAGGAACGGTCAATTCATTCACACGATGGGTCACAACTGCCCTCCTTGGTAGATGGGGTGGGAAGATTTGGGTTTTGGGGGGAAGCAGAGTTAAAGTAAATGGTGAGCATGAGGCACACGGAAGCAGAGAACAAACCAAGTGAAAATGAGACAATTTTCTACCGCCTTGCTCAATGAGGTACTGCAAGTAATTTTTTCCCTGAGCTATTTATGAGGTTTCCCTCTTCTAGATGTTACCACGATCGCTGTGGTGTAGCACGAATTTGTTTGTGTAAGCCCCGAGCTGCACATACAGAGCCAGGTGTTATTTCAGAAACTACACTTGGGGAAGGTTTTCTAAAACCTGTACGTTAAAACTTCATGGCACAGTGACTTTTTACCATAACATTAACAAGGCGGCCTTCAGAGAAGGGCAGCGATGCTGAGTTTCCCACCATGAAGGGACGGTTGTTCAGCCTCACCCTTACCCTGCTCTGATCCCACTAAATTTGCAATTGCACTGCACCTTGCAGCGTTCTTGCCGTGGCTGCATTTTCCATCTCTCCACGCCAACAGAAACAAATAAACTGATGGGCTGGGCTTAGTATTTGATTTAATTAAGATAAACCTAAAACATCAGGAGCTCAGGAGCATGGCAGAAAGTGTAAGTATGCATCCGTGGTATTTAGTATGAATAGCTGTTGACTTCCAAAAGAAATTCTGCATTTTTCTTGTAGCTTATTCTACAGATTAAAATCAGCAAAAGACCAAGCTTCTAGGACTACTTACTTCACAGTGGCAACATAGCTTCCTGGTAGCCTAACACTAATTTCTTGCATATTCTATGCAAAATATTACTGGACTCTGAACAGGGTATTAAAACTCTGGGGTGGAGATGCCTGGAAATTTAACTGTGTCTCAGCCACATTAACCTTTTTCCAGCACACCTTTTTCTGTTTTAACAGAACCACGTTTTACAGAAACTCACATCATGACCAAAGCTGTCTTCCATGGAGTTTGTTGGTTGAAATTACTGACAATCCTGTAGTAAAAACTATTTTAGATGTATTTTAGGTTTAAGTTTTAATTAGGTTCAGTCAATTAGGTTTAACCGACTGATTCACAGCCCTGGTAAACTTCACCTGCTCTGAGTGTGATGCTGACACCAACCATTTACTAAAACCAAGCAGTGTTCATTCTGACTTCAATTTATATTTACAAAAGAAGAAAAAAAGAAGAAAAGCTCTTTTGCACTTGTTGGTTACATAGAAACATGCATAAATAAGGATATTCTTCCATTTTTGATTTTTAACGTGCTTGCAAAGATCAGCAGAAACCTTTGATAGAACTTTTTCCTGTTCACCACGAAGTTCATACTGGAAGCAAACATTAGAACAGTAAATGGTGTAAGCCTTATGTCATGTTTCAGCTTCCCCATTTTGAAGACTGGACACTGAACGAAATTGGACCATTTCTTCAAAGGCAAAGTGAGTGGCATTTGTGAGATCCCCAAATGCTTCAAAAGCTACTCCTTAACTTAGGCAGGGAAGATAATCAAAGAATAAGATGACAGCTTTTCTGTAAGCAGCTGTAAGCCCAATATAGTCAAATTTTAGTGTACAGAAACCTGTAACAGTATAAATTAGTTTATTTTTCATTTGGCCTCATGATTATTTTTTTATTTAGCTTGTCGTGGACGTTTAATAACATCTTTACATTTACTTGCCACTGCCGCACTCCTTGCCATTCTGTAAGATTTATTGCAGAGACAACTTTTCTCCTTTCCAGCTCCCTTTAAATACTGACACAGAGGCCAGCACTATTGCAGCACTTCCTTCCTACAGCACAGAGGCAAAAGGCAGTGATGCAAACAACAAAAAAGTCAAAAGATCATATATACCTCATGTGAAGCATGGATGAAACACCTAACATTTAGCAACTGTCTAGCATTGCATGGACAGTAAAGCTAGGAAGAGTGATGTCCTAGGTGCTGTTTTACTGCAGTTGAAACATGCAGAGTCAGGTTGCATGTGTATTTTTTAACAACCCATAGATACTAACACGTTAGGCTCCTGATTCAAAAAGATAGATTTCCTTCCTTACACGGGAGGAAGAAAAAAAATTCCTCTCAGTTGATTATTCTATGCAGTTACTCTACAGAGCTTTGTTCATCAACGCAAATCCATGGTTTAATGCTTAGTCTTTGCTGCCTCCAACATAATGATCTGCTGCACTCCAGGTAGAGGAGAATCAGCACTTAGTACCTTCAAAGCTGTGTTCCTACACTCCTACCCCAAAAGCAGTTATCAGAATTAATCTCTTACTTACTGTAAGCATATTTCAGTGAGAATACTATGGCCATGCCCTACAGACACCTCTTCTTTCCTGACTCCTCTTCTGCTTGGTAAAAAAGTAACTGCTCTCCACCCAAACCTGGAGTTGGAAGCCTGGGCTCCCCCCGCCACTCCCTGACGCCCGCACAAGGACCAGGTATCCAAAAGGCCTCAAAAAGGGGGGGGGGGATACAAACCTATGTGCTCCTTAGCTAAGCTACTGGGACAAACCTCCAGTCAGAATGCTTCTCCTAAATATCTGTAACAAAGGGGAAAAAAGGAACAAATAGCAAAGAGGAGGGTACAGCCCTGCTGCCAACAAACACACCCCGTTCTCTCCCCACGCTGCAACATGCTGCAGTACTCGCTATGGCAAACATGTGGAGCTGTGTGCCACAAAGGAAACCTGAAAGGGTTTCCAAGTGCACAGGGAGCCAGAGAAGTCAGCTCAGAGCTGTACAAGGTGGTTTATCTGACCACCTGGTTCCACATTATGTACGGATGCTTTTGTTTCTTAAGCACAGATATTATTTCTTGATACACCATGTCTTTCAAACTATTTGAGTGCCCAAAACACAGCAAACACTGAAGGAGCACACACCAGAGTTGTAAAGCAGTCGTCAACTCCTCTTCAGCTGTTTGGACTTGAACACTGCAAGACTGCATTTATAAAGATTTTTTCTACATCCACAGCTACTCTATTCTTAGAAATTTGTCAAATTGTTATAAAACATTTATTGACAGTAGCATTAAACATTTTTTTGTGAATAGAAATTAAAGCAGAAAATGGCTCAAGTCATTTTGAACAAGTCAGCTGTACAAAAGCTTATGCAAAGAAGTAAACGAGGAGGTTGGGTTTGGTAGAATCCACGCTGAATTCAGGTGAGGTCACGCCTTATTAGATCACCAAAATAAGCTGTTATCGTCTTCAGTTTGTTATTGAGAAAATTTTGTTCTATTTCAACTTTCCCTCCTGGCCCCGCCAAAGAAGCAATCTGAAAAACAAAGAGCAAAAAGCAGATCAATCGATGCACAGGAAAAGTGGCAGAACCCCCAAACTTTTATTCACGTCCCATAAAACATCTTTGCCCTGGCAACACGGGCAACAATATTCCTTGACTAATGCCTCTGGTCCTCTTTCTGTCTCTTTTTCTTCACAGAAGTGAGTGTGGCTTTCTCGTGAGCCAAAATTCCCCTCTACCCCCAAGCCATGAAAATAGGAGAACTACTGATAAGTAATCATTGTTTCACATACTGTGCTGGGATAAGAGATATTGCACCCTTTTTCGCAGGGTACCTTGCACTGGAGCAGCCCTGCTGCTTGCATGTAACAGTGGGGGCAAAAGCAAGCTGCAAACTGTGCCTTGAAGTTGTCAAAATCGCAAGTTTTGGGGGCAGAGTAAAAACAAAAGCTGAAATTAGGAAGCACTAAGGTTGCACTGAAGAGTGGGTATAACAGTGGGGGAATAAAACACATAAAACACATCACAACAAAATTAACCCCTTCCACCCCAAGAAAAAACAGACTGAGGAGGTTGCAAAAAACAGTTAATTTTTTTTTTTTTCCCTGTTACAACCTAAAAACCGCTAATGCTGCATGCATGAGAGTCCCAGACAGTGCTGCTGGTAAGGCAGCTGAGTAACAGCTGAGGAATGCTGCAGGTAGAGGTAGAGCCCTGGGGAAAAGCAGTCCCAGGGCAGGCGGCGCAGCGCTCCGCTCCTGTTTACAGTCACCCGGGCGAGAACGTCACGTTCACGCTCTGCTGCCTGAGCCTGGTGGGCGCCCCTAATGCTTAATGATTACAGAACGTAACTGCAAAGGAAACATTGCAGCAGACTTTGTATTTTGGACTGGAGCAGGCAATGCTCCGTCCTCCTCCGTTCGCATCCACAGCGCCCAGCAGCACCACTTTGGCAGATGACAGCCCTGCAGACAACTGATTCCTCCTCACCGCAGGCTGCACAGACACAGACAGAAGGAGAACACCAAAACTCAGCTTTGGCTTGTTTTTCTTTTCTTTTTTTCCTCTCCTCCTTCATCAGGCCAGCCCATGGCTGCTGCGGCGTGTCCCCCCAGGACTGGAGCTGCCGCAGGTTCGGCTCCCTGCAGCCCTTTTCCTGCCTGCTACAGGAAAACCGTCCCTATAGTTCCCTATTCTGGAAAACTTTCTATGCCAACAACAAAATAATAATAATAAAAGAAAAGGTCTGCATGCCTGCAGTAGATTTTAACTGATCTTTAAACCAAGAAGCCCGTGGCACTGCCAGCTAAAACTTGAAGTTTGGTTTGCGTTATTAACACTTCTAAACTCCTCTGAGACTTCACTCTGTAGCATGGGTTTAAATATAAACATGCCGAACTTCCTCTATTTTACTGCAAGTAAAAAAACAGCCTGCTATCAGGAGGAAATAACAGATTAATCTAAGTTATACCTTGAACCTTTATTGACTTGCCCAGAAAATCACCACACTTATCTAAAACAGGCTTTTTTTTTTTTTGTATCTGCAAATAAAAACAACAGTGTGAGAAGTTTCTTCATCCTTCAATTTAACGGTGATAGGAAAAAAAAAATTTCCACGTTCTTGTCAAAGAGGAACCTGCCACTTAAGTAAAAAAGCAGAAGCAGGCTGGTTTAAAAATAGCACAAGAATCTGAAATTGGCAAGTGATCAGGAATGTTAATTTTATGACTTATCTTTACTTACTTAAAAGTCTAAAAGCAGTTAACATTGCAGGACAATCCTTTTTTTTTTTTTCCTATGAAGACGTTAATTTTGTCCTCTTATTTTTATTACAAACAAAAGATGGGATGACTCTCTCAAAAAGCATTAGTGACTTTGCCTTTTGTAGCTATAGCTGCTTAAATCCTCTAAAATACTGACTGGATTAGTCAATTTAGGATAACAATACTGAAATTACTTTCTTGAGATTACACGCTCCTGATTTCAGGGCACAATATGTATAACCAAGCATATATGGCAAGCACATTCATATTAAACAGAAATCTTTACCAAATATTTCTCTTAGCAGACCAAATAAAGCAAAATACTTTTTCAGTAACACAAGTAAATGTCACTCCTCTGCTGAAGGGTGGCATTTACTGAAGGACACCTGAGAGCACGCATGCAATGTCTAGCTTTCAATCTCGAAGCACTAAATCCAGGAGAACTAATTTCAAACAACTCCTAAAAATATCTGAAAATCCAAAGGTGACATAATCTAACAATCATGTGAGCATTAATGCTGCAGGGAGAAAGTCAGAACAGAAACATCGGGACTGCAGAAATCCATGGCTGTACTCCTCAAAACTCACGGGTGCACCGTGAATGTTTCAGCTTCTCACGTTGGTGGGAGGTCCAGGGCAGCAAAAGGAGCCCAGCAAGGAGGCACTGCCCACTCGGATGGAACTGCCAGCATTCAGAGGAGAAAAACACAAATACGCCACCACCGCGCTTGTTTGCAAATTGCTGGAGGCTGCAAATTTAGTTCTGTACAAGCTGCCAGCCTGCAAGCTTTCCTCAGAAGGGCTCAGTCAAGCCTGACAGCTTAATAAGGAGAAACTGCTGCACAAAAAGCTTCTAAAACATATCATCATAGAATCATTGAATGGTTTGGGTTGGAAGCGACCTTAAAGATCACCTGGTTCCAACCCACCTGGCCTTGAACACCTCCAGGGATGGGGCATCCACAAGCCCTCTGGGCAACCTGTGCCAGTGCCTCACCGCCCTCTGAGGGAAGAACGTCCACCTAACATCTGATCTCAATCTCCTTTCTTTTAGTTTAAAACTACTCTCCCTTGCCCTATCACTACGTGCCCTTGTAAAAAGTCTCTCCATCTTTCTTATAAGCTCCCTTTAAGAACAGAAAGGCAGCTCTAAGGTCTCCCCAGACTCTTCTCTTCCACGGGCTGAACAACCCCAGCACCCTCAGCCTATCTTCGTAGGAGAGGTGCTCCAGCCCTCTGATCATTTTTTGTGGCCCTCCTCTGGACTCGCCCCAGTAGGTCCACATCCTTCTTGTGAGCTGAACGCAGCCCTCCAGGTGTATTGAACTGGTGGAGTACCCACCTTCTAAAAATAATAGCACATTACGGAACTGTGCTTTGAAAAAAACAAAGGTGCTCATCTATTTTTAGAAATATCTATCTATCTATATATATACATACACGTGTATCTCTCTGTACCTCTATCACATTTTTGAATTAAATTACAGCAATGCATGTGAAAAGGCTTCCTTTAAAAAAAAAAAAAAAAAAAAAAAAAAGGTTGAATCAATGATCATTTGTAGATACCAGCCTACAGGGATGGTTCTCCTAATCCTATCCCAACACTGACCAGGCTGCACAGGTCACCCTCCCCAAAACGCCATGCCCATGTCTCCCCACCACCTTGGCTCTGCTTGCTAACCACACTCCCCATGCCTGGGGAAGGTGAGCACCTGGAGGTGACTCTTAGTGGAATTAGTCCACAGCTACTGAGACAGTCACAAAGCATTAAAAAAGGCAGCCAACTGGCTTGCTCTAAGTTTAGAATGGGGGATATCAGAAGAGAAATCAGGTGGCCAAGAAGGCCAACGGCATCCTGGCTTGTATCAGAAACAGTGTGACCAGCAGGGCTAGGGAGGTGATCGTCCCCCTGTACTCGGCTCTGGTGAGGCCGCACCTCGAGTACTGTGTTCAGTTTTGGGCCCCTCGCTACAAGAAGGACATCGAGGTGCTTGAGCGGGTCCAAAGAAGGGCGACGAAGCTGGTGAGGGGCCTGGAGAACAAGTCCTACGAGGAGCGGCTGAAGGAGCTGGGCTTGTTCAGCCTGGAGAAGAGAAGGCTCAGGGGCAACCTTATCGCTCTCTACAGATACCTTAAAGGAGGCTGTAGTGAGGTGGGGGTTGGCCTGTTCTCACACGTGCCTGGTGACAGGACGAGGGGGAATGGGCTTAAGTTGCACCAGGGGAGTTTTAGGTTAGATGTTAGGAAGAACTTCTTTACTGAAAGGGTTGTTAAGCACTGGAACAGGCTGCCCAGGGAGGTGGTGGAGTCACCATCCCTGGAAGTCTTCAAAAGACGTTTAGATGTAGAGCTTAGGGATATGGTTTAGTGGGGACTGTTAGTGTTAGGTTAGAGGTTGGACTCGATGATCTTGAGGTCTCTTCCAACCTAGAAATTCTGTGTGATTCTGTGTGAAATATGAAAAGGGAAATGGACTTGCTGAAGGGGCAAAACGGCTTTGTATCACTCAGCTGTATTTCTGTACACAAAGGGTTTCCCAATGTCCCTGCAGTTTTATTATTAAAATTCCTTAAGTAATTTCCTACCTGTTTTAGCTATGAATTAAAGCTACTTTGGAAAAGTATACTCTAACACTTTTTTTTCCCCACAAAAAAGTTTTCAGGGGTATGAGAAAAAAACATTTTGCCTCAATAGCCAGTCACACATTTAAAATATAAATCATTTCATTTTACACAACTAGTAAAATGAGGAAGAAAAAACAACCTAAAGGCTAGAGGAAAAAAAATCCAATCCATTTGAAAATAAGAATTTATACCTGAGTTGTAAGAAATTACATTTGCTTAAAAAACGATCAGTCTACAAAATACATCAACCTTCAGTCTTTTAAGTGTCAACTACTCTAACATCCAAGCATCTTAAAAATGCATCAAATTATTTTAAGATCACCTTCTGACCTCTTGCTTCCTTCTTAGCTCATCTTTGTATTTATTCCTACATAAAAGTGACAATGCTTGGCAGGTCACATTTGGCCAGGTCTCCAGTTACCAATCGGATCTTAAATCATAGCTGAATTGAAAGGCGCAAATGCTAGTTTTACTAGTCAGCTTCCCACAGAATTCTTAACTCAGAGGTGTTACCATATATTCTTTTGTTAAACTGATGTCTCTGGCATGGTTTTCTGTATGTGGAATGGCAACAGATTTATTTATTTACATCAATAAATAATAAACAGGCTTATTTCATTAAATAAATAAGAAAGGTTTACCCTTCTGTACACTCTTCATTGATTAGTCATTTGCAACAACTGGTCTTTCAAAACCTGAAGTACAGCAAACATCTTACCATCTAGGCACTAGATTGCAGACAGAACAAGAGGTTTTTTGTTTGTCTGTTTTTAACTCTAGATGCTTCCACACTGTACTATGAACATATTATGGGAGCAAAAGCAGGAAAAAAAAAGGCATATGCATGATGTATATTCTCCTTGTGACCACTAGAGTCATGAGCACTTTGCTTGATTCTAGGATCAGGGAATCACTGTAAACACTAGACAAGTAACAAAGGCAACATTTGAAACATAAGCCAGAACTGCAAGTCCAACATTCAGGACAGAAAAAGCTCCAGCAACAGTGAAATGATTTCATTAAATTAGGTATAGCTATTATACACAAACATAAAATAAAATAAAAATCAAACAGACAATGCCCTTCCCAAACCAAAACATCCCAAATCCAGGTTTCTTCCTAATTTTTAAAATTTTACACTGCTTTAATGTGTAAAGATACACATTAAATTTTCAACATAGAAACAGAACAGGGTCTGAACAGTGACCTGCTTATTAAAAAGGAAAAAATGGAAAAAATATATTAGTACCTCTACATAATGACAAACGTAAACTTTTGCTTGCCTCTTACCCTGCCTATGTTTTTAAAAACAAGGTATATAGAGCGAATAAATGCAGTCTTTAAGATCTTCTAAGCAGGGGCTGTGTCATACACCAATTAAAAAAACAAGCAGATTGCTGGCTGGTTAGCTCACAAATGACTGAGTTACAACTGGCTAGAAAGAATTATTTCACCTGCTAGCTTAAGTAAGAGAGATAATTCACATTATGATGCAAGTTTATACAGTTTCTGTTAACTAGCTGAATTATGTGGGAGACTGCCCTAAGTATGTGCCATGCCTCTCCAGTGGATCCATGCTCCTTAAACCTGCATCATCCCCTCCCTTTAGCAAGGTTCAGAGAGCAGAGACATCCATCAGAGTGATGTGGTCATAGAGAACACTGCTTGAATTGCCACAGCCCTGACTAATGTTTGGAAAAAAAAAAGTATTTATCCAAAGTTGAAAGACAGAACATGATTTTCCCTTGCACAAACTGAAAACCTTGAGGTATGCTCCAGTTCTAAGGACAGGGAAAACCTCCTCCTGCAGATATTGAACAGTGAGTTGTCTGCAGATTTCTTAGAAAAAAAAAAAAAAATACCCACCTGGCAATGTTTTGCCTCTTACGCTGTTCTAACTTCAAACACAAGTATCTTGTCTGATCTGCCGTATTTACAGAATTACGGTGAGTGTGGCCAGCAATCAGCAATTAACGGTTGTGCTCATGGTAAAGTTTATGTTAAGAACTTAATCCAGTACTGTATGAAGTGTAAAACTTTGCATGTGGTTTGATGAAGAAATAATATTTAAAAGTGAATAAAAGAAAGATTATCCTTCGAAACATATTACCAAAAAGGCAGCATTGCTCCTCCTCTTCCTCTGTCATGCTACACTACTTTAAGGTCAAAAAATTGCTGGCTGAAAATGGGGAAATATTGCAGGACTTCAACAGCAAGTCTAACAGGCAAATGCATTATTTTCAGTAATGTAAGTTCCTCTTTATGAAACTGGAACTGTATTAAAATTTGATTGTGAAATAGACTCGAATTTTGAAGAGCGGCTGTTTTTTTAAGTTATCCCACTTCTGAAAAATTCTTGACACTTCCTTGTTTTTTCTTTATTTTTTTTTTCCTACTCCATACCAGCACGAATCCTGACAGTACAAAAACTGCATAGCATGTTAATAAGGTCCATGATGCGACTTCCCAGTGTTGTGGCTGTAACCTGCTGAGCAGAGCCACGGAGCCGGATCCCTCCTAGAGACAATGTGTATACATTGCAGCTTCATCTGAGTTGCCCATAATAAATAATAATAGATAAATATAGATAATAAATAATAATAGATAAATAATAATAGATAAATAATAATAGATAAATAATAAAGGCTTCTGAACACTGGCAAATCTTTCTCAAATTGCAGTGTCTTTCTTCTGCCGCAGACTGGATCTTGGATAGACAAAAACATTTTTTCTCACCCAAAAAGGTAGCTCTCAAGTTGAGTAATAATTAGGAATTTCATTCTCAGAATCACCTCCATTTAGCAAAATCACTTGTGTTCTGTCTTAAGAGTAGGCCAACATTATTCTAATTGATTTGCTTGCTCTGCTACAAGGTTCATAACAATTAATAACTGGGTGGATAACTATTCATGGTCAGGGTAAGTAATGAACCCCCAGTTCACCAGTACTCCATCTCTCAAGCCTGTGTAGGCTGATAGAGATGCTGATGTGGTAAAGTGTCTCACACATCATCAGCATATGCATCTCACCCACTTTTTGGGTGAAGCCATTGTACTGCCACACTCCATTCTGACAACCAATATAAGGACAAACACCTCAACAGTAGCACCCACATCACTCAGAAGAACAGGCCACACAATTGCCACATTAGTATGTGAACACCCAGGAGGACATGTTTTGGTGTCCTACATAACAGGAACGCTTTCTGCGATGAGCTGAAACGAAACTATCCTACCATTACAAAGAAACTCCCACAACAACAAATCCCAGATTCCTCTTTCTTTGCTGCAAATATCAAGACACACATGTGTTAACCAGTACAAAACACAGGCTGTGCTAAAAATTAGGATACTTGGGATAAGCCTTGGTCCCTGAAGTGAGTACACTGTACAATCAGGCTGAGCACAGCTTAATGAACACTTCATAGACAGTATTTAATCAGTCTCAACCAGCTCACTTCTCAAATCCCTCATAGAAGTCTTCATTAAATTTGGCTGAAGGTTTAAGATCCAAATATATGATCTCCTGCAGGTGTCTCCTTTCTTTCCCTTGATCTGGTGGAAATGAACCAGCTGAGGAGGACAAGGATGGCTGGGAAGCCTGAATGTTTCCTGACTTCAGGTTCCCTGATGTTAATCAACAGCAGAACAAGGGCAGAAATTTTATTTTCATCAGAATTTTGCCAATGTATGCATATTTTCTATTTTTTATTTATTTTCAATTAATATCAGCTTAAATCAGTACCATTAATTTTTCTCATAGAAGGCAAAAATGGCTTTCAACTGCCCAAGTATTTATCAAACATTTTCACTTAACTTTGCTATGGCATAATTTTGATTTAAATAGGCAAGCCTATTTGAAAAGGTGATTTCTAATTCTTCCCTACTTTGAAGGAATTCTCAGTAGGTCAATCTTATTTTTATCTATACACACACATCATGGCTCCTGAATATTCCCCTAACTAGAAAGAATGTTTTTGAAAGATTGATTCAACCGAAGAATGGATCTATGCTTTATGATTTTTGTAGCAAGTACATGCTTATGAACCGGGAGATTTGATGCAACTTAGGGAAATCCTTCACATTTCTTGTAAGCACACCAAGCGCATTCCGCTGGTTTGCTGCTCCCTCTCGAGGCAGAAGTGCAGAAGTTTGCTCTTCCTCTGCCACCTACACTCGGCAAATCTTGTAAGGGAATTCAGCCTAAGAAAAAATAAATATCTGCATGAAGGTTTGTAATGGCAATTAAATCAGCTTCTAAATCAATTTAAATGGGTAAAGCACACCTTGCTTGTAGATTCAGGTCAGTCAGCGAGAGACAAGAGGCAGGTACTGAAGTTTTAACAGCTGCCACTTTCCATGCTAAGCCTATCAGACTGCCTGTTCTGGGAGCCATGGGATACCTGAAAGTCTGAGGTATGAACCTGTATATGCAAAGAGAGAACTTTTAAGGACACAGGAGAGGCAAATCTGGCATGCCTGAGCAATGCAATCAGAAATGAACCTTAAACCTTACAAGTTTCAAATTTAAGGCATTGGGTAACCTATCCAGCAAATACTGCCTTATCTAAGTTATTCTGATTTCAGGTGTTAGTCTCCTGCAAAAAAAATGTTCAATATTTACTTCATTCTTTTACAGGTCTCCAGTGTCTGTGGACCACATTCACAAGGCTACACCCCTGCACACTAGCAGGGGTGTTCACAGACCCTTGCCAAGGTAGCTGTTGGGGCAGAAGCCACCCTATCTGATCCATGAGAAAAGAAAGATGGATCAGTACTGTGGGCAAAATCACGAGTGAACTGAGAAGAAAACTGTCTGTACTAACTACTAAGAACTTCAATGATAAATCTTCCTTTAGAGGTTCACAGTCCTAGATTTTTAGTGGCATCACTCTTAAATACAGCCAGAGATGATGGCAGCCAAACCCATGGCCTTTACATGCAGTCTGCTGTGGACCAGAGAATACCCTATTGCCCGGACAACTGAGCTGAATCCAGGCCTCCAGCCTGCTTTTAACAACTAAGCTGTGACCACAAAGCCATGACTCTGTGTGACAGCAGTTACACTTCAGCACTTTGTGTAAAGCTGAACCCCTGGATGTATGTCAAGGAATATTCTGAGTATGCCAACAACATTCAGAACCAACTGTACCAAGATGTAGAGGCAACAAAACACCTAACCTAACCACATACGGGTGCTGAACTGCTCAGCAGGAACAGACATAGGGCTGTGGATAGCACTCTTTGATGTTTTTGTGAGGTCACGAGTTGTAGGTGTCTTTGCTCACTTGTAAATATAGTACAAGTGCTCATGAGTAGAGTAGAAACCTGGTGAGGTGTTTCATTCCCACAATGAAGAACCACTTGATAAAACACCATGGTTGAAGTTGAAATGAGAGAAACTCTCCTTAAAATTAAAGCTCTCATTTAAAGATTCATAAGCTACCAACATTTTACCAGGCTGAAGTATAAAATGCAATTAAATCATCACCCACTGTACAAATGGTGCTGCACACAGCACAGGTAAAGAGCATGCTAATACTTAGGCCACGTGAATTTTAGTCTGTTAGAATACTCTGCAGATCTTTTCTGCTCTATGTCAGACACTGCTTTTGAAAGAACAGGAAGTAATCCTGGGAATTTCTGTGCTATGATGCACATGAGAAGAACATCTTACTGCTCCCTTCTCAGCTTAAAACCTACAAGACATAATTAACATAAAAAATATACAGAGGAAACTATATCAGACACCCAGGGGAAATGCTACAGTCATCTAATTACTTAAAAAAAAAAAAAAAAGTATTTGACTGGCATGTTTAATATCAGTCAGTAAAGAGGCTGAGTTTGACATTCACAGAATCACTGAATGGCTTGGGCTGGAAGGGACTTTAAAGAAAATCTAGTTTCAACCCCCCTGCCATTGGCAGGAATGCCACCCACCAGATCAGGTTGCCCAAAGCCCCATCCACCCTGGCCTTGAACACCTCCAAGGATGGGGCATCCCTGTCCTACCACTATCTGCTCAAGTAAACGAGTCCCTCTCCATCTTTTTTTTTTTTTTTTTATAAGACCCCTTTAAGAACTGAAAAGCTGCAATGAAGTTTCCCTAGAGCCTCTTCTTCTCCGGGCTTAACACCCCCAGCTCTCTCAGCCTTTCTTCGTATGGTGGTGCTCCAGCCCTTGATCACCTTCATGGCCCTCCTCTGGACCTGCTCTAACAGCCCCACATCCTTCTGGTGCTGGGGACCCCAGACCTGGATGCAGCACTCCAGGTGGAGCCTCACGAGGGCAGGGCAGAGGGGCACAATCACCTCTCTCTCCCTGCCGGCCACTCCTCTGATAGTGCAGCCCAGGACGCAGTTGTCCCTTCTGGGCTGCAGGCACTGCTGGCTTGTATCGAGCTTTTCATCCACCAGAACCCCCAAGTCCTTCTCTGCAGGGCTGCTCTCAGTGAGTTCTTCTCCCAGTCTGTGCTCATGTCTGGGATTGCCTCAACCCAGGTGCAGCACCTTGCACTTGGCCTTGTTGAACCTCATTAGGTTCACACGGACCCACTTCATATGTCTCTTGCTTGAGAACGTACTGACATATTTAGGTTTTAAGCCAGATGAGATTTTTGTATTTTTCAAGCCATCACCCAGTAACCTACCTGGTTAATGTCAGCATTGCGGGGTAGAAAATATACAATGTTGTTGGTGATCTTCTTGGAGAGCCTGAAAATTTCAAATGTAGAAGCCAGTAAAGGAAAAAAAGAGGAATGGGGATGGATAAATTGTTATATATTCATTCACCCTGAAAATATGTCCCAAATTACATTATTATGCAGTAATGGAATGGCTGTGTAGGTTAAATACTGTTCTGAAATGCAGAAATTACTACTGTCTAAATGCAGAAACTGTTTCACCATTATTTCACTAGAAAGCTAAAAACTTACTAATTTCCCTAGAAAATTTAGCTGGACTGCAGATAAGTATTTGAGAAATTGAAATGTGGTTTATAGCCAGTACATTTTGTTTGATACCCACTTTCTAATCCATTTTACATAATCATCCCACATATGCGAACAAAGATTTCTTTACCCTTAGAAGTATGGCTATAATTTAGCAAAAGAAGAAAGAACTGAGATTATTTGGAAAATAAAAACATCACATTTGAGGAAGTTATTACGCAAATGCCTTCCCAGCTGAATGATTGCTCCCTACCACAGGAATACATTAATGTATAAAATTTCATTAATTAAAAGAGTTAATATTTTGTTTGTATTCCTCTGTGCTTTCCCATATCACAACTGGATGCTAGTTTACATTGTAAACAAGACAGTTTTCATTACAAAAAAAGAATTCACGATCAATCATAACTTATATGACTAATTACTGCCTACATGTTACACTTGCCTACTTGATTAACTCTGTTTTTTGGAATAAAATCCTATAAAGAAATTAAAAACATTGAATATTTAAGTTAGAAGATGTGAACATTTTTCTAAAAGTTTTTTCTTCCTTTTAAGAATAACCCTATATGACAATTACTCTTTTGAATAATAAAAATATTTAATTTTAGGGAGTCGATTAAATGTAGCTGAGGCTGGAGGAGAATTAAACAAACAAATACCTGTGATGTTAACTTAAGCTTACATAAGTTCCAACCAGCAAATTGGACATGGCAAAGCCCATCTCAAAAGAGGGAAGGGGAGAAAGACAGAAAACATAAACGACTGAAAATCACAATCATGAGGACAAACAACTTTGAAAGGATATCCATCTGGGCAGATCATTGTTTGGATATCGAAGATTTCAGCGGTGGCATAGTCAGGCCCACCCCAGGGAGGGCTGAGGAACACCACATCAGCTTTCAGGTCAGCAGCCAGCACCATGAAGTCTCCGCACATAAACTCAATCTTGTCGGCCACACCATACACCTCGGCATTGCTGCGTGCAAGGCTGAGTTTCTCTGGATCAATATCAATAGCGATCACTGCAAATGAACAAGAGAGGAAAGGAAACACACAAGTAACATGAGTTGTGAAGCACACAAACCATCTGACCACCACGTGGATGCCACCCAATTGCCAGGTAGAAGCTTCAGAGTGAAGATGTTCTCATGCAGCCACCAGATAGAAGTCACATCTGTAATTTCGTTTTGTGTGCTGTGATGACTTCATTTTGTAGGCAGTAGTAGACATGAAGCTTCAGTTCCTCAAAGGGGAAGAAAGATCATTTACTTTGTTGTAGAGGCTCCACAAATAAAGGAATGGCTGCATTCACACCAAAGCATGGAAACACCACAGCCAAGGCTCAGTTGCTGTTGCAGAACTGAGAAACCTCTGCATGCCATTAGTTTTGGGAGTCTTACATCTACTACCATGACAATCCCCCACCTCAGCTCAAGTACAGGACAGGCAAAGCTGTCTGCCTACGGGAGGCAGTCCGCCTCTCTTCTATCTTGGCAGAAGCCCAACAGCTTAAACAGTGGCAACTGGAAGCTCATTTTTCTCCTGTTAAAGATAAAACTTTTATCTTGTGGCTGATCGTGTTGCACTGAAAACTGAGTACCCAATAAAGCACAAAAGTTATAATAAAAGGGCAGTAGAAAATCATACATATTTAGCTAAAAAATATAAGAAACAATGTGAAATTTAGAAAATATTTATAGAATGCATCATAGCTTACCAAATTTAATGCAGTACAAACTAACATTTTTCTCGCTCAGAAATTAGTCAGAGGTGTTATTTGAGCTGGTATTTTACCAAAGTGTTTGATGAGTAGAGGAGGATTAAGTAGTCAATATTTTACAGAAAGCGCTCTCATGATTCACTGCAGTTTCATTACCTGGCAACAGGAACTAATACTAGTATCAAGTTATCATCACTTCTCTGTATCTGGTCCTGCTGAACCTGCAGGTGATCCCATTCCAGCATTTTAAATACTGTTCACATGTAGCATGTTTTTTGAGTACATAGACCTAATGTAACTGTTGAGAAAAGCAGCAGCCATTTGGTGTTGCTGCAGGCTGGCACTGCAAACAGTACTTAACCTTTATCAGCAGTCTTCAGAAAATCCTACAGACTAAGTTCCTATGCCATGTAAAGGTAACTTCGACTAGTACAAAATAAAAACAACTTTGACTTAAAGCATTAAATAGGTTTTATAGGTCCTTTTTAGGAAGAGCTTAGGAAGCTCTTATGATGATTCTGATGAAGCAAAAAAGATTATGTTGCTTCAGAAGCACTGAATAAAATTTATCGTTGAACAAAGTCCATACTCAGATTTTTAGGGAAAACGACTGAAGAAACAAAACAGTGTGCTACACACTTACCTCTTTTCGAGGTCAAAGCAAACTGGATAGCATTTCCTCCTACCCCACAGAATGCATCCACTATTGTATCACAGTTGAACGCCTGAGCAACACGGACTGCGATATGCTCAGCAATCTTCTCAGGAGTGACAGAAAACCAGCCCTCTGCAAAGGGAAGAGAAGTGTGTTTTTGCCACTTAGTTCAAGGTCACCTAAATTAAAAACAAACAGCTGAAGGTTTAGCATTAATCCCAGCAATTCTAGCTTAATGCATTCAACCAGGAAATACAGGCTTTCAAGATGATAAACTCTGGTCAGCCCAGGGATCTGCTAAGCAAACAAAGTCTCACTGGAGTGTATAGATATGCCTCATTCTCAGAGAATGCTCTGTTGAACTTGGTGCCTGTCAAAGAAAAGTACACCAACACAGCTGCAAAAAACTTTATACACTATATATTCATAATTATATATATTCATATATATATATATATATATATATATTCACAATTATATTCACAATTATGCTCTGCAACAAGTAAAAACAGAAATACATCCTCTTACATACTATTATTTTCTTTACAGCAGTGTCTTGTCTGCCAAATAATCTACGTGTTTATATGGAAAAGCATTAGAAATTAAAGACTTATAGAAACAACATACAAAGTAGTAATCCTAATTCCTCATTTACCTATGAACTGATGATTTGGAAGTGGTTTCCATGTAAACAGGGAAAAAATATGACCTTGAAAATGACTGCTGAAAGACTTTTTATTTTAACAGAAAAAAATTACATTCATCAGCACATTTCAAATTCTCACAAAATTATTTCATAAAATATACAGAACAGAGTGATAGAATAGATCAGTAGATAGAATCATTAAGCTTGGAAATGACCTCCAAGATCATCTCAGAATAAAGTCATCCAGTTTCTGAGAAAGTCCTGATCAAGTATTATTGGGGTATGATCATCCACAAGCATCAGGACTACCAGAAAGAGGGGTGTCCCATGCTAGGAGCTCTACTATAAGCTCTAAGGAAGTCCTTCAGTTTTTTTGTTTGTCCACACAGCGGCTGATGGAATTTGTCCAGAGCTGCAAACACACACTCAGTAATAACTCCACTTAGTAAGAAAATTAGTAATAAGCTGCGAGAAGGTCACCAGTTTGGATACATTTTATACCACCAAGTCAGTGTACTTTGTACTAAACGTACCTCTGTCTAGTTTAATCCCCTCATCAAACCGAGAGAACAGCCTGTAACGTTGTGCCCAGTACTTGACTAGCTCAGGATCTGCAGCAATCTCAGCAGGTATAGATCCCAACGCAATTTTATTCTTTCTCTTCCTTCTTTTCTCCTTCTTCTTTGTAGTATTTTTTTCATCTACAACTGGAAGACACTGCAAAAGTTAACAATTACTGTTCTCATAGGCTAGAAATGCAACTGGTAAATAGATAAGAGTCAAGATATAGAATGTTCAACGCTACTAAATGACCTTTATTACTGTTTGCCAGATTATGCAGATTTGTGGTTTAAGTCAAAAAAGGGCATCCTATATAACAAAGGAATAAAGTAATCTATCGTGTATCTGTAACAGTCCAAAAATGAAAAGATTTCACCCATTATGTAATTTAGCAGGGAAGACATGATCTTCAACTGATGGCAAGAAGCTCTACATAGTGAGCAACCAAATGGATCAGAGATTAATTTAATGTCCATATATATAAAAAAAGAAAAAAAAAAAGAATAAGAACCAATCTAGATGAGAACTTTGCAGTAGAACTCTAACATAACTGTGGGAAGGATTAAACTCTATGCAGAAACCTGAATAATCCTATTTCATTTTTTTCCAAGTGTTAAATTAGTAGGTTCACACCATAAACGATATTTTTCCTAGGAAAAAATATTTCAACAATGCATGTTGCCTAAAGCTCAGCCATGTGCATCTGTGAACTCAAATTTGGATAGTCCATGCCTCTACCTGAAATTAATCACCCTTACCTTACAGGAGAAAAAGATGTGTGAGCAAGAGACCTGTTAGACCACGCGTAAGATTAACAGCAAGTGTTCAAATAAAGAAATACTATCTAAATTAAAGGTGAGACATGGGATTTAAGTGCTCCAGGAACAAGTTACTTTCACTGATACAGCTCTATAAATTACCACTTGGAGAGAGGAAGTCTTTTTGAATAAACCGCATAAATAAATAGCACACAATGCTGTAATTTGGGAGAGAAATTGCCAATTCATGTCCAGTTTGTAGGAAATAGGAATACCTGGGCTCACATCCTCTGTTTCTTCCCGGAGATAATCTGGTATGTCCAGAGGGACCAGCACCCTTCCAGAGCCACACTCCGTCTTCCTCGTGCCCTGGCAATCTGCACTCTTTGCTGTTGTGACCTTCGCTTCCTCTTCAGGCTTACTTGTCCCAGGTTCACCACCACCCATGCTGGAAGGCAGGGGTTCAGGGTTTTGAATGCTGAATCTCACACTCCGTGTGGTGGTAACGCTGTCCTGATCCTCTGAGTCACTGCTTGTGGACGACCCCTCCACTTTATCCTGAGAAGAGGCCTTCTGGGACGTGGCTTCCTCAACAGGCGTGTTAACCTGCTTCAGGAACTCTTCCACCTGTAATTGTCAGATACCACAGACTGTGAGATGTGCAGGTAACCAGGTGCAAATAGGGCAGTTTAAAAGCATTACAGTTCAAAATCACCTACCATGGATACAATCTTCCATTTTGAAAAAAAAGTAAAATATCTACTAACAAGTAAACCAAAAACATTCACGTTTTTAGCTCTGCTCCCTCTGCACAACTTTTTCACAACAAGCTGTCTTTGGGAGCCAGACACCAGATTGATGTAAAAGAGAAAAACTCCACAAAATCAACAGCAAATCATTCTCAAATAATATCTGAAATAGAAATAATCAGATTTCCCAGAAAACAGGTGACCAAGACTACTATATTTTAATTAACTGTTTTTTTCTCTGATCTGCATTCCAAGAAGCTGTGTTTTGCCTTTCAGGTTAGCATAAACATGTAAAATGACCTTCACACATCAGTTGCCTCACCTCCAAGATGTACCAGATGGTGCATGCATCAGATCTACTGCACAGTAGGTAACTCAGCATTACATCCTGACCGACGTACAGACGTCAGTTCAAACTCTTCAACAGGATATGCAGATGCTCAATTTTAAACTTATTTGCTCTGGGTGGCACTAGGCCTAGTAGGCCTTCACGTAATCAAAATGCTCCTCAAACTGTACTGGCTTCAGGTGCAAGACCACAGCGACACAGCTTTTGATGCACAATTACAGCAATGGGACTGGAGTTTAAGACAATATACACTGTCACCAGCAGAAAACAACGTTGTACAATGGGGTATTAGGGAACACCAAGCATCCCACAAGAATGCAAAGCAACATTAACAATCTGAGGTAACATTTCAAAGAGACTTGACTACTTTAAGGAATGAAGTCATAGGTGGAAATATATGCAGACAGATGTCTAAGCAAGAATGTTGGTATCACTAAAAAACATAAGAGAGCAGGAGTCAGGACTAAACAACAGTAGCTGAAATTCTATGAAATGAACAATCCTGTTTCTGATGTTCCATCAAACCCCTAGTTTGGGCAATCAACACATTAAGTCCTGTGTAGATCTTTTTACATGAAAGAAGCAACAACTAATATTAATATATTAATGTATTTTATGCAAATCCATATTATACAAATGTCTTTGTTTTTTCTCATAACTGAAATGACAGCATCAACAAATACCCTCATATCCACTTTAAGACCAAAGATACCTTTTCTTTTTAATAGCTACAGAAACCTACGCACTCCTCTGAAGGAATGATGCACCCAGACATTAAGAATGACTTCCATGTAACTTCACTATCCCTCTTAACAGACTGACAAGGGCCCACCAATGCCTTTCCATATCTGCTCTAACCTAACTATTCTTCACCGAAGCAAGATGAGGAGGAGAGGAAGAAACAAAAAAAGAAGAGCATCAGACTGGCACTTAAAAAAAATGTCACCTACTCTATGCATTTTTTTTTCCATAACACAACAGCTCACCTTCTTCAGAGTTTTATTTTTTTGGGAAGATGTTTCAGGTTCTTCTGTAAAGAAGATGTGTGTGTTCTTACTCTTCCTTGGTTTACGCATGTCCAAAAATCTGGACTTGAGTTTTGCTTTTTTCTCCAAGTACTGCACACTTCGGTGGGTAAAATCTGGAATTCCACCATATCTGAAAAAAAGAAAAAGATTTAGTTGGCGTATTTCCAATTCAAAGTGCTTTTCTTGTTCTTTAACTCATCTCTGTAACTTTGTATTTCTATTGCTAAAGCTTACAGTTTTAAGCTCACAGCACTAAAGACTAACTTTGCATTTATCTTCAAAAAGTTTAACAAAATTGGAATGGAGATGAATGGTCTACTTAAATAATTTCAACAGAGCAAACTGGCTGTGAAGAAACCCCGAGCTCCTCATAAGCAATTACTTTTGTCCTGTGCCACACTTGAAACCCAAAATAGAACAGGTTTCCTCAGGATCTTCCACTGGATTCTCATCCACGTCCAGTTCATGGCTAGGAAAAAACACAGATGACCCAAAAGTTTATTTCTGGTAGGAAAAAAAAAAAAAAAAAACACACCACAATTATTTTAAACCCACTATTATTTTAAAGAAATGCTACTAGAACTCCTATACTGAGACCATTTAAATGTGAATTTCAGTAATTTTTCCCACACACTGCTGAAACCAAAAAGGGCAGATAATACTAGTCTATTTATATGCATAAGATCTTTTTATCCAAACCAGGGACACTATGTCCTTCCATAGGGGTAATAATATTCCAGCTATTCTGAATAATTTCTCAAAACGTTTAATACCAAGCCCTATGCAGAACACAAATCATTTGTTCAGCTGATTTCCGAATTACCTTCATGATTTATTATGTTATCTATCACCTTATCCGTTATTAATCTTATGGCAACAGCAAAATGTTATAACAAAAGCAACATCATTAGCAGATAATAATTCCATTCATCCCCTCATCTTTGAGATTGTAAACTTACTAGAGGAAAGAAAGAGCCATCCATCATCTTTGTGGTTATAAATTTGCAACAGAGGAAAGAAAAAAAACTGTGACAAGGCAGAGATTAGCTATTTTATGATTGTCACAGCACTGAGCACTTTACTGGCAACACATAATTAAGTTAAACAATACAAAATATTTAATGATGTTCTCAGACCTTCTGCACTAACTAGACCTAAACAAATCATCATATCCCATTTTAAAATCTTATATACTTCAGTGACACAAGGTATTGTCACCCTGCACACAAGTCAGCATCAAAGCCATACATTCTTTTCATAAAGCAAAGGAAAAGAAGAAATATCTGCTGCTTCTTGCCAGGTAAAGTGGTAGGCAGTGATGGAAGACTATGTGGGTTTGCACTGAAATTTTAACTCATCATCTCGATCAAACAAATTGATGCTATAAATCACAATTTGAAAAAAAAAAAGATGGTCTAATTTTCATGACTTACCTTCTCTTAACTTTGGCAACTCTGTTTTCAGGAGGCTCTTCTTCTTCATCTTCATTTCTGTCAGGAAGCAGCAACTGTTCTTTGTCATTTGAACTACATGAGTTACACGACCCCTGTGAATCTGAACAGATGAGATCATATTTTCCTTTTGCCTAATCAATTCCAGATCTTCCCATCCCCAAAGTACATCTGCAGATACAGTTGTTTTACATATTCAAATGTGATAAATAAGGCAGAGATGCCAAACCATCCAGATCTTTACCTATCTTCATTTGAGGGACACCTTCCAACACAACCTTACAGTATTAGTTACACTGCGGAGTTAATAATCTTAAGCAGGACCAACTTCAAAATATCTCAAATCTCCAAGAAAAATAAAATGATTGCAGGATAAAAATTACAAAGTTCCTTCCTTGCTCTTAAATTTAGTTTACAGTTAAATAGCTGTGTGAAGACATTCACACAGGTTTAATAAGAGGATTCCAACACCTCCTCTCATGTCTCGTTGGAAAAGAGATTTTTCTTTCATCTCTGCCATTCAACTCTACTGGAGGATGAAGATGGGAGCACACCTGCTTCTTCCTTCCTTAGAAGGTCACTAGCAACACTCAGAGGTTTTCCCCATCAAACTAAAGCTCCAAGATGCTGATCACTTACTTCATCCCTCCTCTTCAGGGGAAGAAACCATACAACAGTCAAGAAAGCTGTTAGACTGCTGCTTATCAAACCAGCAAACAGGATGCCCATCTCCATTCTCTACACACTGAACTGGTTGGCTAAAAAGTCTGCAGCCCAATCTTGCACATCCCTCATGGAAACTCTTCCAGTATTGTAAGGCACAGACACTGCCTCTCACCATACCCCTCTACGAGCTGGCACTTTCACTTGTCAGCACTAGCAATGCACAGATGAATTTGGGGTTGTAATGATGACTGCAGCTCACTGCCTAACTGACAGCTTAATGCTGGAAAGGACCTCTGGGACTCATCTGGTCCACAGTAACAGATGGCTGTCCACTTGTACAACAGAACAAGAGAACAATTTTCAAGCATGGCATTTTTAGACAGCAGGGGAAAACAAGCTACAAAAACAAAACAAAACAACAACAACCTGCCAAAAACAAACAAACAAAAAAACAAAAACAAACAAACAAAAAACCCTGTGAAACCACATTTTTGGAAAATACAAGCTGTCTTTAAATTTGTCAGATTCATGAAAACATCAACCTGAGCTTATTTCATTTTTTTCAGACTATCAGTGAGAAAAACATCAGCTGAATGACACCGCTGCAACACCAATACTAAAGTAAATAAATAAATCAGTAAGCACCAACAGTGCTCTCTCACCACTTTCTGTAGTACATTTGGGAGATTTATGAAGTATATGTTGTGTTAAAATAACTGTGGCTGAAGAACGCATTCAATACACAGGCTAGAGAAGAGAGAGATGTACCAGAGAATCAGAGGAAATCAAACGGAGTGAATTATGCAACCTTTCCATGATATACTCAATCCATGTTTTAAAACAGCTTCATAAAGACATGGGCTTGGTTTTTACATTTTTGTACATAAACATTTAAAAATATACTGATAGAATCAATGTTGGCGATTTTGTATTACCTGACTGGTTAATACTTTTATTTTCACAAGATGCACTCCTTTTTCTGGTTCCTCCATCACAGGGCTCTTTCTGGCTTGAAGCACAAAGACACTGGCTTTCACTGTTAGAGGAACCGTGCTCTTGAGGGTCTTCATGGGTTACTGCTGGAGGTGCACTGCTCTGCTCCACTTCGTCCAAATTTAGATTTAAACTACAGATCCCAGAGATTATCTCATTATGGGGCTCAGCACTTGAAGTGAGTGTTTCCTCACCTCTGGTGTGAGAGGGAGACAGCTCCAAGCTCAGCACTTCGCAGCATTCAGCCTCCAGGCTAACGAGGTCCTTTTCTCCTGACAGATCTGCCTCCTGCGTTACCCCGTGAACTTCCATGCTGTCGTTGTGTGAGCTCTCTGTAGTCCATCCTTGACTTGTCCAGTACTGAAACTGTTCCCAGTAATACCAGTACAGTTCACTATAATGCTGCTCCCACTCCTCCTTGGTGTCAGGACTATTCCAAGGCTCAGAGGCTGTTAAGACCTCAAGCGATGAGGCCTCTTTATGCTTCTCCAGCCAGCTTTGCCAAAGAAGGCCCTCTCCGTACTCGCTCCAGTATTTCTCCCATTTCTCTTTAAGTTCACTGGGTAAGGCCTCATTAGCAAGAGTTTCTGAACTTCCACAGTTCCCTTCACATACAATTTCAGTTTTGCTCTTCTCACTTTGCTCTGTAGCTGGGGCTGGGTCATCAGAGATGGACTGCTTGTGATCCCCATTAGCTTGATCCTGGCATTCCTGCCCCATTTTATCCTTGTGTTTTTGCTGTAATTCCTTTTTCTTCTTTTTCTTTTTCATGATCTTCATGTTACTTCTCTTTCTGTATTTTTCTGTTGCCTAAAATAAAATGAATAAACTTATTTAGAAGTCCAAAACATCTAGGCAGTCTTTTCTTGTCCTCCCTGCATGTACATTTCTGCTTCTGTTGTAACCCTCTCTCTCACTGCAACCCCACTGTTAGCTTTTTCCCCATAAAATGGGCTTAGGATTATATGGGTCTGATAGGACCTAGCTGCTTAACTCTAGCTCACGTCTGAGAAAGTTGTGACAAACAGCAGTGAGAGCATCTGTAAAAAGATGCACCAAGAGAAGTCAGAATTCCAGACAGAAGCAGGATTGCTGGGAAAGAAGTCACTCGCTGCTCAGGGATTTACAAAAAAATACATCAATGTGAAACACCATAAAATGCTGAAGGGAGGTTAATCAGAAACCGTTGTCACTGGATTGAGCTCAACAGTAAAACGCAGTAACATGAAGGACTGCTTGGGGGGGAGGGGGACGGGCATAGAAACCCAAGACAAAAACCTCTTTCTGAAAGAAAACACTAAGGTTTCAATAAATACAACTCCACTTGCTTCAGTGGGGCTTCCTGTGCTTACACACATGAGATAAAAACATCCATGAACAACACAACATTCTACAAGATAAAACTGCCAATTTCTGAATAAACTGCCAAATTAAACTTGGCAGGTACAAGGGTGGTGGTGGTGAGGAGGCAATACAACTCACATGGCCAAAAACCTGCTAATGTATGGGTATTACCCCAAATGCCTTGTCAGTTGCCATCCCTGGTTTTGTTGCACTGACACATGCATAAGGTGTAACGTAAAGGAGTTAGGTTCAGAGAACTACCATTAATATTTTGTTCACATCCCTCATAATGTCATGTTAATACACATGGTGCAAAGCACAACGCTTAGTAGTAATCTAGTAAAAACATGTATTATTTTCTCACTTGACATATTTGCAGTACTACTAAATAGCAACACAAATCAATCATACGCATACCTTGGGCTTGAAGTCAGATGCCAGTCTATTAAAATGTCATCATTTAAAATAGTAAATAGAATAAACTTGTGTATTAACAAACTAATCAGGTCAGAATAATAGAGTGCTCTGCAGAAAAGCACTTTCACTCCAGGGAGGTCTGTCTTCTACGAAGCAGTTGCAGTGAATATCCCACTACCTTATTCTCACACACACAAAACTTTATCCTTCCTTTAGAGCCAAACTGCTCTGTACAGGGAGCAGAGTACCCCAGCCTAACTCCTGTCCTTTGGAACAGCCTGGCTTGATCAGCTACCAGGGGAATGCACTTACCTAGCTTTTTCTACTACTGTCTAAAACTTAATGGTTAAAGGAGACAATGTGAACACACATGTTCAGTTTGGAATATACATGCTGTCCTGCAGCAGAGCACCAGTGTTACCATGGCTGTTTTAAAACAGCTCCCTCTAGCAGCTCAAGCAATACAGACAGAGAAGCACAAAGCACAGCCAACCCCTATCTAGTCCAACTGGCAAATGGGTTTTACAAACTACAAGACCACAATGGTATACATTGCTAGAGGTACCTGAGCAAAACAGCTTAACCCCAGCTCTGATACATTTCCATGAACCGCAGTCTCAAAAATAATTGAAGAGTAGATGTGCCCCTACATTTGGAAAGATAAAGTAAACAGAACAAATAAAGCACATAACGATTTACCACAAAGTCCCTGTGAGCTGACTGTCCGCCAAAGTGAAGAGGCAATCCCATACTCTTCATAAGCTCAGCCTCTGAGTCTAGCTCAATTTCTTCCAGGTCCAGAGCATGATTACTGTCCACCTTGAATGCCACATTGGGACAACGGTTTTCCTCCTCAGATGCTTGTTCTTCCCCTATTAACAAATTATATTAAGTGAATATAATCTGATTGACGCCTCCATGCATCAGTATGGCCTATAAAAAATAGCAGGATCACCTCTTACGCTCTGCCATTTAAAATTCTTAAGTACATGAGAAGCTATTAACAGATACAGCATCTTTCATCTTTTGCTCTAGCTCATCAAAACAGTAATATTACTACAAATGTAAAGTTTTATACATTAGCATTTTTTCCCATTAACCCGATATTAACACTTGCATGAATTCCAAACTTTCCAACTGTGTCATTATTTTAATATGATTATTTTCTCCTTTTCGTGAGCATGATACATTTGCTATCCTACAAAAGAAAAAGGGATACATTTTCAAATCAGGCATCAATTTCTGTATGCCTTTGCTCCCAAGGCTGAAATACCCTACATTTTTAGCAAAAAGAGGAAGCAAAAACAAGTGGAGAACTGAAGTGCTTGACTAACAGTAGAAACCAAAATCCAGCTTCAATAGCCAAAACTGTGTCTGATTGGGATGGAGTTAACCTCCTTCACAGCAGCCTGGACCGTGCTGTGTTTTGGAATTGTGGCTGAGACAGTGTTGATAACACACCAGTGTTTTGGCTAGTGCTGAGCAGTGTTTTCACAGCATCAAGGCTCTTTTTCCCCACTCTGCACTCCCCAACCATTAGACTTGGGGGTGGGCAAGAGAGACTGCTAGGGGACACAGCTGGGAGAGCTGACCCGCCTGGCTACAGGGATCATCCATACCTTATAATGTGATGCTCAGCAATAAAACCTGGGGTAGAAAAAGAAAGAAGTTTTTTTTGGCTACCTAGGTGGCTGTTGCTCAGAGGCTGGCTGGTCATGCATTTGCTTATGAGAGGTTGTCCTGGTTTCAGTTAGGACAGAGTAATTTACTTTGAAATTTCATTTGCCTTCTTTTTACCTCTTTTCCATACCTATTAAACCACTTTTACCTCCAGCCATGAGTTTTCTTGCCTGTGCTCTTCGTATTATTTCCCCCATCCCATGGAGCAGGAGGGAAGCAAGCAAACAGCCGTGTGGCGCTCGGCTGCCAGGCAGAGCCAAACCACCACACACATCCACTTCATTAACTGGAGAAGTGAACTGCAAAAATATCCAGCAAGCAACACAGCCCCCGCCCCCCCCCCCCCCCCCCAGTATTATAAAAATAAAATTCTTTACAGTAGTTGTTTTGGCATGTATCACAGCAAACTTAAAATACAAGAAACCACCAGCTTTGTTACAGTTCTTTCAGAAGAAGGAACTTTCTTTCACTGCCTTCATATCAGATTTACAAAAAAATATTGATGGCGTGGCTTGCAAGACATCAGGGTCATTGCTTCTTCCCTTAATCGTGGCCCAACAGATTCATCAGCACCAGCTAACGCCCTAGGCTAGGGAAGAGGCAGAGGACTGTACTGCTGCCAGCTGGCCCACCTAGGATCTACAGCATTCTGCTATAAAATTAATTTTTAGTTGGGGAAGGTGAAATTATGAATTGAGAGCAGTCAGACACACGAGCTAATGGACTTTGTGCAGCAGGCAGCGATTATGTGCGCTGGTAAATCTGTGCGGGCAGAAATAAGCATCATACCTGGCTTGACAAAAAGTTCCACATCAAGACTGTTGTGACTTGAAAGCTACATACGTGCCACGTTTTTACTCACAACTGTCTTTGTAACAAAAATACAGAAAAACACGCCAAAAATAGGCACAAAGGTATGGGCTAGTGGTTACGCAGTCCTACCGTACCCTAAATAGCCACACACAACTCACATAATATCTGGGCACACAGCATGCTGCGCATTGTGTTACCTTACCTGTACTGCCATTGTCATCTTTGACATAAAATCCCTTTAATCCCAGCTTATATAACTTCCGATCCCTATAAAAATAAAGAGGAACATTGATGCAGCCAGCCACCATTAAACAAAGCGACAAAAAGAAAATGAAAAAGGCCTCCCTAAAGCCTGACGAACAGAGCCTAGAGACGCTCAGAAAACACTGCTGGAAGGCAGAACCCCCTGAGGGCATTTTAGGGCCAGAAGGGTGTAATTTTCGGTGGGTCCCGGCCACCTCCCCGTGTCCCCGTGTCCCCTCCCTCTGCCTCCGCGCGGGCTCCATGCAGCCGCGCGCGGCTGTTTTTTTTTTCTTTCTTCTTTTTAATTTTTATTTATTCATCACCCCCCTTTGTTTTCCTCCCCCTTCCCTTTTTCCTTTTCCCTTTTTCCTTTTTTCCTCGCCTTTTTTTCCTCTCCCTCCCCCCTTTTTTCCCCTCCCTCCTCCCTTTACCCCCCCCCTATATCCGCTCTAGCAGCTCGGTCTCCCCCCCCACGCACACCCCGACCCCTCACTCACTCGACGAAGGCTCGGGAGCAGAGGCACACGATGCCGCCCGCCGCCCCCGCCCGCAGCAGCAGCCCGGCCACCAGCACCCCCCGCGGCTCCTGCACCATCCCCGGCCCACGCCGCAGCCCCGCGGCCGCCGCCTTCCGCCGGAACTGCCGCCAGCAGCCGGCCCGCCCCGAGCACCCAGCACCGGGCCCGGCCCGGCAGCCGGGGAAGGGCGCCCGCCGCCCCCTTCCTTACAGGAAGATGGATTCCCAGATAATAAAAGCGTGGTTTTGTGGGCTTTCCTGGTAGCCTGTCTACTGGCGGTGGCAGAGTTATAGCAGTCTACATGCATGCTCTGTCTGCAGCCCCCCTGCGAGGTGTTTGGTTTTGATGTTAGCTGCATTCACAGAATCACAGAATCACAGAATTTCTAGGTTGGAAGAGACCTCAAGATCATCGAGTCCAACCTCTGACCTAACACTAACAGTCCCCACTAAACCATATCCCTAAGCTCTACATCTAAACGCCTTTTAAAGACTTCCAGGGATGGTGACTCCACCACCTCCCTGGGCAGCCTGTTCCAGTGTCTAACAATCCTTTCAGTAAAGACGTTCTTCCTAAACACAATTCGACACAATCTGCTCTGGTGTTTGTCTGCTGTGCTGCCTTGTTTCATTTGCATCAGTGCATGCTGGGTTACCAGGCTATATGGCCTCACGGGAACGCAAAATGGCCTTGGGAGTTTTAAGAAGTGTTGGATTGGAAATGCGGAATAAAGGGAATTTGGATGCAGGACTGACCATACAGGTGGCAATAGGACAACCACCGTCCAGCAACAAATCCTATCGATTACAAACAAAAATCTTAAAGCTAACTGTATCCTGGTTCCAACATACTCTCCCATCTGATATAACCAAAATTATTAAATACTATCATTACCCAGGATTTTTGGTATCTATCACTTTCTAATTATAATACTTTAAAAATACAAAGATAACACCAATTCTAGCACTTATATAGGTATAACTGCATCTGCAATTAAGAAACTACGTCACCTTAGTATTTCAACACTGAAAAAGCCATAAAACAAAAATCTTTCAACACAAACTGTTTAGCAACAGCCTTGTGCTGAGTTGAATTGTGGGTTGTGAAATATTTTGGGAATTATTATACCCCTAAAGAAACAATACTACATTTCAAGTGAAATACAAAGAATACTTTTGTGTACAAACAATATGGTTATTCTTTACATAGAATCATAGAATGGCTTGGGTTGGAAAGAGATCTTGACATCTAGTTCCAATCCTCCTGCCGTGGGCAGAAGTTACACCCACTAGATCAGGTTACCCAAAGTCCCATCCAACCTGGTCTTGAACACCTCCACTTCTCTGGACAACCTGTTCCAGTGCCTCACCACCCACTGAGTAAAGAATTTGGACTTGCTGAACTTCTTTAGGTTTGCGTGGACACACTTCTCAAGCTTGTCCAAATCCATTTCGGTGGTGTCCCTTCCTTCTGCTGGGGGTGCACTCAGTCCCACTATGTCATTGAAAAACATGTTAAACAGGACTGGTACCATGACAGACCCCTGAGGGACACCACTCATCACCAGCCTCCATCTCGTCATAGAGCCATTGACTGCAGCTCTCTGGCAGCAGCCATCCAGACAATTCCTTATCCACCGAATGGTGCACCCTTCAAATCCATCTCTCTCTAACTGAGAGATCAGGATGTCATGTGGGACCATGTAAAAGGCCTTACAGAAGTCCAGGTAGATGACATCAGTCGGTCTTCCCTTGTCAAGTGATGCAGTCACTCCATCGTAGAAAGCCACCATATTGGTCAGGCACAATATATCCTTAGTGAAGCCATGCTAGCTGTCTCAGATCATCTCGGATCTTTGTCTTGCATGTACATTGCTGTCAGGAGGATCTGTTCCATGATCTTCCTAGGCACAGAGGTGAGGCTCATGGGTCTGTAGTTCCCCAGGTCCTCTGTTCTAAAAATAGGAGTGATGGTTCCCATTTTCCAGTCACCAGGGACTTCAGCTGACTGCCAGGACTTTTCAAATATGATGGAGAGAGGCTTGGTGACTACATCAGCCAATTTCTTCAGGACCCTGAGATGCATGGCATCAGGCCCTGTAGACTTGAACCTGTTCAGTTTCATCAGGTAGTCTCAAACCTGCTCTTTGCTTACAGTGGGAAGGCATTCCCAGGCCACATGCCCCTGCTTTTACTGCCTGTGCATTTCCTTCTTATGCCTCAGTTTGACCAGCAGGTCCTCGCTCAGCCATGCCAGTTTTCTGCTTTTCCTGCTTGCTTTCTTAAAGATGGGGGTGCAGTGTTCTTGCCAGCTCTAATCAGTTCCTCTGTCCCTAAGGACAGTGTCCCAGGGAGTCTCATCTACTAGGTCTTTAAATAGCTGGAAGGTCACTCTTCTGAAATTCAGAGTGGTCACTGCAGCCCATACTGCCTCCAATCTTTAATGAGTTCACGTGCATTGGTGAGCACCAGGTCCAATAATGCTTCTCTGGTTAGTTTATCTAATACCTGGACTAGGAATTTATCCCAAAGCACTCCAGGAGTCTCCTGGATTGCTTGCAGCCTGCTGTGCTGCTTTCCCAGTAGACATCCAGGTGGTTGAAGTCCTCCTCCATCAGGCAGAAAGCATGCAAGCATGATGCTTCCTACAGCTGAAGCAGTAAGGCCTCATCAACAGGCCTTGGGCCCTTGATCAGGTGGCCTATAGTAGACCCCAACCACAAGGCGTCCTTTATTGGGCCAGTCCTTAACTTTTACCCACAAGCTCTCAATCTGTCCGTGGCTGTTTCTCAGAAGCAGCTCTTCACAATCTATCAGTTTCTTAACATAGAGGGCAACACCCCTGTGCCTCCTTCCCTGACTATCTCTTCTGAAAAGCTTATAGCCCTTGATTGCAGTGTTCCAGTTGTGTGATAATATCCAAGCTCAGTAATGGATATAATATTTATATTTATAATATCCAAACCCAATATCGTCCAGCCCCAAGGAGGAGCCACCTGCAGGTAAGGCCAGATGTTTATCCCTGCTGATACTCTCCTGTTCTCCAGCCATCTGCAGCTGATGTATATGATTTCTGCCTGTTTAGTAACACCGTGGATTTCTCCTTATGCTACTTAGCCAGTTTTCCCCTGGAGCCATCATCTGGCAGTGAATTGCACAGGTCTGTCAGCTGTTGCATGAAAAATCATCTTCTTCATTTCTAATATAGCTTCTATCAGCTTCCAGAGATGCTACCATATTAGAAAACCCACTAACCGATCTGTACTCAGCTGCTATGCTACTGGATTATATATGTGTCAATCATATTCCTTGTATTCTCTTTCCCAAGCTGAAGAGCCCTGTCATATTGAGTGTTCCTTCTCTGTGAGCCAGTCTGCACCTCTGCTTTTCCTTATTACTCTTTTCTGACCTTGTTTTAGTTGGACTCTGTCCTAGAAGAGATATCTCCTTTGGACCAACACTGCACAAGTAAGTCTGACAGATGCAAGACAATGCACTTGGAGTATGATTTTTAGCAGATAGGGTTTTAAATGTTTCGCTAACTAGCAGAAAGGTGTGTGTAACAGTGCTTAGGTCATTTTAGTTTGCATTGGCAAATAATGTACTTAAGCAAAAGTAAAATAAGCCACCCTTAAAAAAATGCCTGCTGATGATACAGGTTTTAAAAAGGCATATGTAATGAAGCTGGTCAAAGTTTGTGCTTGTCAAGGAGTTTGTCTTATAGGAAAATAATGGACTGCTTCACGTTGGCACAGTTTGGGGTTGAGATGCCCTTCCAATGGAACTTGAAAAAATTTACCTGGTAAGTACAAGTTGAGCCAAATCTGTAGCTTGTAGCAAATGACCTTTGCCTTAGCGTGCCAGGGGAAGATCCTGAGCAGGACACATGAAGAGCGGGGCATTGTGTATGAGCCCTCCACTTCCACACGCCTGCATGGCCCTGGTGATCTGTCTTTTTCCTACTTAACTTCTCCTGCTGGCCCATGTTCTCTTCTCGCTTGTCCTGGCCTGAACTGCTGCCTCGTCTCATTCCCTGACTCTCACTCCTGTTTACTGCTCTCACGCATCATGTTTGCCTGCAGCATCAAAGCCCTTCATGGGCCTTACAGTTATTTTTTTGCGATAGATGAGACATCCACTTGCCAGTGACCCTGGCTTCGTAACTTCTATCTGTGCTTCTCAGAGTGTGGCCTTGCCTCCTGGCTGGCTTTAAAGCTGTTCATTTCTTCCTTCTTTTGAAATCCCTTATCAGGACTAACTTCCATGACTATTGACTAAATAAGGGTAAGTTGAGGAGTGCTGAGAATTCTGCCCTTAGCTGTTGAAAGCAAAACTGACACAAATACATGCAATGTGTATATTTTATATACAGAAGATGTTCTTGGAGTAACTCTTATCCTGTAATTCTGAGCTCAAGCCTTACCAGCACATGTACCTTACTGTGTGGCAGAAGTGCTGTAGAAGTAAGGTAAATATTTCTGAGTCAGGCTAGGGTTTATATTATATGGCTATGTAAGAACTCATAGAAAAGGACTTTCACTCTTCATGGAGGAAATGTTTGGGTTACATACCTATCAGAATATAATCAGAATCCAAGTCTTTTATCAAAGGCTTGGTTTATAAACAGATTTAAACAGAGCAAAATTTTCTGAGTTATATGTTTCAAAACACAGTCATTCTATTATTTTTCTGTAGTGGATAAGCCCAGAGAAATATCTAAGAATATTTAATTCACTGTGCTGTTTTCTCTCTTACCAGCAAGTGATATGTGGCCTCCCATATCACTTACAGGAATCCCATACAGGAAAATCTGTAATCTGTACCATTTATATATGGGAAAAATAGATTCAGCTGCAGTATCAGCAAGACTTTCTGCATTGTGTTCACTGGTTCTGGTTGAACTAAACTCCAAGTATATGTTTGCATCTTATGGCTTCCTGCTTGGCATTCTGTACCTTTTCAGTCTTTTGCTTCACGTTTGAAAGAATGGCTTAAAGGGACATTATTCTAGTAAACTATGGGACAGAAAAAGGCAAATGGCAGTAAATCTGTAGAGTGTATATGGAAAATTATGGAATAGTGAGGGTTTTTTTTTGTTTGTTTGTTTGTTTTCATTTTGGCTTGAAATACAGACTCTAATAAAGAGGAGAAACTGGAGGAAATGTCAGTTCTTCAGCTGCGGATGTATGTAGAAGGATATAGAACTGAATTAAGCTTCAGTGACCCTTGAGTCCTCTAAAAAGGTGTTTGGCAATGTAAAAATGAACAAATACTCAAATACTATTTGTGCCTTGAGAGAACTACCAGCCTCTCAGAATTGAATTATCTCCTTTTTTTTTTTTTTTAAGGCTAGAGCCCATTGTGCAACTGCTATCAAAAGCTATCAGAAGGTCAAGGTAGTTTCACAGCTGATTTCATGGCCATCTGTAAGAGAGATTTTTTTCAGTGTCAGAGGCCCCTTTGGCACTTAGATATGAGTGATCTGACGCATGAGGAATTAATCTTCTGCAGCAACATTGTCTCAGGGAGAATTAAACTCTTGTAGTCCCAGAAACCTTGCAGTCCTAATTCTTATTCAGCATATATATGTATATATTTGTTTTAATTTTGAAATATATTAAGCCATCTCAGGTAAATTCAGT